>NC_092016.1:17340625-17691250 GCF_042242105.1 Pempheris klunzingeri | reverse complement strand
GGGGGATCACATTTGAGAGATTGTACCTGGGGACGGAAATCGACACCTGTCTTTCCTTTGGACCACATGCAGATATTATATACAAGAAGGCTCAACAGCGACTCCACCTGCTCAGGAAGCTCAGGTCTTTTAATATCAACAAGGACATTTTAACTCTCGTTTACAAATGACTCATTGAATCCATCCTCACCTATAACATATCAACCTGGTTCAATTTCCTCACCATCAAACACAAAACAAATCTCTCCCGAATAATAAACCAGGCCAGTAAAATCACCCAAATAGCCCAACCCCCTCTGTCTGAACTGTATGGACGCTCAGTGATGATGAAAGCCACCCTCATCACTGAGGACCCCTCCCATCCCCTCCACCACTCCTTCATGCTGCTGCCATCAGGCAGACGCTATAGAACCCCACTGGCCAGGAAAAACATTTACAGAAAATCCTTCATCCCCCTCTGCAATAGCTGCCCTCAATAGCACAGGATAGACTGCACTGTGTTTTTAGTCTATTTTATGTGTTTTATTCATTTTACCTGCTGTGCTGTGTATTTTGATGCCTTTTAATGCCTGAATGTGGGTTTTTAAACCTTGTTTTTATAGCCGTGACAAAAGAAAAATTTCTGTTTTTACCTGAACAGACAATAAAGTTGAATTGAATTGAATTTGTAGTGTTGGGGCGAGACTTGTAAGCAGTGGTTTGAACTGATCAGTTATGCTGAGATGGATAAGTAGAACTGGGGACCTTAAACAACAACTGACTACATGACCACAGTGCAGTTAATACTGGGCTTTGCTTTGCTATGCTCCAGTTCATAAGGCATGGGTCTGCATGCTTAATTTAGCTGAAGACACCTTTCATGTATGAGTGAGTCATGAGTCTGATTCATTTCCCTTTTTTCTTTTTCAAATTTAAGCTTCTATAGTCTTGTATTTATAGCAGCCTGGGCCATCTGTTAAGACAAACTCTGTTGGTAAAAGCAATGTGCAGTGTGTGTACATCCTTATTTTCTATGATTGACTTTTCCTTTCTGTACAAATCAATAGTGATTTCATAACAGGCATACTCGAGCATTAACCAGCTGAAATTAACTTTTTAGTTTTTCTGCTTTGTCAGTCATTTCCTCTGTGAATAATATATCCTTCCATTTTTGAGGGAAAACAAATCCCTACCCATAAGCAATACACCTTTTTTTTTTAAATGTTTGGTTTCATGATCACATCCAAAATACCTGTGACATTCCATTTGCTATTAGAGTATGCAGATGAAGAATGTCTTTGCAAATATCTTATTGAAACATATCATTTTGAACAATGTATTAGGATTAGGCACTAGACCAGGAAGGACCCAAAAGCATGACACTGGACACTCTCAGACAGATGAACACTTTACTGAGGACTGGCAGGCAAACAACATTTACAGACTTTGACAATGACAAAATACGTAGCAATATACAATGAACTCCAAGGGCTTGACAAGATAGTTGGCAACTTGAACGCATGACAGGACAAGACGATCTGGCACAGGACACAGGGAGACGCAGACAATTTATACACCAGGTAATGGGGAACAGGTGGAAACAATCAGGGCGGGGCAGACAATCACACAGGCGGGAAACACACAAGGGCAGGAAGTCAACAGCCTGAAACGAGAGGAGAGTTTAGTTTTCACAATAAAACAGGAAGTGAGAGACAAGACTAAACGCAAGTGAACACAGACAATTTAACAAACACGACGAGACATAACACAATGTCTGCATAAAGCAGTGACTGTAATTAGTTAAGTGTAGTGTTATCCAATGCAACAACTATATAACAATTTACTTTTTTGTGGAGCTTAAAATACACATAATCCAGTATCAGTGGATATCAGTAGTTATTTTTGACACTATATACAGTGGGGCAAAAAAGTATTTAGTCATCCACCAATTGTGCAAGTTCTCCCACTTAAAAAGATGAGGCCTGTAATTTTCATCATAGGTATACCTCAACTATGAGAGACAAAATGAGAAAAAAAAAATCCAGAAAATCAGTCTGATTTTTAAAGAAGTTATTTGCAAATTATGGTGGAAAATAAGTATTTGGTCAATAACAAAAGTTAATCTCAATACTTTGTTATACCCTTTGTTGGCAATGACAGAGGTCAAACGTTTTCTGTAAGTCTTCACAAGGTTTTCACACACTGTTGCTGGTATTTTGGCCCATTCCTCCATGCAGATCTCCTCTAGAGCAGTGATGTTTTGGGGCTGT
The DNA here is from genome assembly GCF_042242105.1 of Pempheris klunzingeri. Taxonomy (NCBI): domain Eukaryota; kingdom Metazoa; phylum Chordata; class Actinopteri; order Acropomatiformes; family Pempheridae; genus Pempheris; species Pempheris klunzingeri. Next base: position 17,689,001 of record NC_092016.1, on the reverse strand, counting down.
CGCTGGGCAACACGGACTTTCAACTCCCTCCAAAGATTTTCTATGGGGTTGAGATCTGGAGACTGGCTAGGCCACTCCAGGACCTTGAAATGCTTCTTACGAAGCCACTCCTTCGTTGCCCGGGCAGTGTGTTTGGGATCATTGTCATGCTGAAAGACCCAGCCACGTTTCATCTTCAATGCCCTTGCTGATGGAAGGAGGTTTTCACTCAAAATCTCACAATACATGGCCCCATTCATTCTTTCCTTTACACGGATCAGTCGTCCTGGTCCCTTTGCAGAAAAACAGCCCCAAAGCATGATGTTTCCACCCCCATGCTTCACAGTAGGTATGGTGTTCTTTGGATGCAACTCAGCATTCTTTCTCCTCCAAACACGACCAGTTGAGATTTTACCAAAAAGTTCTATTTTGGTTTCATCTGACCATATGACATTCTCCCAATCCTCTTCTGGATCGTCGAAATGCTCTCTAGCAAACTTCAGACGGGCCTGGACATGTACTGGTTTAAGCAGGGGGACACGTCTGGCACTGCAGGATTTGAGTCCCTGGCGGCGTAGTGTGTTACTGATGGTAGCCTTTGTTACTTTGGTCCCAGCTCTCTGCAGGTCATTCACTAGGTCCCCCTGTGTGGTTCTGGGACTTTTGCTCACCGTTCTTGTGATCATTTTGACGGGGTGAGATCTTGCGTGGAGCCCCAGATCGAGGGAGATTATCAGTGGTCTTGTATGTCTTCCATTTTCTAATAATTGCTCCCACAGTTGATTTCTTCACACCAAGCTGCTTACCTATTGCAGATTCAGTCTTCCCAGCCTGGTGCAGGTCTATAATTTTGTTTCTGGTGTCCTTTGACAGCTCTTTGGTCTTGGCCATAGTGGAGTTTGGAGTGTGACTGTTTGAGGTTGTGGACAGGTGTCTTTTATACTGATAACGAGTTCAAACAGGTGCCATTAATACAGGTAAAGAGTGGAGGACAGAGGAGCCTCTTAAAGAAGAAGTTACAGGTCTGTGAGAGCCAGAAATCTTGCTTGTTTGTAGGTGACCAAATACTTATTTTACCGAGGAATTTACCAATTAATTCATTAAAAATCCCACAATGTGATTTCCTGGATTCTTTCCCCCCATTCTGTCTCTCATAGTTGAAGTGTACCTATAATGAAAATTACAGGCCTCTCTCATCTTTTTAAGTGGGAGAACTTGCACAATTGGTGGCTGACTAAATACTTTTTTGCCCCACTGTACATAGTTGTGTTACTGTTCTAGGTTACAGTACAGAACATTACATCGTCATTATGTTACTGTGTCCAACCCTTGTGTGTTATAATGTACACAACAAGGACAGAAAAGTTAAGTGACCGGCTCTAGTTCTAACAACAAAAAAGAGAATTCAATATGTGCTTAAATTAATTTGTTACAATCTGTTGGAGAAAATATGCAGAGTACTGTAGAAGGGTAGTGGAATTAAACTGAAAATGGTTAAAGTGAACATTTGCACATACTTTACGCTACCTTTCAGATAAAATGTCACCAGAGGTGTTAGAAACTACAATGTCATTGTGTCTGTCAGCTCAGCGGCTTATATGGAAGAGATGGCGGCTTAGTGAGACATTCAAGGTACATTATTAATTAACATATTTATAGTCACTGGTACATTCACGAAAGCTGCGCACAGAAGCCTTAGAGTCTAATTTTGTTTAAAATTAGGGTCTTATGGTGCTTTTTTTTTTTCTTTTTTCTTTGTTTAACAGTTTTAGGGGACATAAAATCTGGTCTGCAGCATTGCAATTATCAGTATTGAGTCTAATTTAATTTATCCAACTGTCTATCATCAAGTATCCCATACCTCATCCAAGATTATTTCATTAATAGATCTGAGCATAGCCTATTCAGAGACTAAAATAACTTTTGGTCTCTCTGAGAAGAAGTGATGAAATGTAACAACATTCCCTTTAGTTTCCCCTTCTCCTACTGGTCTCTTTTGCCCTCATCCTTGAAGTCATTGTTAATCATTCCCCCCTCCTGTGATTTAAAGAGCTCAAATGCAGATGATCACATCATGCGCATTAGAACAGGGCCTCTCTCTTTTCAGATATCACGGAACATTTGTTGTGATGACAAATCCTAATGCAGTGAAAAAAAGTAATTGTTTCCTTTACAACAGCGTAAATTAGCTGTGTCAGGCTTTCATTAAGTCCAATTTTGGAGTTTTTCCTCTTAGAAATTCCCCCTTGAAAGTCACAATGCTATCAAGTTTTACATCAAGAGCAACAGAAGGGTAAACATTGTAATGAACCAAAAGAAAATGCCTCAGGGGAGCTATGACTTTATGATTTTCAAATTATTCATTTGACAATGATTAGAGTAAATCTTTGTTCGGTTAACTTTGACATCGGTCATTTAGGCAACTGATTACAGCTCAGTCATGGAAAAGTACAAACAAGCCAAAACAGACACCAGAGGGATAAAGACTTTTATTTTATTTTAGGAGTGAGACTAAAATTGCTTTGGTACAGTTCAGAATCAGAATCAGCTTTGTTGGCCAAGTATGTGAACACATACAAGGAATTTGACTTTGGTTTTTCCACTGCTCTTGTGTACTTACACACACTCAGACAAAAAGGGAGACAAGAGCAACAAAGCTGAACAAAGTAACCAGTATTTATGGTTTATATACAATGTAAATATGTGAATATATGCACGAGTATATGTGTAAAAAACTATGACAAAGAGTGTGAAAAGATAATTCTGCAATGATGATGCTGGAATATATATGGAATTACTGTGTACAGGTTCCATTATATACATAACATAGATAGGATATGGATGTATTCAGTATAGTAGATTAAAATATTCAATACTGCGATGAGGCTGTCATCCGTGGTCTTCTAGTTTCATGCGTCTATTTATCCGCTATACAATTATTTCACTTAAGTATCTATAGTGATGTGATGTGAAATAAAATATATTACACGAAATTGGGTAAATTTCTAATAAGTAAGTAGGGATGTCAGTTAAGGCCTATCTTTAAGAGGGTAATACCTCAATTTGTTAGTTTGACTGGCTTGTTTTAAAAAAAACTAATGCCTGTATAAATCTGTTATGTTGTGTCTACTTGTGTGACTCTCCAATCTGAATCTATTAACAGTAATTTACCACTTAACACATGCAATTTTCCTACTTTAAACGTTCAACTCAATGTTGGGTCAATTCAGGCCAGCAATATTTATTTCAACCCCTTTTTGTATGTTTGGCTCTTCAAAGGTACTTTGTATGGGCTCCTGCTCGCTGAAACAGACAGACAGAAGAGGAAATCAACACTCAGTCTGCCAATCACATACAATTAAAACAAAATGTCTCCTGCTCCCCGGGGTGATCTCCTACATCCATCGCTGAAAGATCAACAAGGCAAAGAGGAAAAAAAAACAGAACTAGGAATTGTTTGGAATTCAAATATGAGCCTTGGATGGTGCTGGATAACACATTGGCTGTCCATTTCCATTTAACTCTGATGCCATTCATCTGTTCTGCTCCTCTGTGAACTTGGGTTTTTCCATAGCAGCATTTGATGCCTAATAAATATTTATGCCCCAAGGTAGCTGATGAAAAGATGAGTAGCTTTGAACTGTTAAGAAAGAAGAATAGAAGGGGAAAAAGTATACATGTCTTTAAAATATACTTCCATCCATCCATCTTCAACCGCTTATCCGGAGTCGGGTCGCGGGGGCAGCAGTTTCAGCAGAGATGCCCAGACTTCCCCGGCCCCAGTCACCTCCTCCAGCTCGTCCGGTGGGACCCAGAGGCGTTCCCAGGCGAGCGGAGAGACGTAGTCCCTCCAGCGTGTCCTGGGTCTTCCCCGGGACCTCCTTCCGGTGGGATATGCCCGGAAAACCTCCCCAGGGAGGCGTCCGGGAGGCATCCGAAACAGATGCCCGAGCCACCTCAGCTGGCTCCTCTCGATGTGGAGGAGCAGCAGCTCTACTCCGAGCTCCTCACCCTATCTCTAAGGGTGCGCCCAGCCACTCTGCGGAGGAAACTCATTTCGTCCGCTTGTATCCGTGATCTCGTTCTTTCAGTCATGACCCAAAGCTCATGACCATAGGTGAGGGTAGGACAATACTTAAATAAGTATATTTGTATGTATTGAGAAGCATTATACAAGACTTGTATTAAATTAAATCCAGTATGACTTCAAACTAGTGATGGCATCAAAGCATTAAGACACAAACAAAGGGGAAGAGTAAAGCACCTGTAGTTGCTACAAAGATTTTCCTGAGTATTTTTGGAAGAATGCTTCTTTTGTATTTGTTTACATTTGTTCTGATTCTTCCTATTAATAGAAGGTCGATAAGGCCATCGGCCCATCAGAATTTGCCCCAATATGCCAAATGGCCAGTGCACCAACGCATAGCTCCAAACGATCATGCTACAGTATACCACAATATGACCCTTGCTATAGCTTTGCATCACTATGCGTTACATCTACAATAGATACCTGCTCTCTAAGTTATCAGCAAATGTGTTTTTGACAGTTAAAAGTCACAGCCAGGCTGTCTCTTTGTTGTGCCAAATTACAACCTCGAGCAAGAACCCGGAAGCTCAGAGACCAGAACTAAAGACCAGACATACAAAATGAAAATGCTTTTAAGTGGAAACTGTAGTCATAAAGTGACTGTAGCAATGGAAAAGTGCTCAGTGGGGACAATGTAGACTGCTGCACACAGGCCATGGCTCTGCTACAGCTCACACAGGGAGTAATTAACTATGAAATTCTTCTGGTTACATTATTCCTGGAAGAGGTTCACAGCCTTGTCATACATCCTCCAGGTGTCCATAATAAAACAATAGACTTTTTAAATTGCACTTCAGCCAAATAAACAGACTTTGTTTTCTAAAATCCGTGCACATAAGAAATTGCTCTTCATTCTGGCAGGTGTACATTATCCAGCAAAAACATTGCAAAGTATTGGAAAAGAATAACCTCTACCTCATATGGTTTGTATGCATGACGAGAATCATGTACCTGCTGGGTGCTGCCTTGTTCAGGCTCTGTTTTTTTTTTTTTATTGTAAAGCCCCAAGGTCTGGATGAAATCAGAAGAGTTCCACACAGGTCAGTATAAGCTGTTGGCCATGATGTGATTCAAAGAGTCCCCTACTGTGGTGTGTAGATCCATGCTGTGAGCGGCTATAAGTACGTGTCAAATGAAGAATAACACGGGAAAGATGGAAGCTGCAGCAGGGCACTTATCCTGGCCATGGCAAGCACTTCAACACAAACACTCGCATTTTATGAACTGTCACACACTCTTTTACATAAAAAAAAAAATCACATGCTGCATGTATATTACTGCTTGACAGGAAAAAAAAAAAATAAAGTGCAGCACTAACATATTTGTATGTGACGCTGACACCACCCGATTCCATCAGTTCAGACAGTGAAATTGGGCCACTTTTTTTTTTATTGCATTCCTGTGCCATATCTATTTAAATTAAACTTGTCACGCTCCAAATAAGGAGGCTGTCAAAATACCAGAGTGGACCAGCGATGACTTGACAAGGAAATAAATAAATAATAGCTTAGCAGGTTGTGGTCAGCAAAAGTCCCTGCTAGCACTTCTGCTCCCCTTTCCTGCAGCCTCTAAAAAAAAGTTAATACTTGCATGGACTCAGCACTGCCAGGCTTAAGTTTTAGAATTAGGTTGTCAAACACTTTTTTTTCTCCCCTCAGGGATAGTCATGTGTAAAGTGTAACTTATGGAGGCAGCTTGTATGGTAGCTTTGTACAGGTGTGAAAAGAATATGTTATGTGATTAGAGCTGTGATGACTGGTGAACATCCTCTGGCTCTGGGCAGCTGCAAAGTTATCGCAGTGCTAATTTCCCCTCCGGAGCAAGCATTGGTATCAGATTTGGCAGAGATTCAGCCCTGAAATATGGGAAGCAAGGGAACAGAGAGCACAGAAGACAACAAAGCACAAAGACTCCTTCTACCTTCAGTGAAGCCATTATATTCAAATCTATTAGCTGTTTTATCCATTTTTCATATTCATAATATGATCGGCCCGGGGATTAAAGCGCTGATTCCTGAATTAAAGTACTTTGGGTAATTTCTTACAAAATGGATTTTCAATGCCACATTTTAGAGTTTGAATATGAATTAAACATATTTTCGATTTTCGGAATGGCTGAGACAGTTCTGCTCTCTGTAAGATGCAGGTATTTAATGCAACTTTACAATTTATGGTCCTTCCTGTCATCCAACGCAAGATGCATTGATCGACTCAAGGATAAAACTTTCCCATTAGAACAAGCCTTTCTCAGAATATTTTATTTTGTACCGTCCACGGAGGGTAGAGATATAAAAGTCATGAACACAAAGTACACAAACCACAGAAGCGTAGATCAGAGCCATCAAAATTATGCAATTAGGCTGGAAGCGACCCTTGACGAATTTCCCTTTTATCATAGACAAAGTAAAAGGCTGGAGATTTTCAGACTTTCATGAAAAGGCAACACATGGAAAGGTTATGCTACAGCTGCATGCTGTCAAATGATATCTCATGAATCAATTTTTGCCATTTTACTCTTCTTCTTACTATTATTATTATTATTGATGGAAAACATTTGAGGCCAACAGTGATTTCTCATGCATCCCTTTTCCCTTCTAGCTTTCGTGCTTTTTCTCAAGTCTCGGACAATACCCCGGCTCCTGCAGGATTACAGGGTCTATTATAGCCTGCAGCCAGATACAGTTGTGCCTTAAAAATAATCTCTAGAATATGTAAAATCACTTCATGAACTTAAAAACCAGTGCAGCAGGGCCGTTGAAAAGAAAAGGAGGTTATGTAATCACATCTCCAAGTTGTGGTAAAAATATTGTTGCTGCAGAAAATAGAAAAGGGACAACTAAAGTAGAGAGGGGAGTCAAAAAACTAAATACATAGTACTGAGTATAAAGTATATTGTTCATAGATTAGGTCTCCTATTTTCACATGTAAGTGTCAATTTTCACCTGAAATTATTTGTCATGCAGTTTTCAAACTGTGAAAGATCTTCTGATCTCTGTCTCTTTTCAACAGAGATAGGTAGGTGTAAATTGTGTAACAATAATAGGTACTGCATTGTATTTTACAACAATCGGATTAAATGGAAAGACCAATGCAGTGCACTGCAAGGGATTAGATGATAATGGAGACTTTCTCAGGGTTAGAAAGTTTTGCTGCTGAATTGGGACATAAACAATTTAAGTGTTCTGCTGGTCCCATCCTCCCATGTTTTGAGGCAAAATGGCAGAGTTTATTGTATTGATTGCCACAGAGGTTTGAAATTATTAAATTATTGTCTAGCAGTTACTTATCTTAAAAGAAGACACGGCGATCAGGGCTGCCTGCAGGACTGTCTCAGAGACTTTAGATTTTCTCTAAAATATAGTGGCGGATCATAAAAGGTATTACTGTAGTTTTTTAAAGATTATTTTTTCCTCTAAAAATGTGATAGGAATGGGGATTAGGAGGTAGGCCCGTAGCTACTCTCCAAGGTTCAAGGGACAAATACTAGATTTATTAAATGTTTGAAGCAAAAAGGCATCAGGCCAGTGTTCAGAAAACCAAATGATGGAAAGAAAACATTGTGTAAGGCACAAATGCACTGTTTGCGTACATTCTTATTCAATAAGAGTGTAAAAATACCTCTCTGTTTGTATGTAACTTGATAACATATTTAATTTAAATGTCCAGGGATACAAAAAACTTTGCAATTCCATATATAGTATATTATATTGCTCTGCCTCATTTGAATGGCAAGCAACATTGGCCCCTGTTGGAGCCATATGTGTCATATTTGGAAATAATGTCACAGATGGTTGGAAAAATGTTGGATCTTTCTGTTTAATTTAGGAGTACTAAATATATAGAGCTTATGAGCTTTATTATTAATTAAGGCCAAAGTCAATTGTGAATCAAATGTTGAGAATGCTGTAGTAATACCTAAACAGAACAATTTTATTCATTGTATTCCTTCTGAAACATTTTTATTGTACAGTATCAGTGCAATGGTGCAAGTTTCTGTACTGGTTGATATAATGGAAATGTCCCCACATTGTCTGTCTTTGTTTTTTAAAAAAAGTAACAACTGTACATGGACTTCGTATGGTCGCAGACCTGTGAAACAGTGATACAGAGATATCTATCAATGCCGCCCCTTGTCACCTTTGGTTGTTTATTTTCACCTCAGTGAATTCTGCTGTAGAGAAAAAAAAGCCACTTCCCTTTTCACCTTCATAGTTGGGTGCAGAGATGGTTTTGGGGGTCTGCTTTCTCTCCTGCAGTCAGCACTGGTGTTTATACTTTGGCCCACTGGCGCCAAAGCTTCTAACTATCTAACTTTTACCTGAGAGAGCCTGAGGTTTGTGGCTGTTGTTGTGGCTGTGGTGTGAGACACAGAGTGAGTCAGACTCAAACTACAAGGGCTTTGCAAGGCCACTTTCCCAGTGGCAGGTCCTGGGGCATGAAGTCACATCACTTCTCTCCGGAGGCTGTAGGGTACTGAAGGAGAAACAAACAAAGGGAACAGGTGGTTTTTGGATCATTGATGTGTGTGTGTGGGTGGGTGGGTGGGTGGGTGTGCGAGCGTATGATATGTCTGAATTTGTGCTAGCCACATGATATTGCATGTTAGTCATGGTTACAAAATGGATCTGAAGCACTACTTGAACCCTGATGCTTTATCATATCAGAATCTACTTCGTTTTACAGCTACAGTTCCAGTTTGCGGAAACGCTTTTATCTTTGTAGACTGTGGCTTCTGGCCTAAGGGCATTCTCTCAAAGATGTTGTAACTGAGGCGAGGATAGATCATGGTCATCCCTGGACAATTCCTGATTCTGAGGCATGTAGAGCAAACAAACTGCAGCCAGTCACCTTCTCTGCAGACCAGATGATTGTATGAAGTCTGTACTAAGTGGTGGGTGTATATAATTGTTATTTTTAACTACTATTTTCTGAAGCAGTTTGAATTTCTTCAACTGACACAGGAGGGATATCCTCTGTTGATCTTTCTCAATGACAAAGCTGGTCTTCTCTGGGCTGAAGGCCGTAGGTGAGGCTTGGAGGCTAGTCAGTGGAAGTTTGGAAAACTACAGGAGCTCACAGATGGAGCACATATAGTCAGGTGCCAATTCAAATGTGAATTCAAATGTGATCCATCCATCCATTCATTCCCAACCACAGAACTGGAGTCTGTGTTGAAGTGACAGCAAACTAAACCAGAAATCCTTTACCTCATAGCCATATCCACTCATGGGGAATTCAGAGGGATTTCCGAGCCAGACTGCCTCTGCTGGAATGCCTCCATTGGGAGGTGCCTGGAAGGCATCCTAATCAATGCCTGATTCGCCCCTACTGGCTCTTTTCAATGCAAATGAGCAAAATCTCTTCTCTGGCTATTTCAGGATGTTTGAGCTCCTCACGTTACTTCTAAGCGTGAACTTACATAACCTGTGTAGAAAACCATAGGAGCTTGTCTCCACGTTCTTGAGCTTCTGTTCTCTACTGGAAAAAGGTTGCGCAAATTGGCAAGGGTAAGGACATACAGAAGATGAACATGGATGGTGTGGAAATATAATATGGTGTGGGATTTGTTTTTATGCACAGCTTCCTTCACCACAGTGGCTTGGCTTGCATGGCTGCAGCTGGTGCACTGATTTGTCTATTATTATGCTTCATCTTAACTGTTCTTATGATACTCAAAAGATAATTGTACACCAAGCAGAGATGTAATCCCGCAACCCCAAAACCGGACAATTTCTAATTCCTTACTGATGCTTGAAATTCTGCACGTGTAAGGCACAACGAGAACAGGTGACAAAGCACAACCTTGGCAGAGTCCTAGTCCCACTGAAAGTAGGCACGATCTATATGCCAATGAAGCAGTCACAGCAAAGATTCCACTATTGTAGCTCCTTGTCACAGCAAGAAACGCCAACTTAACCTGCTGTAAGTGATGCAGTGAATTTGAAACAGAGACAGTGATTGGAGCAGACAGCCATCTTCCCATTTTGACACATCAGTCAAGGTACATGCCGTGCCATTTAGCTGCCACGTAGAGTTAGGTAGACAAAAGGGCACTGCATCCTCCTAGAAAAGTTAAATAGCACACTCAAACACATATTCACAAACACAAAGGCCAGAGACAATATTCCAGGAGATTCTTTTCAATTATGTCCCAATTAAGACTCTAACAGTCAGTGAAATTTGACCTCCAAATGTTTTTCAAGCTGTTGGACGCTGACTGCTTTAAAATGATTCGTTTTTCGACAGTGATGAATTCACTGGTGATATTTTTTCTGATTTCCTATAACTAACTGCATGATGTTATACACTGAAACACATACACAAACATGGTCCAGTGGCATGGCACTAGTGATTGAATGTGGTTACAGTGGAGACTCAACCTTTATATTTGTATGGCAAGTGCTGCTGCTTATTGATTTTCTCTCGTAACAAAAGCCCTGTAAAAGGTGAAAGCAACATATCAGTGATTACTGATTAGGCCGAGTCAGATCTGGAGCTCCCAGCTACTGAGAGGCTGTCAGTTTTCCTTCTCTACTCCATCCTTTTATTCCTGCCTGTCGGCCAGCAGACTGGACAGAAGGTCAGAGAGTTGATCCGTGCCAAAACTCTGAGGATTTTACCCCCCCTCCCCCCTTTCTCTCGTTTTCCCTTTCAGATATGCAGATTCTGGACCTCCTAATGAGAATATGTTACTCCCAGATACCATCTGTTCTGCTTGCACTCTGTATGAGAAAATAAAGAACATGTGACATCATTCCAATGAGACTGATTAATCAAAGTCATGGGGTAGTTGCCCTTTGGAGAAGTGTGTCACAGTCTGTCTTCAATACGTTTCCTGTGTTCAACCAAACATACATGCGAATATGGATTATGAGTATGGAAAATGGAACATCTTAAAAATGTTCATGTTTAGTGGTGAACATTCCTGACACTGTAGGGTTTGTGTATGTAGTCCAGACTCAGACAAGCTGTCGGTACAAATGTCTAAAAACACACCGAAGAGGCACTCAAGTGACCACTACATTCCACAGAGTGAAAAGAGATTAGAAAACCCCAGAAATAATGAGTTTATCTTCAGATAGAGGGAGAATATTGTTTGAATGACGATAGACATTTATCAAGGGATCAGACTAACATTACAGACAGGGTTCAGTTGCTGGCCTCCGTCTTTTAATGCTGGTCATGCTATAAATATGCAAAACTTTTTCATTTCTTTCCCTTTGTTATCCAGTGATCACACACATTCACTCATGCACACACACAAATAGTCTCCACCATAGCTGGAATCCCTCTATTGAAAACCTACAAATTAATACGATGGAAACTAGGTTCCAGCAGAGAAAGCCATGCTTTGGGGGATGTGTTAGATTGTGTTTATTTTCTCATCTTTAATTCTCATCCTGTGTCTGAGTTTACATGATCCATATTGGTATTTATGTGTACATTCTCTGCCACAAATTCATCTAAAAAACCAGTAGAAGTCGATTTCTCCATGTGGCTGGCTTCTGTTGCGGCTGCATCTCCGGAAGCATTCTGCAGTCGCTGTCAAGATGGACATTTCTGCCTGCTCGGTGCACACCAGTGTTATTCCAATCAAATCTAGTCCTGTCTGTGGGCATGAACATCCTCTCTTTCCTAAATAAGAAATGACAGCTGAGAGTGCTGCTCTGGTAGGCCAATCAAAGAACAGCTCCAGGATGTTTTACAGTGATTACCAGGACAACCCATGCTGGACCAGAAACAGGCCAGGAGCATCAGAAAGAGAAAGGTAACTTAATAACACAGTAACTTAATAACAGCCAGCAGTCATACCTCTTAGTGCACAGCAGACACAATTGGGAAACAAATTACAGAGTTGGAGTTGGAGTAAGTTTCTACACTCATAGCTGGTACCTGTTGAAAACTGCTACATAGGAAAGACATTAACCAATATTTATGCCAGCGGGTGGAGTAATGTGGTTAAGGACAGATGTTGAGAAATTCAGTTCATCTTGCCCAAAGTCAGGTGAGACGACTGATAACAATTAAATCTCCATACATTTGGTAGACAGGTCTAGGATCCTAGCCAAGCTTAGAGGGAAAGCACGGAGAGAGGCAGCTGCCATTTGAAGAGAGAGAGAGAGAGAGGAAAAAAAAAACATGTCTTCTAACAGCTACAAAACTGTTCTACAAAGTTAGCTTACACATTAAAGTTATTTCTCGATCAAAGCCAGCTTGGTGCAGTGATTTCACAGCATTTTAAAGCCCAATGCTCACACTAAAGCTTCAACAAAATAGCTGACTCTTTGATGTTGACTCTCTAGTCTACATGAAATTAAACGTAATTAAAATACAATGTCATCTAATTGAAATATACAGTGTGTAAGGAACAAGGCGTTGGGGTTGTTGGCAAGCATTTTGCTTGGCTAGCAGTTTCTTTTTGCTTCCTTTTGTTTTAAGCTCACCAAGATCCGTCTGCTGATTGAACAGAAAGTGATATTGATCGTCTTATCTACAGTAAGACAGCAAGTGTATTTTCAAAATTACCACAGTGTTTGCTTAAAAGACATCGTTGAATGCAAATTATTGGATACACTCCCTAAATTGAGCTTTGGAGATTCCTTGTGCATCATCTGCAGGGGCTGCAAAAAATGACACATCTTCTGTGCCAGTTTATTTAATGTCATCACAGTAAATGTGAATGTAATAATATGACTACATTATGTCTTTGAAGTATTAGTGTGAATTGTGTGTTTCTTACTGTCAATGAATTCTATGGAAAGACAAAAACCAACAATATTTTCAGGCCTCAGTAAAACCAACTTCCCCTGACCCCTTTTCATCAGAATCAGAAGTGTGTGTGTGTGTGTGTGTGTCAGTTATCTATTAGGATAAAAAAAGCTAAAGAATCAAAGAAATGTTTTCACAGAACAATGGTGGGACACTGCTGTTCAGTCAATGTGCTTAGCCAAAGTTACTTGACATACTATCCAGATAAGTTTGAAAGGGTTAAAGTGAATTTAATGTGGTGTCAAATGCCAAGAGCAAGAACATTACAGGGCTGCAGCTAATGAAGCCCATGCCATTCATTTGGACAGTCCCATTTGTATTGCCATTTGGATTTGGATTCCATCCCACATTGGAGTAAACATCGGACAGTTCCAAACCAGTAAGCCAGTGTTGACACTAGACAACGTGTGTGGTGAATTGGAGAAAGAAAACCCAGAAATATAGACATTCAGAAATAGGCCCATTCACTGACTGCTGAGAATTTATTTGCTTGGGTAAGTCTTTGGATCTCACGTTTGTGGTTTTGGCAACATATCCATAAATAACCTTTTTTTTTTTTTAAAGATCCCTCCCCCATAACAAAGGCATTTTTATTCAGACTAGAAACGAAACACCCTCCGGCAAGCTACTCCTGTCTGTCTTGAAACATCTTTTCTGATGTTAGCATCTGATGAACTTTTTTTTTTTCTTTTTTTTATTACATGTACAAAAAATGTCTTGCAGTTCTAAAATGCCAACCATATCTTTAACCTTTTATTCTTAGTGTGTGCCTGCTGATAACGAATACTCCACCTTCACAGACAGTGATTAGCGAGTACCACCAACATTCTTGAAGAATTAAGCTAAGGAACTAACGACACAAGGTGATAACTTTTGAGAGTGGCTCAGCAACACACAGAAACAGGGACCTGGACTAGAACCGCCTGGCTTAGTGTGCAATTGGGCAATTTTATTTTTTTTTTTTGTCTCAGCAACCTGCAGTGGTTGTGTGTTTTCAACACTCTTCAAACCATTAGTCACAATAATGTTTCACATTCTCTGTTTCAAAACATTTTAGTGATTTTGCTGTGGTGCAGTTTGCTGTTTTGAAGAGCTGCATTTGCTGTTTCAGTACAGGAGAAAAGATAAGCATCAGTTTTAATGTGAAATATGTGTCAATCCTCTGCTGTGGTAAGGCAATTTGCTTTTTCTCCTGCATAACTCCTGTCAGGGTGAGGAAAATCCTCCAAAACCTCTATGAGTGCTGTGGTAGTTTCACATGATGGACTGCAAAGATGCCATTTTCAGTCTTCATATTGTTGTGACATGCTGGTGTGCTCCGGGCTGTGTCCTGCACAACTAAATTCATGATGTGCCCAAACACTGACAAGACTCACAGCTGTTGTTGTGCATCAGCCAGTATGTCTCAGACACATTAGCAGCACTATCAGGACATTGTCCTTGGCATTTTTGAATGAGGAGTGCATCAAAAGTACATCCGCAGTGATGTTTGTTAAATGCTATAAATGGCCTCCCTATATATACACATACACACACAAAGCAAATGGCGTTACTCCCTGATTGTAATGTCCACATTTACATTCATGATTCCAGTAATTCACATCAAGTCCTAGCCAAACCCTGTCATGTCACAAGGTAAAGCATTACAGTAGTCCCTCGCTATAACGCGGTTCACCTTTCGCGGCCTCGCTGTTTCGCAGATTTTTTTAGTGCGATTTTGCATGCTTTTTTTTTTTACAGTGTATGAACGCGCATTGTGTTCTGCGTCCTGATTGGCTAAGGGACTGTAGACCAATGTCAATCAATCTCCTCCGTGCTGTGTCTCTGTACAGTACAGAATGTGTTCGGCTTGCCAAATTTACATAAATGTTCAATCGCTAGCAGTGTGACTTTTAAGTGCTGCCTGTTTGCAAGACAAACAAACAAGTCAAACAAGAGATAAATGTGAAAAAATGTTAATGCCTGTCTGAGAAAAGTGTATAAACTGTATGGTGAGGGGTTTTACAGCCTTAAAATATATAGAATAATTGTAAAAAATAAAGCTGACTACTTCGCGGATTTCGCCTATTGCGGGTTATTTTTAGAACGTACCCCCCGCAATAAACAAGGGACCACTGTATACAAGCATAACAGGTTTGAACCTGTAGCAGTTTATTCATATTAGAACCGTTTGTTACTATGATTCCTGCCCGCTTCAGTCTCAGAGTTGTGTTACGGTATGCCTGTGCTCATTCGATTGATACACAGATTAATCTACTAACTACAGTTGTTTTTGACCATGAAACTTCAAACATTACAAAAAAACAGAAAAAACTGAAAACTTGACATTAGAAATATCTTCGAAACAGCACCTTGTTCGTGTGTGTGTGTGTGTGTGTGTCTGGTAGTGGAACAATCTATTTGAATTCTCTTTAAAGAACCTTTGAGTGCCACTTTACAGCAATGCCTCTCTCAGTCTTTTATCTCAGTGAGAATGTCTGGTTGAATGAAAATTACATGATGAGAATAAAACGCTCATGAATAGTACATATATTCATACTAGAAGTGTTATGTAGAAGCCTTGTCTTGTGAAGAGTTGCAGCATCTGTTGAGGAACTCAGACACTGTTGGTGTACAGATCTGTTCCGCTGTAAAATATTCATCTTGTATCAATAGCTCCTCTGTTGTCACCTTTGAAGGCTATATAACATAATGCACTCCTTGAATTCTCGAGATGATGCAATCCATAAGCAAGTTCAAAAGTGGGGAAAAAAGTAATGCTTAGGTTGCTTAAGCTATATTGTTCACTGCATATGCCAGTAGTACATCACAAGCTTAAGAAAATGAAAGCATTGTGTTGTTAAGGGTTTAGATATTCATGACTCATAACATGCTTCATATTTGAACTTTGCCATACACTGGGGGCCCAGTTTCTCGTTTGTACCGTTGAGTATGAACCTGCTGCAGCAGCCCTGGAGTAAAGACAAACAATTCACTTTTTATAGTGTGTCCTCAGCTTTTACTGCTTAGTCTCCATGGGGCAGCTATTCTTATATACACAAAGCTAGAAAAATACAGAGTGGGGGGAAAGGGGTGTTTTTCATTGGATTGGATTTTATGGTATGGTAACAACAGAAAGAAAAGGCTCAGTATGACCTTTGTTTGGCTTTATCTTTTGAGTCAAAAAGTCCCTTGTTAATCCAACAAGAAAATTCTGCAGGAATCCAATCAGAATCCAGCCTACTTGAAAACAAAACTTTATTACACTTTTTATTAAGTCCTTCACCATTTCAGAAGACATCCTGGAAAGCTTGCAGTATCTCTTTGGATTAGTCATATGCAGTATCTTTGACTCAGTTATTCAGTGAATGAAGTATAACACAGAAGGAAGCTCTATAATAGGTGTCATGTTTAAGTAGCATTTAATTTAATTTAACCATTTAATTCAACACACTCATCCTCTACTTTGCAAATTAAAAAAAAAAAAAAATCCTAATTTCTGGAAACATTCACATTCTGCATTGGCTTCCACAGTGGCAACCTTGGCAGCTACTTGGTTTGCACACAGACTTTCTCATATTCTTACAACCCACACCTAGACACAAGCTCATCACACACACACAACTTGAATCTTAAAGTAATCATTGAAACAGATGGCACTACTCGCATGCAAGGAGATGCCAAGAAATTGTTTGAACATGCAGAGTTTAACAGACATCTTGGGGACAGGGACCTGATCATTGAGCTGTGCTGTTTTTTAGTACTGACTTGCATGGTCAAACCACACAGCCACAATGCATCCCCTGCTACTTCAGATAACACCTGGCAATAACATATCTCGAGAACATGCACTGCATCACGTTGAGCATCTCAGACTGCACTCTCACACTATGATTTGATGCTGATTGTGTGAATCTCAGTAATTTAACAGAATATGTTTATGTTTTCTGTTTTCCGCTACATTGATGTAATACCTTTGTATCATTGCCACTGTGTTGCTGTGATTTATAATGTGACTTCCATTGCAAATTAATAGTAGTAAAGGAGTTTCAAGCATTTTAGTAATACCAACATACTATATGAAACTGGATTCATATTCTTACTTCTGCCAGCATTTCCTTTCATTTTTCATTTTTTGACACTGCATGGTGTATGATTAAAGGATAAAGGGACAGCAAACTATTCTCCCTTTATGTGCTTTTACTGTATTCTGAGATAGCGAAAGGACCTTTGTTATCAACAAAAATCAAGGAGTGTCCTTTGTGAGTGAGAATGGAGGTAATAATACAAGAGAGAATAATCCATGCATTAGCTGGAAACGTGCTTGTCACATTTGAAACATGAAGGTTATTTACTCAAAAGGGTAATATTGTAATGGGAGATGAAAGTGTTATGAGTGTAAGCCTGGCCTGCTTCTCTTGTATGCTTTAGCAAAGAAAGATTTATATCCTTCTCAAGCCTCTCGGAGAGTGTTTTGTTTTTTTTCTTCACAGACATGAGCATAACAGTATGCTCATGTCTGTCTGTCTATCTGTACATGCATTTACAGTATATGGTTCATTAAGTTGTTTATTGATGCCTTTCAAATGGTCTTATTGAAAAACAGAAGCAGGTATATGTATGGTGATAATGTAAGGTGAGCGCACCACCACTATATGCACTCATGTAGCCAAGGTGACCAAGACCAACCACTAACTGACACAGCACTCTTATGCACAACTAATCAATAAACTGACTCATGCATCCTGTTTTCTACATCACCGGCCAAATCTGCAGCTCCAGCAGAATGTGCAGAATGAATGTGTTGTTCACAAATTCTAGAAAGAGCTACTTAGCTTCTTTTTTTTTTTTTTTTTTGTCCAGTAAAGCCAGGACAATTCCAGTCCTATGATGTACAGTAAACATGTAATTACAGTTTTTTTTTGATTGCTTCGTTGTGTAGTTAGTTTGATTCACATTTCTCCAATTTGAACAAAACATTCCCTCCATTCACAAAAAGGCTGGCAGACACTTAGAAAACAACAACCAAATGACACTCTAAACAGAAATAAATTGTTAGCTGTCCAAAGGTATTTGATATAATTAAACCGACAACTGACTGGTGGCAGCTGTTCTATTGTTTGTGTGAGCCTAGGGAAAAAAAAAAAACTTGAACCCGGAGCCCTAAGGGTTAGGTTTTGTTTTGCTTCGTTTTTCCTGATTGTTAAGGTCTCCTTAAGCGATTTGCAAGGAATGAAAATACAGAAAGTCCCTATGATGACTGGTTGAAGCCCCACATAGATGCAACATGAATGGTGTAGAGGAAGAGCCTTGTTTCCAGATGAATATACACTGTTTCAGCATACATATAAATGCACATTGCAGTGATAAAAGCTTTCTGTGTTCCCAATTCTTACCAATCATTTCATCCAAAGCTGTGTAGCAGCAAGTTTATATCTAGCGACGTGGGAACCTCACGCATGACTTGCTGTGATCCAAGGATGGCAGGAGAATGTGCTTACAGCATTGACAACTGTTTTTCAAGTAGAGCAGCTATTGAAAACCTGATGACGCCAAATGATTATCATATATGAATCTGAATTTACATACCAGAGCATTTTCCACAGCCTCTGCTCTCAATAGGAGGACTGCTACAAAGTGTATGGAAAGCAGTGAGATCATCAGAAGACCTAGATTTGACATGAAACAGAACAAATCTGCATTTGCTGCACAGATTGGTCTCCAAATACACACCCTTCAAAACCTGAATGGTTTTACTCCATGGTCAAAAATAACCACTTTCTGTCAATTTGTTGAATGTTTTCATGTTATAAAGATGCCACTGTCTAAAGACGTAGAGAAGGCATCAAATACTCATAAATTGATTATAAAAGAGAGAATTTTGGCTATACCGTGCTTTGGCAAGTGTATTGCATCTTTTCTTTTTTCCCCATGGGCTATTTTACCAGCTATGATGACATGACGGTTTAAACACAAGCAAAATCTTTCACTCCAAAATGCTAACTGATACTGCCCACATAATCAGGGGTGCAGGGGCACACAAATGACCCCACATGTCATTTGTGCCATCATGTCAGCAGTTACAACCCCCAGCAGAAGGACAGAGTAAACCAAAGCAGCACCAGAAGACACTGAGATGTAGAGCTCGCTCCTGTTGTCAAACACACACAATGAAATGCCCAGAACGCCAGGTAAACTAATTTGTTGCCATGTCAATATTTGAACAGGAAGGGCTTCCCTGCAGTTTCAAAGACCACATGCACACTGGGGTCGGACGGATGGGTGGTTGGACAATAACATAACAGACAATGTGCAAGAGAGATCTGATCACTCACACTGAAAAAAAAAAAATCTGTTGAACTAACATAATAAAAATATTGAAAGTGGTTCCACAAAATAAAGTTATATTTTGGCAACTAATAAAAATCATGTGCATGTTTCATGATCTGCATATGTTACACTCACATAATTTTTTCATGTTCTTTTAACATGTTACATTTTTTCTTTCCTTATGTTAATTGAACAGAGATCTATCATATTGAACAATAAAGATTTAATAATTTTAATTTGATTAAATTTTAAAATGATTAACTAAAATAATTATTTCATGTTACTTTAAAAGTTACCTCTTTTTCAACCACTAAATACTAGTTTCGCAGACTGCAATCAAACCCACATCTTTCTCGTGCCACCTAAACACTGCACATCTTTCAGAGAATAAAGTGAAGAAAACAAAATATCTTGAACCACTTTTAATCCAAAAATGGATTACAGAATGCAAAACAGTCAAAAACACTTTGGTGCTACACACTAAAGCATTACAAAGATGCTGTAGTGGACAACATTTTTCATGTACCTCCCAAAAAATTGCACAGCAAAAAATTGCAATACTTTGCAAACAGGTCTTTAAGTAAAAATAAACAATAAAAAAAATGCAGATCACAAATTTTGCAATTTTGCAATCAGACACATCTTTCAGTACATAAACAATAAAACTGCACATCAAAAATATGCAGCACTGTGCAAACACAAATCACAGCACATGACATGGGATATTTAAAGCATTTCCAACACTCAGGAAAACCAAAGTTTGAAATCATCAACCGTACTGTTCTTGAATTCTTGAGCTGTCTTGCAGAGCATGGTGCCCTCCAGCTCTGAGACCATTTTACACAAAACATTACAATCCAGAGGTGGAAAAACACTCAAAAATGTGTAGTAATATGTAAGTGCAATCTTTCAAACACTGATGAAAGCCTAGATTTTCTCTGTAAACACTTTGAAAAATGCCAATCAGCCTTGTCAGATAAAACACTCATTCATAGTCTGTTCTTGAGCACTTGAGCTTTTTTGGAAAGAGTGGTGCCCTCCAGCTCCATGATGATTTTTTGGAGCACCTCAAAGGTATATTTGTGGCCACGAGGGTAGTCGAGGTTCAATGTGTATATCAAGCCAAACAACATGGCAACAGCTAACGGAAAGTTGTCCAGCTCCTGCAAGACCACCTGACCTTCAACCACTATGCCGATGTCATCTGGTTTTGAGTTGAAGTCTGCTTTCAGGACGTAAATGCCAACAGTGGTCTCCTCGATGGATCTTTCATTGGTTTCGTCTGCGCCCTTAGAAACACATATTGCCAAAAATCTGTTTCAACATACCCTTGAACAATCCTCAAGTAACATTAGTAAAAACAACTACAGTAACTTACAAAAGTGTTCGTCCCTTCAAGGATTTTTCACCTTCTCACGTTATAGCCTTATCCTAACATCAGTTATATAATTTTCCTTGTTAATCCACACTCGTAATTATAAGAGCAATTCATTAGTTTTTTTTATCTGTGTGCCCCTCCGACCAGCAGGTGGCCTTTTTTGTTTGGTATTCAATTGATTGACTATTTAAAGAAAGTAAAGGTGAGCAGACAGGTGCTGCTGATGAGAAGGAAATCACAGTTTTCATACAGTGTGTGTGTGTAAATGTGTTCCGGAGAGCTCTGGAGAAGCCTTTAAAAATAAAATGAATAAAAACATCTGCTGGACTTTAATTTTCCATGTGCACAGTGGCCTGCATCATTCTTAAGTGTAAAAACAAACAAAACGTAACACTTAAATACTCACCACTTACTCTTTGACTAAATTTCCTGGTTCCTCATTGAGGTACACACATAGTCCTTTGATGATACAACCTCGACTGAGGTCAACATCGTCACCCTGGCCAAAGGCGACAAGATTACCAAGTTACTTTTAAAAAGTACAACATACTGAATTAAAATTGATAATGCATTTATTTTTGTTTCTTACCTGAGCCAAGGGTGCCACAGTATCCTTAAGCATTCTCCCCATCTGTTCACCTCTTCGCTCAAACAGCTTCAGGAGTTTGTCGGAGAGCACGTCTATCTGAGATATAAACCTCGGCTGTAGTGGTATGGTGGTGATGTGCTTGAACTCTAAATTTATCTGTTTTAAAAATAAGAATAGTAAAATAGAGACATATTACAGAAAAGCACATCATAATGACACTAAATTATTCTTTTGCAAGCATCTTTCAGTGACTTAACTTCGACATGCACAGCTGCATTGTGTACACTTTATAAGATGTGTTTGACTATTAATCAGATCCTATCCTGACCCTATCCTGCACGGTTGTGATATGACCCATTTAAATGAATACGATGAATGTAACCGTGTTCACGGTAATTCACCGTGTTCCCCAGTGAACACGGTGAATTACATTCCGGACAATTTGAACGGGTCATATCGCAACGGTGCAGGATATTCACGCGGCTTGAGTTGGCTGACAAAAGATAGGGGAGACAAAAAACACGAGCAGAGTACACTCTTCAAAAGTGCGTCAAAGGACATAATTTGCGACGTATACGGTCGACATCCGCATATGAAGTAAATGCAAACCAGGAAAATATATTTCACAACTTAGAGTCGCTGCTTAACATAAGAATAGCGGACAGTTGGTCCTCAACAATTAGCCCGTTGTACGCCACAGCTAGCTAGCAATTCTAGTTGGCTAGTGAAGGCAAATCGACAAAAAAAATATAAAATTAAAACCACACAGAACCAACCATAAGGACAAAATGTATGTAAACGCAGAAACAATATGTTGGATCAAGTGTACAAATCTCCAATTCCCATAAACGTTTATAACATTTGAGAGACGCTTACCTTTTCAAAACAGCCCGGGGGTTACAGCCACAACGCGGAAATGGAAGTAAAATGGCGGCGAACTTGGCTGAGGAGTTGAAAATTTCACGGGCAGGGGGCATGGCTTCTGAGAGAAAGCATGACTGTTGTTTGTCACAAGGACATGACATTTTCCTAAAAAGTGAAAATCCTCCAAAAATGTGTAAAAGTCAAATGACCAAATCATGTTTACTCCTCAAACATAAAACGATCATGTCAAATGTAAAAGCTAAATTCATAAAAAGTGAACAACCCCCATGAGGCCTTTTTTTCAGTGCAGTGGCTCTCCCTCACCTCCTCTACTGTTTCATCGGTCCACACATTCATCCACTTTTCAATACACAACAAAAATAACCATGTGAAGATGTCATTCTCTCTCTATTGAGTCCTAAAAGATTATTTCCTTCAAGCAAGCAAAGATAACTGCCAGTGGGGGGAGATAATTTCACCTGTTTCCAATATAAATTATCTTTTTTTCCCAGGATTTCCTATGGCATCAAGTGCAATTTTCTTGATACCTGTGGAGCAATTGGCATGATTTGAAAATAAATTACAGTATTTTATTTTTTTTTCACATGACACCTGCAAATCTAGGAAACTACCATAGGAACATGTGGGTATCTTCACTACACTGCCAGATTCTGTCTGCTGTATGAGATTGTTATGTTGAATCCTAAGGTTGGAACAGAGTGGTGTGTTACACAAGCAGTTTTGGCAACACGCACATTTTAGTGTATATGAATGGTGCTAGGTCAGCAGATTGGCAACATTCCCTCCAGTGTGGAAGAGTGGGAGGAAAAGAAGTGAAATTGACATAAGAGGGATTCTTAGGGAGAGAGATAGAAATTTCTCATTGCTAAGGGTGAGGCCTTTGGTCCAAACATATCACTGGTACATTTTCCAAATTCCATGAGACATGAGTTTGCTTATACCACAATTATACTTAAACTCTATAAAGAGCAAAGTGAAGCAACAACTTTGCTTCTACTTTATTATTATTACTTTTTTTTTTGGCAGTTTCTAGGGGTTAGAAAAGTGGAAAAAACGCAAAGTTGTTGACATGCAGTTGTCTGAGCCTCCTGTATGCACAGAAATTCTTAATCACTTCACGCAGATAAAAGTAGCGAGAGAAATAGACGATAGCATTCATTAACATTCCATGCTGCACATCTGCTGTCTTTTAGCTGCTTTGTTTAGGTATACTTTGGATCTCCTCCAATTACCGGTCCATACCTTGGGTGAGAGAAGTTTTGCCAGTTGATAGGAAGGCAATGCATGTTCATGAAACACGGTAAGAGGCAGGCTGAAAACACTTGTTTAATGTTCATCCGTCTGGGCGAGCAGAGCTCTCTTCTTTGCCCGTGTCTCTGTCTAATTATGTGAGATCTGCACGCTGCCATTTGGTGGTATTGATTTGTACTACCTGTTACACACAAGGCTCTGGCCCCTCAGGATGATGTCTGTGAAATGTTTGCCCACGCCATGTAGT
Organism: Pempheris klunzingeri; assembly: GCF_042242105.1. Classification (NCBI taxonomy): domain Eukaryota; kingdom Metazoa; phylum Chordata; class Actinopteri; order Acropomatiformes; family Pempheridae; genus Pempheris; species Pempheris klunzingeri. The sequence continues at coordinate 17,665,508 of NC_092016.1, read as the reverse complement.
GATTATCGGCTCGCCAACCTTGTTGTTTAGGATATGAATAAGTGTCTACACTACAGGCAAGCCATTGTCATTCATGATGTGTCTCTGTTGAGGTTTTTGTGCGTGAGCGATGGAGCAGCAGAGGGAGAGAGAAAGACTCGTGGTCACTTCACGTATCTCTGTGAGAAGCGGTTGAAAGAGAAGGTACGGCGCAGTGAAGCGCATCAATTCAACATCAGGATGTTTTCAAAGGGTTTATGTGTAAGGGAGAGACAGAGGCACATGGTGAGGTGAAGTGAGAAATTAAGAAGTAATGTAGCACGTAATTCAGACATATGTTGATGTTCACCTTGGGGAAGAGGCGATATCAGAGGAACATATGTATTTAGAACCTCAAACTGTGAGTGATGTTTCAAAGGGCACAGTCAGCTGTGCCTTGCATCCTTGCAGTCAGGTATGACTCCTCAGAAAAATATCACGTGTCCCTCCAGTTCCCCTCAGCTCTACAGAGATGTTTTACTGTCTTTCATGTAATTGTTTTGGTTTTAAAGGCCACAGTTTTAGTCTGTTAGTTGAATGTCATAGGCTGTTTATGGTGATATCTTCTTCTTTCCATGTAGTAGTCATGTCGTGACTGATGTCAGAGGTGTCCGTATAGTTATGCTGATGACTAAATTAGCCTACAGTTGTTAACGGTGCTGTTTCTTACTGTCATGTAGTTATAGCTAGGAAATGTCATCTGGTGCTGTCAAATGTTTTAGGGCATTATGAAAGTGTCATTAATAAACTGTACTGCATTGAAGTGAAAACGTTTTGTGAATCTTGCTCTGGCAAATATGGAGTACACTACCAGCTCAACGCCAAGCAGAAGACAGACGAAGCTAGCGACCAGCCGGTGGACATAGTAAAGTAGTTAGCAGATAAAGATATTACCCTCAAGAGTTGATGGAGACCAAAATAGAGCTAAAGGAAAAGTGAATATTGTACTTGAATCTGAAGTCTGACTCCAAATTAATATTTTTCTAACATGTTCACCTGTTGTTTTTAGATATCTATCTATCTAACAATATATCATTGTTGTGTGTACATGTTGTTGCATATCCTGAGATACCAAAAATCAGTTAGTGCTAGTTTGAGAAAAACGACTCTGCAATGTATATTCAGTAATTTGCTATATTCTGTAAAGGTTTCGTACACAGTGATATAGGAATTTGCTATGTTTGTGTGTAAGCTAGTGTATTTGGAATTTCAGAAAATAATCTACCCACCTGTCTAGTTGAAAAGCTCAGATGTCATTAAGAAAGCCTTGTTGAAGTTGTTTTCAGGCAGGCAAGCATGAAATATGTTTGCTAAAAAATTGTTTAAATCTCGTGCATGCAGACAACTCATTAGATTAACATGATGTATCGTCAAAGCTAGTATTATTATTCCATAGTCTTGAAAGCATGATAAGACGTCAAAGAAGTAGAATAAGTAAGGGGAATAGAAAACATTTAGTTTGTCTTTTGAGTAACATCAACCTCAATGACAACCTACACAAACTATTCCCCAACATCAATGGCCAATTTTCCCTTTTTAGCTGGAAGCTGAGGCATTAAAATGTAAGTAATTATGACCATTGTGGTCATACATTGTGTTAAATATATGACTGAAACAATAATATGTGAAATTATACATTATTAAAGACATGATTAAAATTCAACTACTGATTACTAAATGTTATTTCATGATAATTTATGAAATACCATGAAACACACACAGCATGTTATTTTAAAATGCTCTATTGAACACTTTTAGGTCCCATACTCGTCTGATGTCTGATCTCAGCCTGAAACTACACAAGGGGTTTAGGATTTTATGTGAGGTCACCTCGTGGCATCTAGTGATACTAATTACGTTACATTTACATTTGTTTGATGTTGCAAAACATATGATTTAAATATAATGGTAGTCTATATGGAGCTCCCACCAGGCATAGAATAAAAACTAAGTACTGGTACTGGTACTGGTCGGACCAGAGGACTTTTTAGACCCACAAACAGGGGAGGACTGAGAAACCCTGAAACACTGTACATATTCCACTTATGAAAATAAATCAATCTGCTCAATTAAGTTAGTAGTTAGTTCCTAAGTAATAACTTTATTATATCAAGCACATACACTAAACTAAAAGCCAAAAATTGCCCATGCATATTGGAGCATACTGAGGCTGTGTTGTTATTGCAGAGCTACTAGATTCTAGCGAGGGAAAAGCCATGGGGCTGCTGTTGCAAAGTGATTCAGCTTGTGACTTAACAAATCTGAGTTCATTGCTTCTTTATATGTGAAAGTCCTACATGGTTGCAGCTGTGGCTGTGGGACAACAGCTAGTATTAAACAAATCTGCTTTCTTAAGTATACAATACTTAATGAGACGCGTGTGTGTGTGTGTGTGTGTGTGTGTGTGTGTGTGTGTGTGTGTGTGTGTGTGTGTGTGTGTGTGTGTGTGTGTGTGTGTGTGTGTGAGAGAGAGTCACTGTAAGAGAGAGTCAGAGGTTTGACTCACCTGCGAAACTGTCTGTGTTTATTAATGTGTGATTTTCTGCTTGCACTTAATGCGTTTCAGCCTGAGAATGATGGGAAAAAGATGACCAAATGGCCTAACTGTACGTTGAATATAGATGAATATAGATCATAATTGTATATTACTGTTGTGTTTTTGTAAATAGTATTACTATTAGACTTGTATAACCATTGTACTTTGTGTAATGTGTTTAATTAATAATGAAATACAATATTTTCATACTAAGCAGTTTCCGCTGCTGACCTTGCTGTTCAGGTTGTCCAGTAAGGTCAAAGGTAAAACACAAAACAGCAGCAGATAATGTCCTATAATTAGTCCTGTCCACCCACCCCAGCAGTAACATTGTACAGTATGAGAAAGAGAAAATATGATGCAAAGAAGATAAAAAACAATAATTCCAGTAGAAATGTAGAGAAAGTAGATCTATTATAAGTTCCTCAGTGGTTGTATGATATGTTTGACATTCAATCAAAACACGTAATGCCATGAGATGATTAAATACCATGAATCAGTACAAAGACTTTCAGTCAGGCACTATCAACAAATAACAATGATTTATACTGTATTGACGCCAGAGACTGGGTTTTGCACCACAGTGTTGGTTTTTGTCATAAACTCTATTTTCATCTGTATTTCCACTGGCTCTAGGTATCAACGTACCCAATCCCCAGACTATCTCGAGTTATCAGCATTATATTTGAAGTGATAGTACTCCGGGTGTATGAAGTCACTGCTTTTCATTGTTTTTCAAATCTCCTGCGTTATATCCTGCTCACCTATTTATTTGGTTGTGTGTAAACACGTGTGTAACCTGTGATCGCATGTGCATACACTCCTGCATTTAAGTTAGGGAAAGTGCTGCATCACTCAACATGTTAAAGGGTTTATAAATAATCCATAAGAGGCTTATACTGTAATTCTAATAGATTTGGCAGACAACGGCGGTAACATATTCAAGCTATGTGTCTAAGATGTGTTCTCTATCTTGTGGGGCACAGACAAGAGTGCAAGACTTGCAATCCACTGGAGATGAGTGCAGCATCTCATGCCTTTTTATAATGTCTTTTTCCAGGGCTTTCCTCAACTCAGTGAAACGTAATACCTGCGAAATGTTAATGTGAATGTGGTTTGCTCCTCTGGTCATTTCCTGAACATGGCTGAATTGTGAAATTGAAGTGGAAAGTGAGAAAAAGTGTAAGTCCTTGACAGAGATGCTGTCACTTACAGCCTGATTAAGTGGACAGAGTAGATGCTTGGATTGGCACTTATGCTTCACATGCAAACAGCTCTTGCCTGATGATGTTTATACAACGGCTACACGGCTTTTTTTTAGGATGCATATTACGCTTTACTCAGTGGAGTCACCAGGCCATCAATATGCAGACAAAGAAAAAAGATATCAAAAAAGATGTCCTGTGACACGTAGTCCAAAGGGCTTTTTAAAAAAGAACTTCAAAGACTGAGCTAAATATTTCCAGGATGGTAGACCTCTGCATATCATGGTTTACTCTTGCGTTGCATATTTGTTTTGGAGTTTTGGTTCAGAACATAGCTGACATTTCCCATAAAACATGGAAAGAGAATTGCACCTTACAGTGATTAATAAAATGTATCTATGTATTATATGTGCATTTGTGTGTGTGTGTAGTTGTGTGTGTACAGGTGCCTCGTAATACTGCCTAGTAGAACTGAAAAGATTAGTTAAAGATTAGACAATCTTTTGAGTTCTACTATCGTAATAATGTAATGTATATATTTTGGTTTTTGGTCAAACAACAACAAAATATTTCATTCACATTAGACTTTTTTTCACAATTTTTCATTTTCATTGACCAAACCCTTGTCTTCCTCTGTTGTGTGTGTTAAAAGAAAATCAGGTTGCATTGTGGTTTCAAATGTTTCTTTTAGCGAGACGCTGTTTGCTGATACTCGTATTGACTGACTGCAAGATCTCCACCCATTCATTACTCCTCACTCACAAGAGTAAAACCCACACCACTTTATGTCAAAATATCTATACTGCCTCTCAGGGACTCTAGTCAAAATGCTGTAAGCTTGAAATCAGAGAAACAATAACCACCGAACAACAGAGCTGAATTATACATCAGTCTGTCAAAATCCACCGTGTATAAAACCTAATTCCTAAACATTCTGTCTGGGTTTTCAGTTCATGCATGCACCATCTCTGTGCCTCCACTTCACTCTGGGGGTGAAGTGGTGGTAAATGGTAAGGAGGTGTTTCCATACACGAGTAGCAGCATATCTGCTTGTCTTTACTGGGAGCGCCAGTAAAAACACTTAGACCTCTGATTTTCCTTATTGTACTTTGTGTGCTGTTGCTGTTAGCTATTGCATATTATTCTGTATGTTAACCAAATCATTATACAAGCCACGCAAAATCACATGATATAGAAATTTTCTTTTCTGTAAACAATAAAAATGCTTCAAAATGTGAAAATAACATCTTAAATCTGTTTTTTGAAGTAATTGGGTTTGTGTAAATGTAAATATACTGATTGCAGAGCGTGCATGCAGGCGTTGTCATCAGATATATAGTAATGGTAAAGGCGGGTGTTGGAAGAGCTCTACTTTTGGACTTTGGAAGTGTTTTGTCAGTGTTCTGTAATATTTTAATGATTTCATGGAAATGTCAGGATTTATATTGCATACATACAATTATGGAACAGCAATATCTCAGGAGTTACATTTCATTTGTTTGGCATTTGGCTTCCAGAACATTATCATCAGGGCACAGTTTGGGAACTTGAGTTAGGGCAAATACTCTTCTGCATGTCAGCCAGTAGTGAGTCTGGGAGAGATTATGGCAAAGGCCATGGCTTAAATTGCTGGCAGAGTTTGAAAAAAAAAAGCTTATCACTGGTGTCTGTGGGCTTTTGCACAATGCTATCCTCACAGGGTCAGTCTGAGCTCCTCAACTTAGATTAACTGTAGATCAGAAAGTAGCCTCTAGTATGTGGTTTTGTTTATTATTACATAATGCTGAGCTTCATAATTAAGCAAAACTCTCACGAAAGAGAAGAAGATCTTTCTTTCTGTGAATTTCACTGGGCCTGTCTGATTCAGTCTCTCTCTGTTGCTTTATAGTCTCTTTTCTTTATTTCTGTGCCTTGTGCAAACAGGCATAATATGAAAATTTACTAACTTGTATTGTGTACATGCAGCCACATCCAGTGCAGTCTAATACACACAGCCCTTTACTATATCCTACAGCAATGCAACTTTGTATATCTAGTTTTATTGTGAGAGGCGCTGATACATTGTGGCATTGTTGGAATATAAGTATTATGTGCTAAATAACAATACTGGCTGTACATGAACTGCTTGCGATTCTGTTTTAAATAGTTATTCAATTTGATGCAAATACTGTCGAACAGTTTCACAAAAGTTACTCAAAGCAGCTCCAAGTTTTGGAAGGCAACTTTGCATTTCTTGGGGAGCACTATACAAAATACCCACCACATTTCTGGCCACAGCCTTTAAGTACTCGCTCCAGTTCATCATATTGATTGTCCATTTGCAGAAGTAATGTATACTCAGAGCGAAAGGCGAGTGTGCCTTGAAATGCCCTGAAATACTCGATTGAATGTGTGCTTAGATTAAGTGTGGACATGTATTGCAGGACGCTTGGAATATATTGGACTGCAAGAAGGATATCAGTAAAATATATTTTCCTTGTACCCATCTAGCCTGAGATGAAAAATTGTTTTGATGACAGAACAATAATGGATCAGTACAATTGAATTTTATTGTAATGTGTAGAGAAGATTGATTGGTGAGTGGGTGTTTTGTGTGCGTGTGTGTGTGTGTGTGTGTGTGTGTGAATGCACTAAGCACAAGTTTTGCTCAAAGTGAAAAACTAATGATACAAGCCTTTTCCTAATATTGGTTACATTTAGAGTAACACATATACATGCACATAACACATGCAGGAGCATACACATTATACAAAAACTGCAAATTAAAGCTGGTAATTAAGTACATGGGGGGGGTACATGGACTTCCTCACCCATCACACTGTAATCACTTCTTTCATTGTGTCCCACAATTATTCATATCAAAGAGGCATAGCCTGTGTCACACATGTTCATATCAATTATGAAACCTTAATAAAATCCTTTAATAATAAGAGCAAAATCAAAAGTCATTTGGCAAATCTTATGACCACAAAGGTACAAATATTTGTTGCCTGCTCGAATGAGAGATTATTTACAAATGTAGTAAATGGATTGCTGGTGGGTGAAATAATACATCATTAATGATGAAAATAATAATAATAACATAACGGTAACCGATCTTAAGCTTCATCCCTCTGCAGCAGAAACAGCAGTCAGCAGTGTAACTTCTCTGATTATCTAAATCTCCAGACACACAAACAGAATCAGTCAGAATCTTATGTTAATTTAAGGGTAACTCTGGTATCTTTATACCTGTGCCCTACTTTTACATAGTTTGAATTCTGGCAACATTACAGAAAAGATCCCTACAGAGAATGACCTTTTTGTTAAAGATACACTCAAACAATAGAGTATTGGTCTTTTCAAAGCCGCCAGACTCCACTGACAAAACTGTAATTTTACCCTGCAGAACATGGGAGTTGCTGGTCTCCTGCTGCTTCGATCATTTACTTTGTTTGTGTCATTGTGTTACATAAACATTTTGTTGGATTCAATCCAACCTCTTAAATCACACAGTAACAGAAACACACTAACAGAAGAAGGCAGCGGTAGACCAGCATCTCCTGTGTTCTGCCAGGTAAAATTGCCTTTTTTGAAAATGGAGTTCGGCAGCTTTGAAGAGAGCTTCAGACTGCACACAATGTGTGAACTTGACATCGTGAGACAGGTTTATAATTTTTGACAATCATATCATCACGCTATGAAAGCACCTATGTCACTGTTTCAAACAAAATGTATGACTCATCCAGATTGTCCAGACTTAATTAGTAGGCACCATCAAATTTGTCAGATTTATTAGAATGGTTAAAAAGGTTAAAAAGTAATCATGAAGTGACCATTTAGTAACTACAGCAAGAGCAGAGGTGGTGAATTACTTTCCAGTTATTCCCTGTGTTTAATGGTCACCGTTTTTCATGCCATGTCACATCTGGCTCCGTATTCTATTCCTCATCTAGCTAATCTCTTTAAAATAGTGTTAGCTTGCCCATTAGACATTACCACAAGCAGCTCCTGTGAATGTCATCATTTACCAGTCATTGATTCTTTTTGTCCATAGTTAACCTGACTGTAAAATGACCTTTCTAGGAGAAAGATGATTAAGGTAATCAGGAGTGAGCCTCACAGTGTTCAATTATTTCCAGCCTTTCAAGGTGATACCTGGCAGTGGCCAAATAAAGCTCTGACTGGACTTTTTATCCATCTTTAAAGTTGCATGTTGCTTCTTCCAAAAGATAAGAGTATCTGACCTTATTTTTTATTGAACTTTTCCTCTGTGCATTCATAAGTAAAGGCTGGAGAGTAAACAGGATAAGTAACTGTGGCGAACACATTTGTAATAATATGTTGTCATAGTGGAACTTATAATTGTTGACAAGTACATTAATTAATAATTAAAGATGTCATTGTGTCCGCATATATGCAATTATACAACTAAGTACATTATAAGCCATTTATTAATTGCTAAATATGGGGACTTAAAGTAAAGTGTCACCAATATTCTTCTGAAAGACCTGATGCCATTTAAAAGCATACCACATAATCAGCGGTGTTTTAGTATCTCAAGTAGTGCACGTATGAGTCGCGTCATACAACTAAAGCGAAACCACTGCAAAAAGACACATGTATTCATAACTCATCATGAACTCTCGTGCTCCCACGCATTTTGCCATTTTTGTAAAACCAGCCTGAAGAGACACTTAATTTAAGAGCTAATCATCCTCCGTCCCACAAAATGTGAGCAGTTTTTTTTTTTTTTTTTGCCAGAAAACAAAATGCAAGCACAGGCAATGAAATGTGCAGTTCCTTATAATGTTTCTTATTGATTACATAGCCATTTACTCTGTTTTCCTCTGTTTATCTGCCCTATGGCAGGCAGGATGTGAATGGATGGCCCACTCGATCCCCTACGTGTCTGAGCAGAAAGACAACCACACGGAGGATTAGCGCGAGAGAGGGGATCGGCCGTCACATCCAGATGCTGCAAATCTGCTCCCTGCCTCACATGTGAATAGGTACGCCATTGTCTGGAGCACTGCTTGTTTTGCATGAACAGAGACACAGCCAAGGAGATAAACAAACTGAGGTTACACCAAGTCTAAATCTGCTATGATACAGGATTACAAGGTTTATGTCATGCTTAAAGCTTTATCCTCTGATTGTCAGTCAAGATTTTCTCGGTGGCAAACTTAGTAAGCCTTTAATGGTTGTGCATTAATAGACAATTCTGCCAGGAATATGAGAGTTGTTAAAAGACGTACAAGAAAAGATGAATACTGATGCTTTCAGTAGGAAGAGACAAATACGAAACTACATGTGGTCACATAAGAATAAGAATGGGCTCTGTGTTGTAAAATCTCATAAAAACTCTGCACTGCATGTTGCCTTTTATTCAGAACAATGGCATGCTTGTATACTATCCTGATTAAACATGAAATAGACAGTCACCCATTTCAAAAGCCTCACATCAAGAGCTGTACCCATGTATCCTTGGCTTGTCAAGCATAGCATAATTCTGTGGGCTTTTGTACACCTGCAGAGGATACAGCCAGTCATGCTTGACTTTATTGTGGTAAAGCATTTCTACAGAGAACATACTACTGAGGTTAGATTATCTCTAAAAATAGTTCTGTCACTGTGATAAGAAACAGATATTTAAGGCATCAACGTTCGTGTCAGTTATCCATGTCTACAACTATTTGGGTGTGATATTTTACACTTTAATGGGTGAATGAACAGCAGATAAAAGCAATATACGAATGCAGGGAGGGAGGGCTCTACAATTTTGAGATGAGGAGATTAGAAATATTCATTGGGGATATAAAAAGTGTAATGAATGATTGAGGAAAGCGCTAATGACTAATAAATTCAAGCTTAATTCCTGAAATAAAAGCGTTGGGGATAGCTCCTGCTTCTGCATGATAATCTCTCAAATGCTCAATACTTTCTTCATTTACAGTAAATAGCATGGGAGGATGTTTCTGTGCAATATGCATTTCATTATGGTGAGGAATGTGGAGCTTCTGGCACGTGTTCACTTCTTTCATCTTTAGATTTGTGGCAGAAGAACTGAACTCTTTTTTTTGTAAGGATCTCATCTTCCTCTCTTCCTCTCACCTAAAATGCTCTGCAAATCTGCAAAGTACAACATTTATCAGATTTGGTTTCGCATGTCTTCATATGTCAACATTAATTGGTCAAATTGTGCATTACAATGAGGAAGTCTTAGAAATTAGTTCTAAAGTTAAGATATATTTTGTGTTTTTGCATACACTTAACACGACATGCAATTTTTTCTTAGAGAGTTGGAAAACAAAATCTTTGGACCATGGTACACGAGTGAAGTAAAACAAAACTACCAAGCTTGCAAGAGCGACTGACCCTCAGATAAATATTTTGGATAGACCCCAAATATTACTAAACCACATCCCATCATTCTGTGTGGTGCCAATATCGTTTTCTTTCCTATCAAGTCCCTCTCCATCAAATTTTACACATCGTATTTCAACTGCCTACATCATCTTTGCATCACAAACTTTTGATACTAGCGCTTAGTCATGACCCACAAAAGAAGTTGCACACAGTCTGAAAGGAATGCATAACTTCTTAATGCCCACACATTTCAGCAACCGAACCTCGACACAAATATGAGCAAACTCCTGAAAGTTTGTCTCACCGTCTTTGATTTGGCTGTATTTTACCATATGGCCAAACAGTGGCAAAGTTTCAAATAGCAATTTGTCTGGAAACATGTCATCTGTAGTCACAGAGCTTCTGCTGAAATGCTCTCACTTTGAGAAATGGGGCTCTTTCAAAATCATGAATCAAACTTTTATTTTCTGCTGTCAAATCATTTGGGCCATGGGCTTGGAGCCTTCTCACGGTCAAATTACTTTATGTCTTCTTTTTCTCTTTTTTGAGGAACAGGGGTGCTGGTAGGCCTACATGGACGAAAGAAAGCAGCATATTTTGTCCATTAATATGACATACAATATTCAATATCCACCAAAACTATAATTACAAATGATCCTGGTGAAAATGACTGACTTATGACTGTAAATTCCTCCAAATCAAAACAGGATGATGTTTCGTATTTTTCTTTTTGCCTGTAAATTAGAGTAGTGCTAATCTAAAATTTGATTAAAACAGCTTGACTTTAATCATTTACAGCTTCACTCACAAATCTCCCTCCAAAGATTTATTTTTTTCATATCCAAAGATTTGAGAGATGCATAATTAGATTTTCTTTTTCATTTTATTTTATTTATCTATTTTTGGGTGGTATTTTTCAAAGCATAGTAGGATTTTCTATGCCAAGTGTTTGCTGTTGAATCTTCATTTATAGCTATGATATACACTAACATATGTATGTGTTAAGTGAAATCTCTGTCCTCTCAAGTCCACTCAAGTCACTGGCGCAGTGGGAGAGAACCCTCTATTCGTATGTGGACCTTCCTCATTGGAAGTCTGCTTGAATAGATATTCAAGATTACAACTGTGAGGTTGTGTTCAGTGTCTTCAAAAATACAGGAGGCCGTCAGAAGTGCTTATCACATACTGTAAAATGTTTTTTTAAAGAATGTGATATAGGCCGCACATCTAGTTGGAAATGATACTTTTGTGTGCTCGTGTTAGTGTCATGACTGCTAATTTGAGTTTACACCACCGACAGATGATGATGATCCATGATACCACTAGTAATATACTGATTATACAATGATCATCAACTGATTCATCCTTCAGTGAGTGTGGGCCTTCTCATCTCTTGATACTGCTTTGAGCTGCAGCCAATATCCAATAAGTAAACTAGTCATCCAGTCTCCTTCACCATTATATCATGGAGATGATGCAGCCTAGAGAATGTTATTAGGGGGAAGCATGCTTTGAATTATTTTAATTTACCCCAGATTCATTGGTGAATCAAGAACCTAAGCCAAAAGTGGCCCAGAATGGAAACTATGACTTCATTCTTCAATCACGAGCCCTGTGGGCCATTGGAAGCCTTGGATAAGAAGTACAGTTAGAGATTAGTGTGGATCAAAGTGGAGATTAAATAGGATGGCAAACACATTGATGCACCTAATTATCAAGTCTGTGAAATTTGATGAATTGCTTTAAATCTCGTCGTCACTGAGGTGTTTGTGGAATTTCTCTCACTGACTCTGCGTGGTAAACTAATTCTGTGCCTGAAATATGTGATTACAGCGAGTACAGTGGAAACAAGGGGAAAGCAGAGAGGGGATATCAAACATTAGACATAGAAAGACAAGCTTCCTACACTACACAACCTGAGGTGGCACTAAGACTGATGGCGCGGAATGGAAACGAGCGACGTGTGACACATTCGCGGGCCCACAGACTTGCATCGTCGTTGCCTCTCACAACACACCTGACTACATTATTCCATTGCCTCTGAGCCTTGCAGGATATCAGTAGTGATGTCTCATACCCTCTGAAACAACATCATGAATTATGAATGCCAGATCTCAAAATAAATAACACACATTATTAATGCATTCAGAGCATCTTTTAAAGGGGGCAGCTGTAGGTACCACTGTACCTCCTTCTCACTCGGTGTCTGTACAGTTAGATTTAACTATTTTTGTGGAAAACATCAGATGGCGGTGGGGTTTGGTACTTGTGTTCCTAACTGTTTATGTTTAGATGAACCTACACTGTGCATATATGTATTTGGTTTGATCACTTGGTGAAACTTCCCCTGGATGGCATACCCGGCATGATTATTACATTATCTAATTGCATCCCAACACATGTAATATTAAAACGCTGACAACTTAATACTCTCAGGGAAATGAAGAGATCTGCGTGCCTTAAGCCGCCTCTTGATGGCACTTTACTGCATTTTCCTCTCTTGTGTCAAAACACCGGCTTTTTCGCGGTGGTAGAGTGATGATAAAGAGCGCGGTGAGGTAAAAATAAGCATTTTGAAGCCTACACTACCACTGTATCTATAATTCACGTTGTTAATGTCAAGCAATGTTCAATTTTATGAGGGTCTTGAAAGCATGACCAATAATCTATTCTAGGACATTCCCTTAAGTAAGGTTTCTTTACTCGACCTTGCCACTCCAGGAGTAACTGGCCCCGCGAGTCTTGTATGTGTCTTGCCCTCCAAGGGAACAAGGTCACATTGTTTACAATGGTGGCACAACACCTCTTTAACACTCTCCAAGGACAGACGGATATTTACTATAATATTTCAGTAGTGTTCAGGACCCCTGCTCCCAACAGTAAAACGTAAATTCATACGTCACATTAGCTGAAAGGATGCTGACTAATGCATTCTATAATTAGAGCATGATTATAGTGTTTAAGGTGATGGCTGTGAACAATATCTGAGCTTTACTTTGGGGAAGCGAGTCCACTGGTGAAGACTGTGGTTTCAAAGCAACATAAATCTCGATAAAGGGGGTGGCCTCCAGTGATGGTTCCCACAGAGCAAATAAGAGCTAAAGTAGTGAGGAATGATCACGAGAAAGATCCACTGACTCCCAACTGGTGGAGAGGTAAAAGCTTTAAATCAAAACCTTTAGGCAAGGCTGTCAGACGGCAACATTACACAAATTATAGAAAAGTGCACTCAAAAGTGACCTCGGCAATTGCATGTAAATGACATGGAAATGCTGTAGATTCAAAGGGTATTATACAAAAACACTGCACCGCCAACATAAAGAGCAAAGTGGGTTCGCACATTAATAGGTTTCATCTGCTCGCTTGGCAGCACTGAGGAAAATGTGAGGCGAGAAGAATGGAGTGAAAAAACGGAGTTATTTAATGATGTCTCCTTCAAGTGGAAAGCAAGAGGGCGGTGCTCTTTACTACCATATGCCAGACACACGGACAGACAGGTCGACAGTTATGAAGACAGATGAATGATGCAACGCCTTCAGCACTGAGGGAAATGAGTTCAGATGTTGACAGTTAGATGGACAGATCCCTGGTCTGGCATTCAAATGTTTTCTCACATCTCCTATCACATGGTCTGTGAATGCTACTCTCCCCAGATGGGACATGTTCTCACTCCGCTATCTGTAAATTCATCCTTTTTTTAGCTCCATTATGCATGTTATATAATATGACTGAGTTTAGCATAATATGTGCCATACAGCAGGTTGCCTGAGATAAACGTTTCACAAGTAATAATCTCTCTGAGGAGACCTGAAGTCTCCTGTGTCAGCTGCCATGCTTAAAAATGTGCTATGTGCCTTTCATAATTCATAGCACAGAGCTAGCATTCATAAATGGGGTCCAAAGTGCTGAAGCCAGAGAGAGATTATAACACATATTAAACTATATTCAGGATTGCCAAACTTGTCACAGTGCTCCCCTCGTGTGCTTTACATTTATTCCCACTCTGTGACTGTGTGGTTACTGTTAACTATTATGAAGGCCTATGTCTCATATTGCACCCTGCGGCGTATTCAAAATACAAATACATATCATATATAACCCTATCTAAACAAAACGCAGGCTGTCATGGGAGAGCAATCCTATGCGACAATCAGCCTCAGGCCATCGTCACACTATCATACAGCAAGCAGGCGAGGGGAGTCGGTAGGTGGCAGTCGTGTCCCATTTGCAAGAGACACATGGGAGGAATCTCTCTCTCTCTCTCTCTCTCTCTCTCTCTCTCTCTCTCTCTCTCTCTCTCTCTTTCTGTCTCCCCTGTCTAATCCAAACCTCACTTTCTCCATCGTCCTCTTTCCTTCTCTCTCTCGCGTACGCACACACTCCTCCACGTTGCCTTTAAACAATAATTTGCATCTGCTTGCCCCTATTAAAACTGACCAATGGATGAGAGAGACAAAGGTCGAGAATCAATTAATTAATGCCGTTCAGATTCGTGCAGTAGAGACATTTTGGAACCCCTAGAAGTTCAAATAGAGAAATGTGAAGACTGAAAGAAGAAGGGGAGGGGAGGGGAGGGGGCAAGATTTCCTGCCCTCTCTGCTACAGTCCTGCGACTGCTGATCCACCAGCAGTGATTGGTGAAGCAGTCTCACTCGGAGAGAACAGCTTGTCAGTGGGAGGTAACCTACATGATGCCCCACTCGTGCACTAATCAATTCATTGTCGCGCGTTTTATTCGGGTACGCCAATGCCGGGCGCACTGAGGTGCTGTGAAGCGCGTGGATGGACGCAGCCGTCGTGCGCGTATTGGAACGGGGTAATTTGTGATCACATTTGAAGCAGCTTAAAACACACTGCACTCGACAGAGGAGAAGAAGACGGGGCTTGGACGCTCAGCACTGTGTGGATAATAACCCCTTAAGCCATTTCTTACCCCCCGTGTGTGTGTGTGTCTCATCAATGGATAGGCGAGGCTTGAACAGGCGAATTGCACGCACAGATGGAACGAGGGCGCAGAAGTGATGTCTGCCTTTGGTGAACTATAACTCCCGTCCAGACAGGGTGAATCGGGGCTCGGCGCGGAAAACATGTAAGAATTGAGCTTTTGGCGTCCAACGAAGGGGTCCTCACACTTGAAGCCCGAATTTCTGATGGGGGTTTGAAGGCTTCTTGAGGATACCTGCTGGATTTTGTTTTGCTTTCGATGTTGCATCCCAGATTTACGCATTTCTCCTCTCGAAAATGGAGAACGGAGCAACCTGAAGAGAAGAGAGCGATATTTTTTCATCTCGGCAACTTTATCTATTCTCTCATGTATAGGATACCCATCCAATCACTAAACTGCGGGACTTCTTTCATCGATATAACCAGGGGGGAACAGTAATAAGCACCTTGAAATCCGCACTGGGTTGTGAGGTGAAATCTAATCAGATTCTGGAGGGTTGATGACCAAGAAGTAATCGGGACTTGAAGAAAAGTTGCATTTGCAAACGATATCCAGCGGGACGTTAAAATAACCCCACCTCTGCCCCTCAGCGTTTGGATGATGGTCTGTCACACAGTTCAATGACGGGTTTTCCAGGATTTATCTACCTGGAGATTACCATTTGAGGTTCTCCGCGCTTCGTGTGTTGTGGAGAGGTTACTTTTTTTAATTATTCAATTTAGATCTACGAGCAAATAACAAGAACAGTGTTACTTCAGATTCACCTAACTCATCATTTGGAGCAAATCTGGGACCACAGTGGGCATCGCTTCGCATCAGGAGAGTAGTTTCAGCAATGGCACTTGTGGGTGCCTCCGTGTTATGCGCGTCCTGAAAAAAAAAGAGGAAATATCGGATGCATTATCATCACTGTGAGAGTTAATAGCATGTCACCCAGACTGATGTGTGGATTACAGACCACGTCGTCTTGAGAGTGGGGAGCACAATGTGTCTGACAAGAAAATATCACCATGGATTCTGCAAAATCGCCTGAGAATTGCGGATGTTTTTTCGATGCAGTTTTTGGGGAGGGAGCGGAAGAGGGACCGTTCTGCGTCTAAAGCAGAGATCCTGCAGACCTCGGCGTCTTTGTGAACAAGTAAGTTAATGTCAGTGGTGTAAAAATGTTGCTCACATTGCCTCACACGTCCCCATGGCATAACTACCCCATTCAGCTCCTTCTTCCTGTTGGATGCCCAAATGTGGTAGTTCCTTTTCTTTTGGCGACTGCAGTGATATGAACTAAATCAAGGCACCGCACTCCCAAGGTTTTACCTTCACTGGTGCTGCGGCCTCTAACTAAAAGATCTATAATCATGCGCTGATTTGGCAGATAAGAGGAGAATGCGCGCGCTCGATTGGGTATGCTTGTGATTCACCTTGAGTTGAGTGCGCGAGCATCCAGCACGGATATCATGAACAGTAAAAAAAAAAAAAGAGTTGAGATTTTTCTACAAAACTGAGCAAGACAAGTGTGTGCTAAGGGAGGGACGGTACATGTGTGTGGCTCTTTTAACATGCTTAATACTGACAAGGCCACTGAAATCTATCCATCCATCCATCCATCCATCCATCCATCCAGTCTTTACCTGCATGCTCTCAACCTACATTCAGCATCTGACAATCTGCCATATTTAGCACACACATCTGTACGCTATAGTAACCTTTGAGATGACATGTATGGCACATATATGAAATATTTAGTATTCAATGGTTCCATCTCAGGCATCTTCTTCTTCTTCTTCTTCTTCTTCTTCTTCCTCGTGGTTCACTCAGAAGGAGCTTGTTCACTGCCTGTGTGGTAGCCTGGGAGGGAGCTGTCCTCCTTACGTGGTGCTGAAATTAAAATCTGCCGTCTTCTCTCTGCCTCTGCTCAGCTGGAGAAGACATGCATGTTGTAGTTCATGGCTCCAAAATTTGAGCCACTAGTCTGCTGCACATAATCCTTTCCCCAGTATGCAACGAAGCAACAGATGACACGTTTGAGGGTTTGTGTATGTGACGTGCAAGAAGTATTGCAAAACATAATCAGAGCATCATTTTAAAGTTAAACTACTGTATAAAACAATGTGAGCAGTATATGTGACTGTTATATCTACATCTATCTATCTATCTATCTATCTATCTATGAACTGGGAACATTATGATGAGCACACCAATGGTTAACAAAGGTTACTAAACACATTCCATTTTTTCATATCAGTGCTTTTGAACTCGGTGGCAAGTGAGCTTAAAAACAGATGTCTGTCGTGTTTGTGATAAACCAGCGTTGGTGGTAAAAGCATAAATAGATGTGGCTGTCACTCTTCAGACAAAGAATGAATTGCATCTCTCACCTGTGAAAGTGAGAAACATGGCGAACATTATTCACCTACTGAAAGAAAAGCCCTCCATATGATGGAGTGACATCACCTTGGGGAGACAAATTAGACTGCTGATTTTATGTTTTTGCCCTGTCAGAGGCTCTACCATGATAAATCCTCCCTTCGTATTCCCAAGATTGCAGTTGTTTGTTGGCAACTGGTGCAGGGTGATTCATAGTAATAAACAGAGAGGCTATTCCTCCTCCCCATTTAACAATTAAAGACTCAAACATTTTCATCCCTTTGGGGATTTTCTTGGAAATGGATGCAGGCTGTATGTTTAGGATGTCATAGACCATGTAGATCCGGCCAGCATGAGGAGCAAATGGCTTTAAAATGGATTGATTCGCTGGGACACTCTGGATCAGTGTTTGATTATTTATCTATGCTAAAGTGACAACATCTGTATCTGCAGCGTGTCCCTATTAGCACCTGTGAGCAGTGGGAATCGGCCTCGGAGCAGGTGCAGCAGTGGGACCAAGAGGGACTTCCTGCTGCTCACACAAAGCCCGACTTCAGCTGATAATGTTGCTACCACAGACATCTGTTTTATGTCCAGTTTCTCCAGCCATTGTTGTCTGACTTATCTATTGAAAATCATTCCAAGCAGCCGTGTCAGAAAATTAATGAACTTGTCAGCCAGGAAAAGGGCACTACTGCAATGAGGTGCCAGGGTCTTGCAAAGCGACAGTCTGTATACCCATGTTCCCTTCTCACACTCCCTTTGTCATTTTTTTTCCTCCTCAGCCTGTGACTCAGTTCAGATCAGGGGCAGCACTTTGTGCCATATAATAAAATGTTCATTTCTCAAATCGGATTAATCTCTGTAAAGCCCAGCTTAGGACACCATTAGCATTCATTTCTTTCACTGGCAAGGACTTGTATCAATAATGGAGCTACCCCAACATTTTTCATCTTCTCTGGGTATAAAATCTCTCAGGGGGGTTTCATTCAGTGACAAGGGGAAACATTACAGTGATCCGTTATCTACTCCCTTGCCTAGTGTATTGGAGACCAGCAGCGCGATGTAGGGGGTCTGATTGCAGTCGACCAGATAGGAGCTGGAAGCTCTAATGCTGGAGGTAAAAGAAGCCTTTATATGATGAGCTTGCCAGCATCCATGTAATGGATTACAGACACCAAAATCAGAGCACAAAACAATATATTAGCATTAATTATGATATTACAAGTTTTTTTTTTTCATGATCCCACATTCACATATCCGATGTGTTGCATTTTACCTCCTACAATAGCATGACACATTTCTGTTATTTCTATTGGAATTAGAGAAGGTTAATGTAGACATGACTGCGTCTTTATCACTAGATATTAATACAAATCCCTTGAATATTTGTAGTGACACCAGGTTTAAGCACTGTGGCAAGCGCTTCACTAACAAGGGTATTAATACTGTATATGTTGCATAACTGATATTATGGATCTTACAATCAGCTTATGACGAGCCACATAATTATTGCAAGTTACTCAGTGGAGAAAAGTTGGAAGTTGCGTGGATTTTGAGGTCAGGGCAGAAGTGATGCGAGTAGAAACTTCGCGTCATGGCCGATGATTGCTGCTTTTATACATGAGGTCAGCCTCGTGGTGATTAATCATGCATAGTTGCAGAGGTAGGCAAGAAGAGAGTCACCTTAAAGGAATTGACGTTTGGAAGACGCTCTCATAAGCCAGCAGTGAGTAATCGCAGGCAGCTATTGTGAATGTGAGAAAAACCCACCTCAGTTTCTTTGAAACTGTGCTGCTGGTAGATGACGCATGCATTGCTTTGAAGAAAGCGTTGTGGTCACATTGGTTGGCTGTAAAAATGTAGCGATGTGTCACTGTTTTGTCACTGCAAGCTCACTCTCACAACAGCACCCCCATATACTCTTTAAAAAAAAAAAAGGGAGTTGTTTCCAAACTGCTATAAAGCTGTGGGTGACCACCTGCAACTGAGTCTGGATGTTGTTCATGCCTTTATAATATAATCTACTCTATCAACCAGATGCAAGCAAGAATCTCAGGCACAGTACACTTACACAGACAGACATGAACGGTGTCTGCAGTAGCCCTACTCATTAGTCATCCTCTCCAGCATGTCTGGCTGAATGTTCTGTCCAGGGAAAGAACAGCTGAGCAGAGGGACGGCCACAGCACATTCCGTCAGTCGATGGATTAATCAATTGCTGTTCCAACTCAGCCCATCCATCTCTGGGAATAATCTGGAAGACATCATAAAAGTGCCATTCTGTCATTCCAGAGGCCAGGGAGTATTGCTCCCTTTTTTTTTTTCTGCCTCTCTCTCTCTCTCCACTGCCACTCTTATTGCGGGAACAGCAGTGGATTAAATGGAATATAGATAAGCGTGTTCAGCGTAGCAGCGATGGCGAGGTGTTTGCTTGTGTTTTTGCTATTTTGAAACAATACAGCTTGAAATGTTTTTCGCTGTTGTGACTCAGGGCTAAAAATGAGTTCGTCTAGCTCCATCACTATCTCCCTGTTTCCTTGCTTCCTTCGTAAAATTCAGCTAAGAGCACTGACCTGAATTCAGGGTGCATCATTACTCGCCACTTGCCTTACATCACCCACCTTGCTAGTCGTGATGATGGTGTCTTTTTCGGATTAGCAATCCTCACCTTCCTCTCCGCTGCCAGTCTCACTTTTCTTGACCTCACTGTAATGTCACATTGTGCTAAAATAGGAGTGACAGCACCCAAGGTTGGACTGATGTGATGGCTCAGTTAAAAACAACTTGCATGAGTACAGCGCAAATACTAAAATAGATATTCTCTCTCTCTTACGCACACACACAAAAACACACACATTAACAGAAAAAAATATACATATGCACCACTGTCATTCTCCCTGCCTTTGGGGCACCTAGGCAGTGTCTGTTTAAAGTGATACTGGCCCTGGCCACCACATTAATACCTGCTGCTAATTTAAAAGGTTAAATGGACTTGGCGAAGGTGGCATGCTATCTCTCACTGCCTCTATGTATTCTTCAGGATTGTGCCTTTTGGAGATAAGATATTTAAGTCCTGCTTAGGAAAAAAAGCAAAAGAACAATAAAAAGGAAAATTGAAGACAGGGTGGGAAACAAGACCTTCCGCTGAAGCGCTGTCTTTTCAATCTTTTGTTGTCGACAGTAGAATTTAGAGTGAGCTGAGTGTGCTCGGTGCTCTAAACACTCAAAGTTAAAAACATTTGAACTAGAGAGATGCCCTTCAAACAGGTTTTTACTGGTCGCATAGCAACAGAGCCATGACTAGCGCATCCCCAGGCAGCTTATGAGCTGCCAGCTAAAACAGAGGTTGTCAATGGACACCAGCCTTCAGTGACAAAACTAGTAAAAATCTAGTTCTAATACCGTAAATTGTTTCAGAATACACAGACCGTTAGTCTGCTGGGAATTATGATTGTTAGCTAGATTTATTATTGTGAATTTTCACATGCAGCCAAATTAGTCACTTTGTCAGTCTGAGCGGAGTTATTAAAGGTAAAGAAAAACTGTGTTATACAGTAGTAGACACACAAATGTGCGTGTCTGTGCAAGAGGATGTGCTTACCTCAACTTGTAGCGTTGTTTTTGAGATGAAAAGAAAATACCCTGTGGCTGTAATAGATACTTGACCTGTTAGAAGTCATGGTCTTCTCCCAGTGGAGAAGAAGCACTTCTTTCACACAGTGTTTTGTCCATAACAAATTGCAAGCTTTATCGGCAGATGGGTTGCAAAGATTTTGTACTTTACTATTCCATAAAGCAGAAACAGCATCTCACAAGGATCCACTTAATTTTTAGTGCAGTTTCCTGAGGTGAAATAATGAAAATACAGGAAACCTGGAAGTAGGTTTTAGTGAAGGGCAAAAAATCTGCTGCAATGTTGCAGCTGTTGTAAAGTGCATGAATCAAATTGAGCAAAAAAAAAAAAAATGAAATGAAAAATTCAGCTGCCCTCACAAATATCTCACAAAGCTGTAATATTAAAATCCAATGCATTTCAGTTGCCTTCATCAGGGTTAGACCTTGAACCAGGCCGCCGCAAGAATAGTCTAGTCTCATCACACAGCCGCGTCTCACAGCATAGAATGATGAATAGCACGTCTTTTAAAACACATTTTCTGTGTCACATCTATGCATTTATTGCTCTCTGCATGTTTCACGCTTTCTACACGTTTCTACAGACCTTTATTGTGCAGAGAGTTGTGCAGAGAGAACTTCTCTTGCCTAACCAACATACTTAAATAAACCCAAGCCATCTTCATTTCCTAAACTTAACCACGTAGTTTTGGTGCCTAAGCCTAGAAATATTGTGTCTATCATCTGAAATGTTTCTTTTTGAAATTCCTAAAGTGTAACAAAATGTTGTTCCTCAGCAAGCTTAACTCTGAAAGTGTAACTGGACTGTGTGGAGAAAGTGAAATGCTCATAGTAATGTGTGCACAATATATTTAAATCACCTTCACATCAAGTATATCGTGAAAATTCAAATGGTAGATTTGGCCTTTATGATTGAGAATATGAATTCCATTTTTGATTATAACACCATGCACTTTGCAATAAAGCTTAAAATGAACCCTTATTTTTCCTGCAGATTTTTGCAACTGCAGTGTGTGTGTGTGTGTGTGTGTGTGTGCGTACGCGGGCATGTGTGTGCACATGCGCGTGCATAAAAGCGCATGTGTGTGCCCTCCTGAACCAGTGCCTTCTGCAGACCCAGGGGTGCAGAATGAGTGTCTGGGATCTGGACATCTGGGTCGAGCTTTGCCGTCTGTCTCCCAGATCTGCTTTTTAACTCATAAACCCAATCAGGCTGGCAATCAGATGGTAGCTCAGCTTCATAGCAGGAGTCTGCTCATCAGTCAAACCCCACAATACAACACAGCGTGGTCACACCCCAGCTAGCAGTCACACATTGTCTGGCTGTTGAGATTTACAGACATGGCATCTTTGATCATTCTGCGAAAAAAAAGCCCCCTGTGTCCATGACCACAGATTCTCACACCTATAAAGACACACCAGTGTGCCAAATCACAAGGAAACACACATACTGTTAAATATTTCACAAGAAAACTCACAGAAAAGATTCCATCAACTTTAGTAAACACTTTACACTCCATTCTGTGCCTACAGTTATTTATCTATTTTCACTCATGAGTGTATGTGCATGCATGTGTACATGATGTGCGTGTTTTTTTGAGCGTCTCTCTGTGTGAATGTCGGTATCTTTGTGTATTTTTCTCACTACCCACTTTCCCACTCACCCTGTTAGTCTCTGACCTTAATGTGTCACTCATCCTGGCACCTGCATGTAGGCAAGGCTGCCCTACTATGATAGTTTTGATCTGACAAGGATAGACTTACACTTGATTTAATCCAAGTTGTCTCTATGGAGTCTGCTGAGGTACCAGTCTGTTTCACTGCTCAGGTCAAGGCCCTGTGACAGGGGCTGTCAGTCTGCTCCTCTACTGCATGTGTGAGAGAGAAAAGAAACACTTTGAGCTTTCAAACGCTAGCTGCGGAAAGGCCTGGCTGAACTGAGAGAGTTCATGCTTGTCTGGTTAATGGGTCATCTCCCTCATACAGGACAAGAATTAATCCTGAACAGATGCCACCTCATATAATGAAACACTTGCACTTGTTTCCAAACAGGCAGTTTGTCAGGAATCAAGATAAAAGAAGAAAAAAAACAGCTTTATTTTCATCTTAGTGACAATTCAGTTCTAAGTTTGAATGTTAGTGTTTCTTGGTCTTTAATAGGTGCTCCACTCATTATAAGATGATGAAATGACTAATAAAATGTGTAAAAGCAAACCAAATAAATAACTAAGTATTTATTGTGTGAACCGCTGGAAGTCCTCAATCAATGACAAAAGTTGTCTGTAATCTGTATAACAGAAGAAAATATTTTCATGAATGAAAATTGATGGATATAAGAAGTCAAGAGAGGCAGTAGAGGGGTAGCCAATCGTGCTTGATGAGAAGAGGGAAACAAATGTGTGCATGCACGTGTGTGTGTGCGTGCGTGTGTGTGTGTGCATGCATACAACCCAATGGCTTGCCTCCTGCAGCCTGTGCCAGACTCCTCAGCATTTGGCTGCAGCCCGTCTGTCACTGAGAAGAAAATAGTCACACAACATTCAACGCCTTGTCATTTGTCATTGCAATTTAGTGATGCATTTACATAATTTAACCACTGGCAGATATCTTTCAGTGGAAACATACACAGGTATATTGTGTCAAATGTATGCACTGAAAGCCGATCCAAGCAAATAGGATAATATTACGCTGTGTGAAGATCATTTCAAATTCCTGTTGTTTTGTGTATAAAAGATATATGTAGAAGTGACTATGCAATATAAGATAAGATAAGATAAGATGGACTTTATTGATCCCCCATCGGTGGAAATTTACATGTTACAGCAGCAACAAAGGCAGGGGCAAGATAAGCAATAGTAGCAAATGGTAGAAAAGTTATGCAGGACAAAAAGACTGATAAAATACAATAACAATATTAATATCAATAATTATTATTATTTACACCATGTACCCCTTTAAAGCAAGAGGACATTACCACAAGAAGACAGAGTGAGAAAAATACAGTCGTAATGTCTGTGTTTTTCTTGTCTTAAGTGTATAGTTTCCAAAAGAAATCAAC
The DNA here is from genome assembly GCF_042242105.1 of Pempheris klunzingeri. Classification (NCBI taxonomy): domain Eukaryota; kingdom Metazoa; phylum Chordata; class Actinopteri; order Acropomatiformes; family Pempheridae; genus Pempheris; species Pempheris klunzingeri. The sequence goes on along the minus strand of NC_092016.1, from coordinate 17,641,398 downwards.
ATTTTTCTCTCATTTACACACAATGAGGCAGATTGCCACACTGGCATCAAGAAATATCACACTTGATTCTACAAATACAGACCGGGGTTTAATTAGCAGCGATACCTCCAGCCTGGCCGTGAATTGTTTGTGCCAATATTTGTGATTGGGAAACCAGTGAGGAGTCATTGATGAGTAACTTCTCGATTAGGGTGACTGCACGGTGAAGAGTCAGGTCTGGCCAGGGGCAGTGTGCAAACCTCTTTGAAAGAGGTGGAGCGACTCATTTCAGATTCTTCTTTGCCCTTTTAAGATAATAACTCTTATAAATAGCTGAGCTGAATTTAAAATAATCAAAATGTGTGTATCATCTTGACTTCCTTTTAGGTGAAGTTTTATCGCTTTTTTCAGGATAGAAAGTTTGGAATCTTAGTCACTTAATATTTTCTGGTGGCTTGATTTTTATATTTGCAGGCATATCCCACTGGGAAGTATTTTGCTTACTGTCTGCAGGGGCATCACGCAAACAAGGCTTAGATTTCACGGCATAATACTTTGTTTGTTTATGGCAGAGGATTTCATACAGTGTGGAAGTCAGTCAATCAAGTGTACTTTTTCTAAATGCTGTGTGAATTTTCTCAAGCCGTGACCTCCTCATCTCGTCAACCTATCCGTAGATGAGTCCTTGATATATCTTGCATGTGATTGTGCATTTTGATCCTTCTCTGCTCTGGAGTCCGTCGCAGTGATATAGTGATTATGTATGGTAACAGGGGAACATTCCAGGCTCTATGTTGACTGCTAATTGGGCTCGAGTGTAACGACTGTGTCATATTAATGACCCAGATCCAGCTCATTGTAATATTCATGAGCTATGAGGATTGCCTTTTCTCTCTGGGACTGCATGGCGCAGAGGTTTATGAGTGTGTGTGAGAGAGAGCACGTGGGTGTAGGGAACAAAGGTTGATCACTGTGTACAGCTCTTCTTCAATTTATCCTTTTGTGTTCCTGAAAAGCGGTTACAGTTCTTGCAGCCTCGTTTCTATGATGTGGGTTTCCCCCTTTCCCAGTGCCATTGCTATGAAAAGGTGCGTGTTGATTTAAATCTGCATCTGCTTTGCAGACAAGTGTTGTTGGGTAATCGGCTGTCTTTGTGTCACATTATGTTGAAAAAGAGACTGGAAAACTCGAAAACCAGGTGGTCTGTGTTAAATCATCCTTTTCAAAAGCAAATCCAGAATGAGCTGTTGTTGCAGAGGATGACAAAGCCCTTTGGGAGTGTGCTTTTTTAGGGCAGTGTGGACAGGTTAAAAGGGTCCTCTCTGTCTGATGGAACAGGTGGGACCCCTACAGTCACTGGCATGCAATCCTTCCTCTTCCTCCCCCCACCGGTGTGGTGTGCTCTGCATTTGCATAACACTAATCGGAGCATAAAAGAGAGTCAGATTCTTTCTGTATTCATTAGCTTCATCTCTAGGTGTTTCTTTATTCTATGAAGACCCTATCATGTTCTGGCCATCGTGTTGCATATTTCTCTGCTCCAAGGCAAAATTCTGCTGTGCTATTTCTTTTTGCGATGCTTGAATTGGAATGTGGGGTTTTGTAGTTAAAAGAGGTCATGTGAATGTGAGGTGTCCCTTACGGCTAAAAACGCTAAACCACTTCAGTATGGAAGCAGAACAGCAATAAGCTCTTCCTTTTGTAGTCTGGACAAGATCACAAAGGACATGACTGGTCGACTGATAAGACAGGGCAAGGTCTTTTGAAGGACAAATGAGTGTCACGTCCTGATTGTGAGGTGTGCACACTAAGTTAGGAGCCGCTGCTGCACCATTTCCTTATCGCTGTGTGTACTGACGACGATCAATGACAAACTTCACCCTGCTCTGGACTTTCTGCGTGACTTTTTCCCTAATTGGAATTCTTCTTTTTGTTTCGTTTCAACATTCAGTTTTGAAAGATGAACCATGGTGGCAAATTTGTTTCCTTGTACAGAGTAAAATGATGCATAAAAAAACAGTGGGTGTTACACTGGCTTCTGTCTTCCAAAGACAAATTAGATTTTAACGAAGAATGAAAGTGGCTCTGTGGAGTCTCTGGCATAATGTCAGATCCAGCACAGTAACATTTGTGCAGTGATGAAGCATTCATTACAGCCAGTTAAGAATGGCAGCTATCAATCTGTAAATGAGCTGTATAAGTCATATAAATTATATGGCAAGTGTAGGAAGCACACCCATAAATGTCAAAAATGCAAATACACTTCAATGGATGGCCGGGCAAACAGGGAAAGTGAAGAGGAGGGTTTTTTTCACCCCAAAAAGCTAGGAATCCTCCATCCTCTCATTTAACGCAACAATGGAGGATTTCATTATTGTGAGGGGAAAGAGATTCACCGACTTAGGGAAGATCTAGTGTTCTCTGTGGTGAAACAGGAGAACAAATCTTCGCAAGGCTGTTCTGCCATTTTTGTACTCATTTGTTCCAACATCAAAGGATCGGCTGTATTGTGATTGCAGCCTCTGTAAAGTGGACCCTAATCCAAATTAATTGATGGAGCAATGCTGGAACATGCTAACAAGAACTGTATTGTGCTGTACGCTTCAATGGGAAAGTTCAGCATTAATTTCTGAAATGGAATTACATTTTTCATGCACTGTTTTCTGTTGGCTTTTGAACGGTCTGTCAACAGGATTTTTTCTTTTACTTCTTTAGTTTTTAATGAATCAAACAGTTTGTGGAGATGTCACACCCTTGTGGCCATCAGCACACATTTATCTGGCAATATATAACCATGTTACATACATCTATTCACATATATTCGTACACATTTTGATGGCATGTGTTGCCATCTATAGCACCATGGTTACTATGCCTCTGCAATTCACATAGCTGGAAAACCCCAACACCTGTAAGCTTTACTTGCTAAGAATGTTAATTTAAAGGTGAAACATTTGCATTGGAAAGGACTTATACATATGAGTCTATGTAGATTTATATTGCATTAGTACATGGTAAGCTACAATTAACATCCACATAACATAAAACATTTACATCAAAGTATTGACATATATTTAAGAAAAAAATGTATAACAATACGAATTCAAATAATGGTAGACGGTAGAACTTTTGCCAAATCTGCCGACAAGTGGCAGTTACGGTTTATGATTGTAATCATCAAAAGCATCAAGCATACAAAAAATGGCATTCAGGCATACAAAATACACTGTTCCTAGGCTTTCAAGCAGGCCACCTAACAGCCAGTCGTTAGGCATGGCATCACTCAGGCCAACTTGAAATGAATTGTAAAGCAGAATAGTATATTATGTGATAGAAATGTTATTTCAGTAGTAAATATCATTCCAAGCACCATGGCATTAATCAAACAGAATTAAATCAAAGAATTTGGATTGTGCTCAGGCAATTATGAACAAAGACGGCCAAGAGCCATTTTAAGAATGAAGATGCATTAATTACATCTGAGGGTGCAATGCACCCCAATTGACCTTTGTCAGACTGGGTCCGCATATTCTATTTTGGCACTGAAAAGATGCATGAGCAAAACTTGCTGCAGGGACATCATTATCTATTTTATTTGATTGTGAAATGTAGCCTATCCACCGTTTAGTTTAATGCCTCCCTCACCTTGAAAATGGATAACAAGCCAAGAGGACTGCTGTGTGCTCCGAAAGGCCTGTGTGCTGATTGTGATGCTATGGCTTTTGGAGTGTCAGACCTGCTCCTGAACTCAGACAGCAAGTTCATGTCCACATGCCAGATGCCTACTAACCTGCTGTCGTGTGTGACATTGCAGTCCCACTTTCTCTAACTGTGTCTTTGGCTGTCATTCATCTTAGTGGATTGGAAAGCCCTCTCTCGTTCTCTCGACTTAATCGAGGAAGTGTCTTGCATAATGCTGTTCCTGCTTCTGGACTTCGAGGTAAACTGGCATTTTGAATGACAGTTGCCGTTGCTATAATGCTAGATGAGCTCAGCAGAAGCCACCGCATCTCCGACATTACCCACAGTTTATGTCTTTGAATAACCTCAAGGTGCAGGAGGAGAAAAATACAGACAGACAAATAAAGAAAGCTTGAGGGAGTGTGTTAAAATGGAGGATTACACTTTGACATACCATGGGGGGAGCCCTCCCCTTTTCCGTGCAGCTGAGGTCCAATGTAATTTGCCATGTTTTAAGCTCAATACCCACAGGCTGTTACAGGATTTAAAGACCTTATGAAATGTGCTAGACCACATGTGCTTATAAATATGAAAGTAAATACAGGATCTACAGAGTCTGGGACTGAGATAAAGAGAGATTATATCCTGGCAAGCACACATATACAATAGAGTAACCGTAACATATACATTTCTTATCCCAATTATTGAAGCTAAATGAGGATGTGTATTGAACAAGCATTAAACTGCAGGGTAACAAGTGTGAAAACAATTAAATCTTCCATAAATTATCGGTTCAAGATGTAATTTATGCTTAGTATCTTTCATTTGGAAAAAGCAAAAGGACCAGTAATTTGTTCATTTATTACTCTGTGAGTAATCAGGCACTGTGCATAATACGTGATTCAGATTGTGTTTCAAATACTGAACACAAAATAGGTTTTGTGGTGGCTTATATTTACTGTGGTGGTAAGTATCCTCTGTAACATTTTAACAAGGAGGGTGATTACAATCAGCTTCTGTAAGAGAATCACGTTATTTTTTGGTAAAAACTGCCTATCCTGCAGCAGCTACTGTCAGTTAATGTACCCTGAAGGTAACCCCCTCTCCTTCCCTCATGGTGGAGCTGCTCAGTGACAAAAACCAAAGACCTGTTGTTCCGAGCACGGACAAGAAGAACAACTATATATACTGTACTATAAACATAAAGCAGTGCACTGATGGAGAAGCCGTCTGAGCATACATGCCATCACCATTTTCTGGTGTATCAACATCACCACTTTCTGCTGACTCACATTAATTTAAGGATGTCTTATCAAACAAGTACTGTATCGTCCTCTCTAATCTCCACTATCCTGCACACATTTTTCTTTTACTAATCCCAATGTGCTTTATGCGAAGTAATTGGTTTAGAAAACTGTTTATCCACATCCTGCACATGTTTCAGCTCATGTGATGAGGAATCCGGTAACCTGTGTGCCTTCAATCACTCACCCATTCCAGGGGAGCTACAATACCCCGGCTGATTTCAGGTCCACTGTTCTCTCTGTAATGGGAAAGCTAAAGACGGCTGGCTGCTGGGGCATCGCACAAACAAGGCAGGCTTGGGGGGAGCAAAGCTCCTTCAGAAAGCAAGCACATCAGTGCTATTGTTAGCACATAGCGGGAGATTAGCGCTGATGGCTGTATGTGAGCTAGCAGGCTTGGCTGGTGTTCTGTGTCGGATGCTAACCCAGCCCACCCCTGCTGCCACTGCCACCATGTCACAATTAGCCAGAATAGCTGCAGACATGATTGCTCGCCCTGGTGGCAATGCAGTCACTCATCTCCAATCACAGGGATATCAATCTGGAGGTCACTATCGGCATCATGAATAGCGCACCCATTTTCACCTAGTAGATTGTATACCATGCCAGAATCAGGAAATAAAGTATCCTTGGTTCATAACTCTGATTCCTGATTCCTACACATACAGTATGAAGTGAACCTTGACCTGAATGAAACTAAATGTCAAAGCCTGATTGCATGAACAGCGTAGCCACAGAGAGGAACGCTGCAGCAGCAAATGACATGCAGTCTGCCTCTTTTATTATCAGTGTGTTGTTTCCCAACACACACAACGTACCCAGAGCCACACAGGCCCACACACAGCATTTTAGTGGCTCTGACTGATTACAGTGCTTGATTAATTAGCAGACAGACTGCTAAACGGTGGTGAACATGGTTTGATGTGCAGAGGTAAAGAGCAAAGTCTCCATGGAATACAATAATGTCCTCTATGCTCTCCTCTCTCTCTCTCTTTCACTCATTCACTCTCATCCTTCTCTCCCATCTATTTCTTCCTCTCTTTCTATATTAAGCTCTTCTGGGTTAATCATTCCTAGAGGACGACAGCACCACTGTGCTGCAAAGAGTGACACACAGCTGTGTGCAGTCGGGTTCTTGTGCACCCACTTCCAGTGATTACAGACCCTTTAAAGGATAACCACAGATCTTACATCCACACTGACTTCAGCACCATACACTTCAAAAGAGGTGAAGAGTTTTAGCGCTCTGTCTTGGTCTCCTCTCATTTTTACTGAACCAATTCACTTGACCTTATTCCTCATTTATCCTTATATTTGCCTGTCCTTTCACTTTGGCGCCACAAGAGGGTTTTCTAATCTTCATCTTATTATATGGGATTCCTTCACCTCTCCCAACATCCTTGCACCCTGTTTTGCTTCACCGTGTTGTGGGTCCACCGGGAGGAGAGTGCGCTAATTCATTTGTTTGCATATGGGGATATGTCCAGCTTTGATGGATGGCACTGGCTCTCGCAGTCCCTCAGTAGCGCTGGGTTTACAATAGAATTTGCTTTGAGTCTCTCAAAGGACCACATCCTCAAATAGAGGGAGATAAATAAAACATCCCCACACACATACAGTACATACAACTTACTGGCATGCAATTCCCCTGTACTGAAACCACACCGAGGAATGCACACTCTCTCACACACACAAACACACACACACAAACTAAAGAACCCATTACATGTGTCTACATACGAATAATCACACATGCATACAGTATACATCATTGACAAGACATCCAGCACATGAATAAAATAGTCAAAGGTTGCTTAAAAATAAGAAAATAAATAAATAAATTGAGAGTATGGTGCAATAACGATTAAAGTCTTGTCATGTCCTCACATGAAATCAGCAGTTGCCAGTAATCATTTAGTCTGCTCCATGTCCAAATTAGTCTGCATGGTGACTCTCTTAATCAATGTGGTTGCAAACTGTGATGTGATGTGACTGCTAACATGGAGTCTCTCTTTCTCTGTCTCTCACTCTCACACACACACACACTCCCGGGGTCTCCAGCTAAAGTTAAATGTCTGCCAGCTGAGCGTGTCCCTCAGTCAGGCTTTTGTTCATCTCCAGCTGAAGCTCTGTAATTTGTCCGCCAGTAATTTGTCAGGAATAGAGGTTTAGAGTTGCCAAATTTGTCAGAAGTCCTACATAAAAACACACACTCTGAATTTGTAATCATCTTACATTTTACTGCTCTTGTATTTTTCAAAGAAGGTCAAAAAATGCAAATAATTAGCAAATTTTAGCATAATGTCTAATAATAAGACATTATGCTAAAATAACATAGAGATCTCAGAGAGAAGAAGACTCTATAATGCTTCTCAGTTAATTTCTAAACTAGCCACATAGGTATACTTTGTGTGTGTGTGTGTGTGTGTGTGTGTGTGTGTGTGTGTGTGTGTGTGTGTGCGCGTGTGTGTGTGTGTGTGTGTGTGTGTGCGTGTGCGTGTGTGTGTGTGTGTGAGTGTGTGTGAGTGGTGGGTCTCTTCACACATACAGTTTGTAAGAATTAATCACTAGCTGAAGTCACTCTGCAGTTTGTTGCAGATGCAGTTCTGAGTGCTATGTACAGCTTGTAGCACTGAGTGCCCCGACATCATCTGTAATGGGATATGTGTTCAAGTCTGAACTGAAACAGCCCCCTGTCTCATGAGCAAATGTGAAACAAAGCTGTGTACTCTTCTGTTTTGATCTATGCTTTTTGATGCCAAATTAAATGCACAAGCCCTTGAGACATTTGTGTCTGTAAAACCGTAGAGGCCAAGACGCCTGTGACTTGGCAGGCATGTGGCAGGGGAAATGTACTTCTTCGGTTCATTTCGTCTCTCCACTCTCTCTTTTTCTCTTGCTCTTTGTCTCTCTATAGTTCTCTTCCTGACTCATTCTGAAAATAGAGCTACAAACCTGAGCACTGTTTTCTTGGTCAGGGAGCACCAGTAGTACTGTGGGAGAGCATTCACGCACATGTTCTATTATTAAATCCCGGTTATGTAAACCACCAGGAGACAACACCAACGAATAATGATTCACCGTAATTCAATTGTATAACAGGCCTATTTTGACAAGGAAATCAGAGGTGGTGCGTGTGTGTGGGAATTGGTTTGCTTTGGCTGATTCATTTCCTGCTCATAATGGCTTTGAGTTTCAATGCTACATGTTTTCTAAGATAATCTTAAGTGTAAAAATCTATGTATCACTTCAGTTCAAAATTGAGTCATCTATAAAGCCTTGACTAAAATGGATGTCTGTGTGATACTGTGTACTCTACTTCTTAGCCAATCTCAATCTGCATATCTGCACAATCTGTATATCCTCAGATGATTAAAGTGAGAATGCCAAGGATACTCCGGTTTCTTGGCAGGGTAATTCATCTGATTTATTTATTTATTTATTTAGTGAATAATCTTTAGTGTATCTTTAGTGTGTACCATCCACTAAAAGTAATAAATAGGCAGATAAACAGAAAAATTAAAACAGCAAGTCCTCATGCTAAAATGTTAAATAATTCATGAGCTCCATTCATGACCTTGACAACATGAGCAGCCCAAGTTTGACAATATAATCTCAACTCACTGGCCCTGGCTTTTAAAACCATTTTATGGGCACCATTAGCGAGTGAAGCTTGCAAAAATGTATCTAAGAAACGCAAATTTGTGAATGTATTCTAACATCAAATATGACCTCGTAAATGTTTTCCTTACAAGCCAAGTTTATGCAACCTAAGGTTAAGGTTAGGAAAAGATTGCCCTCATGGTTAAAGGAAACCACTATTGACTTTGTCTGCTGTGTTGAAGTTAAATGCTTTGTAAACAGTGCTACCACCCCCAACATCCACATTGTTACATTATGAGAATATTATACTACCTCCTGCTTCGGCACTGAATGCATTGACTGAATGCATTTCAGTTTGCTTGAAAAATGACCAGTGGTGTCATTCAGCTATCAAGGGAGAAAGGTGGGTGTCCAAGTTTACCCTCATACAGTAAAAATGCATTTTTTCTGAATTTTGGCAAGTAACATTAATCAAAAATGTCAACGGCCAAAGAATATATAGTTATGATAAAAAATGAAGTGTGAAGAATGAAATGAAAAATCTATTTGTGTGATGACTTACACAATCTTGTCTCCGTAACCTTGGCTTAATGCCCTTCAAATATGACATTGAGTCATATTTATTCTGTTACGGTTAACTAAACAACTAAACAAGAATCTGAAGCTGAACTATAGAAAGAAAAGAAAGAAAAAAAAAATCAAGAAAACACAGTCCAACCCAGTACCTCTGAAATTAAATGATATGCATAGTGTTGATACTATGTAAGACATGTTGAATCAGCCCTAACACTACTGACCAAAGTTAGTGCTATTAATGTACTAAACTCTTTTACTTTATACGTGACTGTTGTCTATCTCCATTAGCAGTCAAAATAAGTGATTTAAAACCACAGTTTGGTGTTTGAGCTCAATTGAAAAATAAAAACGTTCAATATCCGCCTGTGAAATCAGCATGTGTTCAAGAATATTTCAGCAAGCTTATCTGCTGACCTATAACACTAGACTAACGACCTACTTTATCCTCTCATCTCGCTCCCTCTTTAATTCTTTTGCTCTTATTTTGCTTGATGTCCTTGATATCCTCAAGTGCTCTATATTGATGAAGCCAAATAACTTTAATCATAGATAAATTGTAGAACCCCACAAATCATAGATTTACATGATAATCCTTAAGGACAAGTTATTTAGCGGAACTGTGCTGCTACAACACACTATGCTTTGTAAAAGAAAGCATAAAAATCTAACTACCTTTTTTAGTCAGGAGATGTCTGCAGCCATTTTATTTCTTCAGATTTTCTCAGCTCTTTAATGACACTTTATTGTAGCAGGAGAGATGAGTGGATTTAAATGAAAGGTTGCTGTTGGCATTCCATCTAGACCTACCACATATTTTTCAGTACAGGTCAGAATTTACACTGCACACTTAAAGTAGAAAGATAAAACACTGGCAAATGGCAGTAACATTTTACTCAGGTCACGTCGTGCCATGCCATCTGACCTGGCAGCCCTCCCAAAAAAAGAAATAGAGGGGAATCACAGCTGCTGTCTCACACTTTCTCTCCCCTCTCTGTGTCTCACTCGCGCTCAGCTCGCGTTACCCCATCTATGCAATCCACATGGGGGGAAGCACAGTCTTAGTTATCATGTTTAATTTGTTTTCCACTGTGTCTCTAGTGTTCTCAGCTGAATTATCAAAGCGATTTGATCTCTTCTATTACATACAGTGTGTATGCTAACTGTTTGAGAAAAAGAACATATGAAGAGAATGAGAATGAGAAAAGCAACAATGAGACTTTGAACAAATGTGACTGGCTTTTTAGTATCTCTTACGTTTTTAAATAATTACTTAATTTCCTTCCAACATGTTGGAAAATCACTTAATTAAATAGTTATGACTTCCTCCATGCATGTTGTGAATAATTAGTGGCAGTTTGCAGTGATGTGGACAAATGCAGACTGTTTTAATTTGCTGGATCATGGGATGTGGAGCAAGGGATGTACTAAACCTGACTGGGTAGGTTTGATCATTAAATGTGACACTGATTTTGTAAAATTTATGTGTCTGAGCAATTCAAAACAGTGGCTTCAAGCCAGAACATGCTGCAGTGTAAGAGCACACAGTGAACCATGGTGTAGTGAGCAATGACCCATGCTGAGGTTTTGCTTTGATAATTAAAGTTCATTGCTTTTCCATTGCGCTTTTTTTTAATTTATAGAGTAATTTAATTTGGCATGGAGGGGACAAAAAAAATAAAGTGCACTTTAGAGTCTAATTGATGCTGGTTTCTCCTTGGTCCTGCATCCTCAGCATTCTTCGTCTCCAACCAATGAAGTTAACTAGGCGGGGGATGGAGTGCAGAGGAAGATAGAGGGGAGGGAGAAAGGCGAAGAAAGAGACAGGCAAAGGGAAGAGGAAGAAAATAAGGAGGTTATCGTGTGGGGGGTGCAAATTTGATTTCTTCTACATCCATTGTTAGCAAGTGGCTTTGAGAGGCGGAGAAAGCGGAGTCCATTTTCTTGTTACTGTTGTGAGGGAGATTAGCAGAGGCTGGGCTTGTTTCTATTTGAGAAATAATGAAGAGTGTGTCCCTATACAAACCCCACTCTGCTCTTGCAGCAAGTCCTCTATTAGTCCCCCTCCCCACTTCTCACACACCCCTTTCTCTCTCCCTTCATTGAAATGTAAAAGCATGTGATGGTTCATCATTCCTCATCCTGTTTCTTACCCAGCTTATAAAATACGACAGCAGAGAGCATTTGTGTTGTGGCATGGCAGGCGGACTGTGGAGGAAAGTCATGTGGAAATGGCAAACTCCTGGGGTCTCCAGGGGAGGATTCTTACAGAGGAGCTTTGCTGCTGAGGACCACCTTACTGGATTGTAGCAACAAGATCTTCTTAATTATGTGCTCACTGAAAACCTGCACTGACACAATGCCTGGATCCCTCCGTAGATGGTAGAAAGGGGAAGGGCTTGCCTCACATCAGTCTGAAAGTATGAGCTTCCTTGCATACTTGCTGCAGCACTCTTATTTTTAGTATCTTGACTTTTTGCAGCTATGGGGAACCTCCCAAATGACTTGAATGTAAGGATGCATTTGACACCTTTGTTCATTAAGAGAAACAGGGAGCAGAAAAGCAGCCTTTCATGAGCTCCCACGACAACACCAGAATGTCTGGAACAGGCCATAGAGAGGCAGCCTTAGAAAGCTTATGTAGCCCTACTTCTCTGCATCCCAATAACTCACTCCGGTCCTGGTGGAGTTGAGGTGTCAGCCAAGACATTCACACCGCTGGTTCATCCGAACAGAGAAATGGAATGATGAAAGGAAAACACCAGAGGGGATGGGGGAGGACAAGTGGCTCTTTTAATGACTCTGGAGTGTGATGGGAATGCTGTTAATGAGGAGGGCTGGGATAAGAAGCTATGCTTCCCACGTAGAGACAGACAAGCCTGGGAGGAGCCTGGAGAACAACTCGGCTCAGCTCGCTCGATGCAGTCACAGCTGAGCAAAGCCAAGCAGCGCTCCTCAGACCACAGGAGTGTGGGATGAATAGAGTCTGACTGTGAGGCAGGCAAAGATGGCATCGAGAATGAGCAGTTCCTCTTTTTCTTCTCCTCTCTTCCCCCTTCTCCCAGAGAGACACTGGCAGCTCTCTGGTGAAGATCAGAAAGGTGGGAGATGGAAAGTGAGCGGGAGTGGGAGAAAGAGGGAGAAGAGAGAGACAGTAGCCCCAGGAGGGTACATCTCCAGTCAGTAATTCCGCTGGGGCTCTCCCCACCGCTCTTCAGCTTCCATCTCCAGATGAAAAATAAATAACCTCTTCAGACGGCTCCTCTCCTCTGAGAGAGAAAGAGAGCTTTCCCAAGAGTAGTGTTCACTTTCCATGTAGTTATCTATCTGTCTCCCCTCTTTAACTCAATCTTTTTTTCACCCACCGTCACATGTACATTCTTTGCATATGTGCTGTAGATTTAGATGACCACAGCTCTTCACGTTGTATAAAGACACAAGATTAATTTACAATATTGATGTACAAATAACTAAAGTTTAGTGAGTCTGGCCTATACACACACACACACATATATATTTATATGCATATATGGGGGGGGGGTTATGGGTGTTGTCAACACAGTGACCAAAACTGAGGAAAAGACTTAAGACCCTGCATCATCTCTTCTGTCTTTATTCATTCCCTCTAATGCACATTCAGCTTCATGATGACTCACATACTGAAGTATTCTACCTCCACCCTCAGAGTGCTGTCTGCTTCAAGCCTATGTTATCAGCCTCTGTCAAGGTACATAGTACAATAGTGCTTTTGTACATGGAATAAGTAACATTTACTTATCTCTTCCGCAATGGAGCATTTGCTCCCTGTGCAAGCACGACTGGCAGAGCATAGCAGGTGGTGCTGCCAGGCACTGAAGCTAAAGGCTAGTCTGGCGCGAGATTGTTCTGGAAAGCGCTGTAAGGCTGATGGCCTCGTCAAGAGACAGACTCATGGCCGATTGTGCATGACGAGTGCTCCCTGCTATCTGATGCTTTTCCCTGGCCATTCATGCAAAAAGCTGAGCAGAGGAAAGGATGTCTCCCATGTGTATGTCTGGTTCTGATTGTCCACTTTGTACTTGTCAACACAAATACTTTATCATCCATTCATCATTTTTAATAGTAATTTCGCTGTTGTCATCCGCAGTCATCGCACCAATTGTGTAACTTGGCTACGGAAAGACTCCAATATACAGATGCTCACTTCCTCTCTTCCTCTCTTCCTCTCTTCCCGTCTTTCTCTCTTTCTCTATCTCCCACTGCGTGTGTTAGACACGATAATGTTCAGTATGATAATCTGGCCTTCATGTTCCCTCCTTTCTCTAGTAGCATGTCAGCATTTCCTTTCTTAACACTACTATCAACTTCAACTCCTGATACCTGTAATGAATGCTCTGCTTAGCCCTGATATCGTACTGTAAATCCACTTAGGATCCCAAAGGCTTGAGCCCAACAGGGAATGGGGGTAGCTATACTCCTATATGCTCACTCTCTTGCATGTTTCATAGCTGTACCCTGATGACAAGTCTTTTGTGTGATTTTGCACATCACAATGAAATGTGTCCCCATGGATTTTTATGTAGCTAGGTGAGGAATTGTCTCAGTATGTGGAAACAGACATGCACGCACTAAGAGGCTGTTATACCAGCTTGTGTATTGGCCTCCTATTTGAGGCTGAGAAAAAGTGAAAGGTTAGAAGCAAAATCGTGGTGTTTACTGCAAAAAAAACACGGCTCGGTGTTCATCTACAATCAAACATGCATGCATACATACTGTATACACAATAGAGTAGGCACAAATTAAGACACGAAAATATAAAACAAACACTTAAGTCTCAAGCCCCGCAGCCGTCTCTGGAGTATGTAATATTCATTACACCATGCTTTGATAAAAAAATGTAATGTAAAGTTTGTTTTGAGTTTGGCAGGGAATGTCATGGGTTCATTAAAATGAAATGGGTTTATCTGCTCAGAATCGTGCACACATTTAAAAGTTGAAAACTTAACTGAATTATAGCACCAGATAGAAACTATGAAAAATGTCTAAAATGGAATGGGTTCATCCTCTGATGTGTATGAATGTGCTTTACAAATTTAATGAAAATGTGTGAATTGGTAATTTGGCAATTGTTGTGAACAACTTGGTACTGTAGCTTGATGTTAACATTGGAAGGAGGGTTGAAACCAAAAATATTAGGGTTCGTCTTCTGTGCAGTATAAGCAGCTAAGTCTGACCACCAAAACCAACTTGAATATTCTCTGGGGACCATGAATATTAAATGTGACAGAAATCTAGCGAGTAGTTGTCAAGATATTGGCCCTGGTCGACCAACCAGCACTGCAGGCATTGTTGATAACAGTAAAAAATCAAACTGAAGTAACGCATGTGCTGACACAACAAACTATTAAAATTTTATGCAGTTTAGTTTGCTCGCCCTTACTGCCTAAACATTTAATGATCCAGATTTTTAGAGGTGGTTTTATAGCATTTCAGGCATTTCAGATACAGGCATCATAAAACAGCTTAATGCGACTGTAGAAAGAAGTCAGTTCCTGCATCAAATGGGACACCAATTTAAGTATGCTACTCAGTTTCTAGAGGAAAATCCAAATGAGTGAAATCTGAAGACAGAACAGCATTAAGGGGAACATTAGAGAGTTTTTGTCCAATTTGTCGGTTTACCATGTTCCTTTGATGGTGCAGCATGCTAGGTCATCTTTTCCTGGAGACAAGCAATAGTCCAGTGATTCATCATAATGTGCATCACACAGGAAATGAATCAATCTAAAAAGATAAATAAATAGTGATAATAATAAACATTTAATTAGAAAACATACGAACACAATAAAGAGGGAGGATATATAGATATACATATAAAACCTCCCTCTTTTTCTGTTTTCCCTCAATGTGTCTGAGTCATTCACCTTCTTTGCTCACATGTCACACTCATTTGCTAAAAGATTTCCAGATACCTTCCAGTCCATTTTCTTCTTAATTTGTATTCTCCTTTTCTCCCACCCCAAGGATTAATTTCTTTTCTTACCTTACATTTTATTCTTTCCCCTCTTCTCTTACCTCACTGCATTTCTCTTATTCTCTAATTTTTAAGATTGAGCATGTCTCCTTTTTCTCTTACATTTAATTAACAAGAGTCGTAATCAGAGCACATTTTAATCTTGAACCACACACACAGTCAGCTTCCTACTGTACAATCACAGGTTGCTTTGTCATTGATTTGCATTCCCCATTGGTTTAGTGTGATATGCCTCTTGTATCACCCCGTGGTAGCATGGCATCCATTCTCATGCATTTTACTTAAGGGGCTTTTGCCAGCCTTTCATATGAGAGTCAGAGATTTCGAGGAAGAGGTTTCATATAGGTAATTTACTCCCCTCTCTCTCTGGGGCTAACCATGCAGTCTGTGTCTTTCATCTTCCCTGCTTCTCCTCAAACTACCTTTTGCCTGACTTTTCTGTCTGCCTTTTAAGTGTTGGTATTGTGTCCCTATTTGGCTCCCTCTGAATATTTCCATCTTTGTGTCATCTTTAATATCTTCCTCTCCATGTAAGCATTTCCATGTAGTTCTCTCATCCCTAATGACAGGGTCTTCATGAAAACAGATCACAATGTCTTCAAAGACTCTAACATTTTTGATGGGGCCAAACCAATTACCTCTCACATCACGAACAACTGACAGCTGGTGTGTATACTGGTGAAAAACTAAGACGAGAGGGTGACTATAACTCCATTTCACAGGCAGATGAGTATAGAAGGTACATTTCCTTGTCAAAAATAATTAATCAAAGAAACAAGCTTGGTCTGAGTGAAAACAAGAGCCAAAGGAAAGTTCTATGCGCACTAAATGCCTTCATATCATGTCATATATACCTTTTGTCCTCCCCTTCTTGTCTTTGTTACTCTATTTTCCTCTAAAGCCCAATCTGTCAGCCTTTCTTCCTCTCTGCAGAACATATCTCATCTCTCCCCTCCTGCTTGAACTCTCTTTGGACTCCAAATGCTAATTCAGTCAGGCACTTAATCAGACATATTAATTCCATATCTCCCCTGATTGCACTAATTCCACTCTGCAATGAGTTTCTCTGCGGCATCCCTTTGGTGCAGCAGAATTTTAAACTGTGATGCTAACTGAGTTCTGTAAAAGCATCTATTTAATGCAAACAACACAACATGCGTTGATGACAAATGTATTGCATTAAGGACAGTATGTTGGGCACAAGGCTAGTTGCAGCAGTCAGTGTTGTGTCATGTTTTGCTGTTATCCCTCAGCTCTACAGCCATTTCAATTTCACTGGAGTTGTAGATACTCATTCTGACAAGCAGTACACGAGGCCATCCTATTAAAATAAATAGACCCCGTCTTGCACCAGTTTGCCAATTACAAATAAGAAAATCTGGCAACAATGCCCACCGCTTCTGAATCACTTTGGCTAAATGACACATTATGGCAGCATATTTGTCTGTATTTCAAGAAAGTCTGGTTGTCAGTGGCAGTGATTATTGACAGTAAATTCATTATACAGTGCAGACACAAGCATTCCTGTACAAACAAACACACACGCACATACAAACGCGCAGAGATAAACAGAATGCGCTGAAAAGCCTGTAAGCTCTCATATTGTCTAGTGACAAATGGTGTACATAGCCGAGACGTGCATTTAATTAAAATCATATTAAAGTACTGATTTAGCCGCATTCTAATTTAATTAAGTCACAGATCATGTAATTGAGAGAATTACAAAATTGCATTCTTTGTTCCAGATAATTGTATTCCATCTTAATGCCTACTTTAAAGTCTGTTAATTTGTTTTATCTCATCACCATCGTCTTCCTCAGACTTTTTTATTTTTTTAAATAGAAAATATGGTTCGGAATATCTCTGCCTCCACCAGCTAAATCAGTTGGACTATAAGCATGGTGCAGTCATTTAGGAACAATAGTATGTATTTTATATTTTAACCTAAAAAATATTTTTACATTTGACTTGTTTTAGCTATCTATCTATCTATCTATCTATCTATCTATCTATCTATCTATCTATCTATCTATCTATCTATCTATCTATCTATCTATCTATCTATTTATCTATCCCTCCCTCCCTCTTTTCCTTTTCCTTACTGTCTGGTCACTTAGCAATTTGGCCTGGCGAGGGCCCTCTACCAGACACAGATGGATTTACCATTAGATAATGACAAATGGCAGGCGCAGCTGAGCTGATTTCAGCACTTAGTGCTCCTTTGGGAGCCTGTACTCACCACAGTGCAAACCACACTGACCACCCCCACCCACGATCTTAATTGAACGAGCGGCTGTGCAGCCAATTGATTCAGCCTGACATGCATTTCTGGTCATTTCCAGTGGGTGATGTAGTGTGACCTGCAGGTCAAAATATGCTGCGATCTGGAGCAGAAGGCACTGACATTAGTCCTGATTTGTTGGACTACTACTCTCTCAGAGAGGGACTTTATCTCTGTGAGTTCATGGGGGATAAAAAAAAAAAAAATAGATCTTTGATGTCCTGCAAACCCCTAAAGATACGACTGGAAGTTTTATTGGACTGACTGGTGTTGAAGATGTGATGAGATAATAAATGGTGCTCTGGTGTCCACTGCATATGGATGTGGAAAGACTATAAAGAAGTGAATCACACTTTGTTTCATCTCTCTTTCTGTATCCCAACCTCCATTAAAGTAGCATCTGTCTCTGACAGACCAGACTGTCCTCATGCTTAAGGTTTGAGTATGATTCTCTCTTTTTTAATTAGAAAGAACATACATCTTTTAGACACCGTGTTAAACACTGACTCCAGACATGCTTTGAAAAATGGAATGATGCAGGGTTTTGTCAAAGAAGGGGAAAGCCAGGGTGTGTGTGCGTGTGTGCGTGTGTGCGTGTGTGCGTGCGTGCGTGTGTGTGTGTGTGTGTGTGTGTGCGCGTGCGTGTGTGTGAGAGAGTGTTAGAGTGTGGGGTGCAATATTGATGTTGTTGATAATAACAACAATGATAATGATTACAACGGCAAAGCCCATATCCATCATCGCTATCTTTGGGCATAATTTGTCATTCTTAGTGAAGTTTCAGCCAGAGAGCATTGGATAGTTCTTCCTCAGCTCACTGTGCTGTACTTCATGTTGTTTTACAATAGATACCGCTCACATAACCAGGTCTTTCTGTTAATGTATTATCAATACAGGCTTTGAACACTTTTGTCTTACTTATTAACTTCATTGTGCCATTATATTTCCATTGAGTACATTTCCACGTTCCATGTAGATCTGTTACCTTATTTAATTTCTTCAAGGCATCTGTTTTCATTTATCCTCAAACTGCTTCTAATTTGACTTTATTTTCTCTCATGTACAATATTTTCTCAAATGTCTCTGTATGTACATGCATGTATTGTGTATAGCCTTATATATGAAAATCCAATGTACGTGCACTGACATTTTGGGCACTGACAAAGCCTGGGAGAACTTTTGTTGAGAAAAACAACAGTGGAGTTAAAGTGGTTTTAGCTTCTTTTTTTTAACTAATTAAAACTATATTATGGTAACCCACTTTCAAATATCTAAATGCTCAGTTTTTGGGGGCCTGCATGTCAATGAGACTGTGATAACAAATCAAGACCTGTACCTTCATTTAGATTTGACCTCGAGGACTTCAGACTTCAGACTGACTTGAAAATCATCTTGGATTTGTATTAAAAGAATTTCTCTCAATGCTGTTGCATTCCACTTCAATTCCTAAGAAACGGACCCTAATTTTAAACATATTGCTTTTCGATTTCTATTCTATTCTATTGTGTTTTGTCATCAGAAGCACATCAGATGTACCAAGATATGTTTGCACTTTTATGGCCATCAAGTGCTGATCATCTGGATGTTATGCAACTGTAATGTGAAAACAGTCCTCACTGGTAATGCTGTGTAAATGAGACAGATGGCGAAACCGTCATCTTAAGACAAATGTTGGGCTCACGACAGGCCCACACAACACAGTGTTCCAGTGGATCAAACATACACTTATTTGCGCTCACAGTTCCTGCATCGCGCTAATGGATGGAGGGCGAGATGGAGAGCTTTATCTCCGTTTGCTTTTGTCCCCCATAATTTATTCAGCAGGGTCTGTCCTCCGTGTCATGTGTACGTGTCTTTGTGTGTTCACGCTGCACGTGTGTGTGTGTGTGTGTGTGTGTGTGTGTGTGTGTTTGTTAGGCTTCATGGCTTTAACTGTCCCCTTGTCCCTGGGGAATAAGATCTACTGACTTATGGTACAGTAGCATACTGTAAAGCCCCTCTTGTTAGATAGAGGTTCTCAAAGGCACTAAAATATCAGCATCAGCAGAGAGTGCTGAGGAAGCGGTTGAAAGGAAAACTAACAAGATGACTCAATGATTATTTAGAAACAGTAAAGAGAATTTTGAATTAGATGTACTCTATCCTGAGGGTTTAAAAAATTGTATTTTTGGTAGTTGAGTAGATGCATCATAATCTTTCCAAAACTTTGCATTATTCATGGGCTGTTTTCCACGGAGCCCGTGAGACGGAGTGGCCACAAACTGTATCACTGTAAGTCTGTTGTCTGTTTCAAAGTATTCTTACAGTTTATCGCTTGTATTTTCAGGGACAGCTTTACGGTGGATCGGAAGTTAACATGAGGATAACCAGAATCCCTCGGAGCTGTGATTGAATTGGCAGGTAAAAACTGAATTAGACAGAACCAGAAACTTTACCTTCATCCTCGTGTCATGTGAAGAGTGAAACCAATACATGAAAGAGGAAAACAAAACAAAATGACTGAAAAAGAAAAAAGGCACTTATTTGTTATCAGAAGTGTGATCAGTCTAAACCCTAGTTATGTGACATGAGTAAAAATAACTCAATATTATACCTTTGACCAAATCATATTCAGCCATTTTAGAAAAAGCTGCAGAGAAAGAAACTATTTCTGTGTGGGTACACCTGGCTCCCTTTACTCATTGTATTCCCTGAGAATGGATGTTTCCAGCCAAAATAAATCAACCTTATTATCTCAACAAACTACTGCTAGTACGCCTCTTACGGTGTGGAGACACAGCACGGTCCAAAGGTGTCTAATTCTAGTGGATTGGAAACTATAAATCACCTGTGTTTTTCCCTGTCTTTGGTCCCATTTATGCTGGGATTAGCCTCCAGCCCCCTGTGATCATGAAATAATTTAGTTAGGAAGGTAAATGAATTGCCTGCACACTATTTCTATTCCTTTTTTTCCCCCAATTTATTTTAGCTATTTTGTAACTGAGCCATTGAATACGTGCTAAGTTGTATACCTTTTAAATCATCACCTGCAGTCAGATTTGCCACTGGTATTGAGGGGCTGAACAAAACAAAATAATCTTCTTTACATGTACGAAGGGGCAGCTGTTACTGTTGTTAATGAGTAATTGGACTGTAAGAGTAGAAAGCCTTTTTTGTTTTTTTCATTATTTTTCATTTTTCATTCATGTTCAATAATCATCCCATATATCTGAATAATATATAGATCTGTTGAGTGTTTAGCAGCTTGGGGAATAATTACTCCACTGGCAAATGGGCACATTTTGAGGGAATAATATTTGCACCATAGGGTGCTCTGGGTCCTTTAAAAAAAGCCTCACTTTCTTTGGCTGTTTTACAGTCAAGCAGAGCAGTGATTGAACAAAATGACTCCCAAAAGATGGCTAAACACATCATTACACATTCGTAATCATGTTTCACAGGTGGAAAAAGCATTGTGTGTATATTTTGGGCACCCTTTTGCTTTTCCCACATGTAAATCTATTTGAAAGAACAACAACTATTTATCAACAACTATTTTCCTATTGCTTTTTATGTGTCTTTGTCCATTAGCCTTGGGTGCAAGCTTATTCAGAATTAAAAGGCTGCTGTGATGAAACTCTTTTTAACTAGTACTATGTGTAGGAACTGTGTATAGGGGACAGTAGAATATTAAAGTTTTTGCTGAGTCTGTATCAAAACTGTGTTGATTAATTTGTGAGGCAATAGCTAAGCATTCTGATATTATTATAATGGATATCAGATTCATACTGTAGTCACCAAAATGTGGAGTCATGCATACAGCGCATAAACCTGCAGTTATAGTTTTGTGAATGCCAATGGAAAAAACTGCTGCAAAAAAACACTCAAAACAAAACAATTTGAAAACAAGTATTTGTGAAATATTGAATGTCAAATGGATATCAGGTCTGTTGCTGAAGGATTAAATGTTTAAAAATTCATTGACTGTTTGAGAGAGACTCGTAGGTCTTGGAGATTTCATCTAATCACAGCACGGCACTAAACGAGAAGCAACTCGTGGCTACTTTGATGCATGAGAAAGTCTGTGGAGAAAACAGAGAGAAAGTACGATATAAAGTTACCGAAGTGGAAAAATAAGCCAGGGACCGTGTGACTTTCAGCAGTGTTCCTATGCTGGTACCTCTGCTCACACTGTAGGAAGTGTATTTTCACAAGACATTTCACCTTTGTGTCAGACTTGTTTTTTTCTCTTTTCACAAAGAGGGCTACTGGACTGGACACAAAAACGTGCCTCTGGTGTGAACAACCCCGCTGCAACTCATGCATGTAACTTCCACTACACGTCTGCTCTAGTTTTGGTGTGAACTGCAGTTGCAGTGTCAGGGAGCTTTTACTTGGGTTCCTTTAGGCTTGTGATGCTGTTTGTCTTGTTGGCCATATGTTGTCATAATTTTTGCATCTATTATCCCTGCCACAGGAAATCACTCTGGAGTTTTAACGGGCTGTGCTGCAGCAAATCAGGCGCTGACTATCTGGCCTCTTTGAAACTCTGTTAGTTCCCTTGTGTTGCGTGGAAACTGCTATATAAAAGTAGTGATTGTCACACCTCTTTAAAAGCTAAATTGCATTCAATGTATTTGAAATGACTCGCATGAATGGTTGCTTTCTCTTTAGTTCAAAGCTGCTTTTCATGTGGTGCTTCTTTTATTTTATTTATCTGTCCCAGTGGAACAGGAGATTGAATTTCATCATGGAAATTAGATTGAACTTGTGGTATGGAATCAGTTCATATGTTTTTTATTTCCTCTACAATGTCGCCATTTCCTTTAGCTTTTAAATGAACTAGTTTAGCTAGTTTTAAACAAACAGCACACATTCCAAAGTGCGGGTATTCACATGTGGTGATATGTTATTGAATGAAAAACATGATATTTTATATTACTTAACTACTAGCTATAGCAATATTCCTCCTCATAGAAGCCCTCTGTGTTCTCTGTTAGCTTTACACTCAATCTTGGCATCATTTAATCTGAAAACAATCCCATGTATTAAAGCAAAACAAGCCCAAACCAAGTAATACATTTGTCTTTACAGCTGCAGAAAAAGATAATGTTGTTAGGTACAAAAAAAAAACTCACTCACTCTTCTTTTCATTGCATTTATGGATTTACCTTTGAAATGTGCTTGTGGACATCTCCAAACTGGGATAGTGTGTGTACATGAATATTGGTAAAGTAAGGGAGAAAAAGTTAAAAGTGAAACTGATATGTCTGATATGAAACAGTGAGGAGACATTTTTCATTGACGTACTGTAAAAGATTTGCGGTTTGAGCCTTGAACCTGTCTGAGTTTTCCCAGAGCTTGCGTGGGTTTTTCTCTTTGTACTTTGGCTTCCCCCGCACAGTCCAACGAGGTTAGGTTAGGTTAATTGGTGACTCTGAATTGCCCGTAGGTATGAGTGTGAGCGTGAATGGTTGTCTGTCTCTATGACTGGCAAAGACCAGGGTGTCCTCAGCCAATGTCAGCTGGGATTGGCTCCAGCAACCCCCCCCCAGAATGGCAGAATGTGTGAAAATATGAAATTAATTTATTACAATTATAGAAGATATATAAAGGTCATGGAATATACAATAGTATGACTAGTATGAATTATTTTTTCCCTTTTCACCTCTTATTCTGTTATTCTTCCTAAACTCTGATCGGGCATATACTCTATTATACTCTTTATTAGCCTTTTACACAATTTCTTTTTTTTTTTTTACACAAACACACATACATACATCAATACCACATTGTTCCATTGTTCAATATCCTACTTAATTAATTGAAAATTTGAATAATATTAATTTCTCCCTTCAAGCATCCATATATATTCAGGGAAATCAAGAGGAATGATGAAGGCGAATCCCCTCTGTTTGTTGTAAAAAGATTCTATATTGTAAAAGAATGTTTCCACACCACCAGAGGTCCCCCCACTCTCATTGTTACCATTATAACAATGTTTATTGTTGCCACACTTTTCTGCTTTTCTTGTTTTCAATCTCTTCCTGTGTAGAGCTGACCTTCAATCCAACTGATACACATGTATACACATCGCTGACACGTCACATCAAGGAGACATTACAAGCGTGTGTCCTTGAACATGTCAAATCTGGACAGATGTTGAAATCAGTCATATGTTCGCAAAAGGTACAGACATGCAGTTCAGCTTTTTTAAGTCACTGACACATTGCAGCCGCATAATTCTGCTTAATGTCTTACCGTAAAACCACAACAGTTATTGATTGTATCAGTCAGTCATTAGGCTCCTGCTGGATTGCATCAGTCCAGAAGGATTAAACTCGAAACCTGATGAATTCAGACAGTCTTAATAGACTCTTAATATTATTGTATTTACAGTAGCTTCTGCTTTTGCCTCAGGTTTTTAGATATCATTAATTTGCACCCTGTCTCCCTCTTGTCACACATGTTCTCTCAAGCCCAGACTCAATCACAGTGCTTACTGGATGTCCAGGTTTGCAGCCTCAGAATGACCTCCGCACTGCTCAGCCGGACTCAAAGTGATGCATGCTAACCCTGACCTCAACCAGACACTGGAGTGACAGCGGTATTACGGACAGACTCCTTCATCCTATATCCTTGAAGAGTAGTTAGCAGCCATTTTCTGCCCACAGCCTCTCTGAAATGTTCACAGGGTGAAGAATGATTTTATCAATACCTCTTGTCACCCTCAAGCCCCCACCGCCAACACACTGCTCACTGTGAAACAAAGAGGGCTGTCACATACACAGCTTGTGAAAATTTGCACATGTTAAAAGCACAAACCACAGACACACTGTCACATAGATACACACCTTCTGTTGAAAATCTGTGCAGTTGGTACAGATCCCATTTCTTCGTCTTCACGAATGACAGGAATAAAAACCCTCTACAGAAATGCACATGAATTAGAAACTATAGCACTGAACATGGTTGTTTCTAGTGTATTTTAACTTGTGTGTGTGTGTGCATGTCCAGTGGGTGTGTGTGCCAGCTCATGCACATACAGGCGTGTATATTCGTATATGTGTTTTCAAGGCCAGTGGCCATAAATGAGCTCCTGGTAGGGAACTTCTGTCCGAAGAGGCCAATTGAAATTACTGCAGCTCATTTATCAGGAAAATGTGTCTCTCAGGACATCATCCTCTGACTGAGGGGGAGGCCAATTGCTCTGTCTCTGTGTAGAACCGGCTCGTACCTGAATAGCAAACATGATGCCCTGCAGTAATACTACACCCTTGTCACTGTGCTCTGTTGACACACCAGTCTCTCGAGCAGATACCTGGACGTTGACTCACAAGAAAAACATCATCGCCAACAATGACTTTGTTCAAAAACAGAGAAAGATGCGTCATTGTAAACAGTGAGATACTGTATGTGTCTGTAAAGAAGCATTGAGGGAGGTAGCATGGACAACAACTTATCCTTTACTTATGAGGTGACAAAAAGTTGTTACTCACATGCTTAACTAGAAAAAGTCAGTATTTCTGTGAATTTTTATTCAAACTTAAAAGTTCCCGTTCACTCAAAAATGAGGTGCACCATGATGTAATGATGTAATGTGGAAACTCGAAACCACCAGTGCATACATGGAGAAGGGACTTTTGCATGGACAAAAGTATGGTAGTTAGGCAGTGGAAATGAACTATGTTCACATATTCATGGATTTTTCAATGAGGCAGAAGGAGTAAATGTGATTTTAAGAGCTTTTAACCAGCCAATTAGAAATTTTTAGTGGAAAAACCAGAGCAGGGTATTTTTATATGTCTGAAATCATGTCTAGAAGGGATTTACTACATTTAATGGTTCTCATTGCTTTGATTTGATTTCCCAGTTGCCTCTGACCTTCGACTGCAGCTTTTCTGAGGAGGTTTTCCTTTTGCTACAGTGAAAATGACATACATGGAAATACAAAAAAAGGCCCATTGATGTCATATTAATATGCCAAGGAAACGCAAACTAATTATGCCCATCCTACAGCATGTGAGCCTTGTCACCTCTGTAACATTGATAGTTGCATGGAGTATTTCATAACATCATGTAGACAGAAATGTTTTCAAGTTATGCAGTGTTGTTGTCACTGAATAATGGCCAAATGGATCCCTACTTCCATTTGTCTCCAAATGATTTATGGATTTGTGTTTTCAACCTTTAAAAACAATAATAAGTTAATTTAAGTTTTTAAATTAATACAGTCCAATAAAAAAAAAAACAGTCAGGTTAACACACCAATGCCTTTAGAAAATGAGCTTATTATCCAAGTATAGTGATAATTAAAAGGCTTGGAGGTGTCTGGCTGCCATTTGGTTAAAATGCATATTGTATTTTCTCTTCCCCATGTTTCCTGTCTTTGTCTACACTGTAGGAAATGAGGACAAAATGCTCAATAAGTTATCTTAAAAATGATGCCTTTAAATAAGTCCTGTTGTCACATGGCTGATTAAACCATTTCTGAAGGCTGTTTCTGAATGGCAGGTCATATGCTTTAACTGTAAGAAGGGACGAGCTGTGGCAAGATGTTTACTTGAAGCTGACATTACAAGAGCTCATTAAATGAGCTTGCATCTTGGTCCTCTAATGCACCCCTTTTTTTTCCGTTTCATTGTATACGTTTCCAATTAGGACTGTATGTTGATGTTAATGAGCTGGCAAAAGCCTTTTCTGCTCCTTCCATGGCTACACAAATCTCAAAGGGTGAGCAAATAACAGGAAACTCAGCACCTGAGGCACACAATCTCAGAGGTACACTTGAATAAACAAAGGGACATATTTGATTTAAAATCATTAGTATTGGTATTAGTAATAGTATTTCCTATAGAAATGATACCTTACCAAATTGGGCTTTAGTGCTATTTACTGAAAATGTATTACATCGGTATCTAACATAATATATGTCTTGTCATCTTTTTAGTTTTATATCAGCATTGTTTATTGAGTAGCATAGAGTTTGTCTGTGCCCACTTTCCACATCACAATATACCATTAATATAGACCATATATATATATATTTCCATTTTTGAATACAACCAGGGCTCATATCTTTAATTATGAGTGTTTTATTTATATGCATTCTGTCACTGAAAATGTTTTATCAGCTGATATGCAACGTTGATAAAGCAGCTGTTTCTTCTGTGGAGTAACTTCCTCATACATTTCCATGCAAAGACTGCTGGTTAAATCAGTGTTTGTTAGATTAATCAAATTCATTTCACCATCTTGTTATGGATGAGACAGACAAGCTGTGAGTGGAAGGATCTCAGGCTGTGGGCAGGGGAGCAGCTGTCAGTTTGTCTCACTTGGCTAGTTAGCACCAATTCAAAGTACTCGGCTTGTCTGTTACACTTGGCTGGTTAAAACAAAAGAAATTGAAAAGGAGCTACAGTATGACCATCTTCATCTTTTTCCCCTCAACATTCCTGAACACTTTATTTTATGGTGGCTTCAAATCAGTGCACTGATGTGTGTCTTAAGCTGTGGGAAAGAAGAGGAGGCTTAGAGTATTCATACACAACCACACATGTTGGGATTTGAAACTGTCCCTTTACACACAGTACTGAATATTTTACTCACAAGGACATATAACAATGCAATGCCCAAATACACGTGATATACGTATGAGACCGCTTAGAATTATAATCTGTTGAGTTTAACAGTAAATCCAAAGTAGACACTTGCAGTAATAGGATTATGAGTATGAGTGTTATGAGTGTCTAGCAAAAGTTCATGGCTATAGTATGCTGTTGCAACACTGTTGAAACTGGACTGATGATTGATTGATTTATGATTGATTCAATTGCAAATCTCCACTGACAATCACTTAATAGATAATTCATCAAAATTTAGCCAGACCAGACTGGTCAAACAGCTTGATCTGCTTGAGCATGTGGGAAACAATAATTATAAATGGCCTCTAAAAAGTTCAAATATTGTATCTGACAGCAGTTGGCACCTTATCATATATGCTTTGTATCAGAAATTGAACATGTTCTAAACGAGATCAGAAATTATGGGGAGAAAACATGTATGGCACTTTTGTATTTATACTATACACAAGCTATATTACACCCCATATTAGCCTAAAACAAAGAGACATGGAAAAGACAAACATATCTCTTCTGGGACTCCTACACAGTGCAATGCCAGTATCAAACATGATAGTGTAGCTTTGTGCAATTGTTGGTTGGAAACCACACTCAAAACTTATCAAAAGAACTGTTGCAATTGTCTAGCTAATTTATGTATATTCAGTGATCATCTACACATAATATTCAGCTTGCTAAGTGAGCTTACAATTGTGTTTATGCGTGTAGGTGGTTGATGCTACGTAAGTGAGATCAAGAGGTTCATCCGCAGGTGAAAAATTTACTTACTTATTAATAGCTTTTGTGTGTGAAAAGAGCCTAAAATGTGCTTTTTGTAAGAAAGGCTTGTGTCAGCTTCCCATTCTGTTGCTTTCCACAGTGTAATTAATAAAAACCACCTAAATGATTGCTATGATATAGCCACATGAATAAAAGAGATACAGAAGTTTCTTGTAGTAGCGTTGTGGAAGTAACATTTCTTACCTTTTTAGCTGTTGTTAGTGAAAACAATCAATCAGTGACGTGTATGATTACAAGGCTTGACCAAATGCGTCATCTAGAAGACAATAAAAAGTATAAAGATGTATTGATCGAACAGTTATAGAAGCAATGCAGTTGAGTCATACTGGGTATATAATATTAACACACCTCTCAGCAGATACACAGCAGTTCCTGACACTGGCTCAAGGGGAGGATGTTGATCTGTCTATACCCCAGTTTCATCAAATACAGGTTAAGATAAACACTGACAAAACACTGTGTGCAAAATACGACTGCATGGCAAAAATATGATAGCTACAGTACAGAGACCTACCATCCACAATCTATTCATTGCACTGGTCGTGGTATGTTCTGTATGTTCATAGTGTGAGGCAGGAGAGAAGGAAAAGACGGAAAGGCTTATGATGCATGTGGTGGGTATCCCTCCCACACTGGAATCCATAAAGGATTGCAGTTTATATTTGGAGCTGTTGCAAGATTGCTGGCATTATCAAGAGGTGACCTGATTTGATTTATATCTCATTAATCTCTCTCTCTCCCTTTCTCTCGCCTTTCTCTCTCTCTCTAGCATACGTGCCGACTTTGCCTCGTCACACACGTCTCTCACTCTATACTTCCTCATCATGCTTCCCCATCCACCCTCACGAAAAAGTTCATAATCAGTGGGCACTCAAGCATTAATTGAGAGAAGAGAGCCTTAAGCGAGTCCCCTCCGCCAACTTTCCACCCCTTTCAAATGAAGCCATGAATGTGTTTATAAAATCTGAGGACAGGAAATGTCCCGAAAATCACTCGGTGCTTTTTGCCAAGCAGTGGCGTCACCAGACCTATTTTAGGGGGCTTTAGCCCCACTAGAATTTCCTGTAGCCCTGCTAAATAATTCATTTAGCCTTTTCTGGCTGGTTTATAATGCAAAAATATGATAAAGACTCTAGAATTACTGTACTAATGAAAAGGGCTGGAAGAGGGAGCCAGTGGAGACTGCTGTGCGCCGCAATATGTGCATTGGTGAAATCAGCTACAGAATTTTAGCTGTGCATTCAGCTCCAAAAATGATGACGCATGGGACTTGAAAAGCTAAATGTCTTATCCATCTTAAATACATTCAAAATATACATAATGTCAAGATACACGTGACTAGCTGAATAGATGTTCACCACTGGTGAAATTATGGCAGTCTATCAGGGGCGATGCTGTAAGTGATTAACTCACAGGTCAGGTCATCTATTTCTGTTATATGTTGTGTCAACCAAAAAGATGAGTCTGTTGTATCTATGGCTGCCAAAGATAATTTGAATCGGTTACCTCTAAGTGGTCTGATGGCAGGAAGAGTTTGTGGGAAAAGGGATGCAGATCTGGTTGATGTAACTACACCCTAATATAAGGAGTAAAGTGGCACACGTGATTCTAAACAGGCATATTTATAAGTCCCCTCTGTACAGTGTTGATTCATATCAGACTACACTGTCACTTTCTTGAAAATGAACCACAGCATGTTGTTAGTAGACACAAAGACTTGTGATTACACATTACAAGCTTCAGCAGCTATTGTTTGAAACCTTTTAATATGCATCAAACAGATGAACCATCCACCCTCCCTTTTCTCATTTAAATGAGCTGCTGCTTGTACACATTATATCATTTACCGAAGGAAAAGGTATATGTTCTCCATTATAAGTGAGTTTTATAGAGGATTCAGTTAATTTCCTTACTATATGTCTATGTGTCTCCATTTACATGCTCATATTAAGCAACATAATATAGTATTTAATATTATATTTCTATCAATTTTTATGCTGAAGTTAAACTTCCTAATCAATGTTCCCAGGATTTTCTTAGAGTCTTGCATCCATAATAAAATGTGTAAGGTCGCAGTAAGTAAAAGACTGAAAAATGAATTTGCATCATGGCCATAATCATGCATAAGATGTCGTGCTTCTTTGTCATCTATGCTGCTAAACAGCTGTCTGTTGCCATGTACTGAGTTTCCTTGTATGGTTGGCTTCAGTATGAAGTGTTTCTATTTACATGTTTTTCAATTGCTAACAAGCACTGGTCAATACTGAAGCTGCTCTTTTGAAAGTCTACAGCCCCCATACCAACATACACCTCGCCCAAACAGTTAATCTCACCCCCAAAATTCACTAAAACCACCAAAACGCATATTTCAAAATAGGTTTGCTCTACCATAACACTGGCAAAAAAAACACAGAGCTATTATGGTTGATATAAATCACTATTTCATTATAGAATAAGAATAACTTTTTATCTTATTGACTGAATTACAGAAGACTACAGGTAACAAGGATAAGCCAGAGTTGCCTTTTTTGTATCCTTTTTTTTAATTAAAAAAGTTAAAAGTTGAACAAAAAATGAATTAAGCAATAATAATTCAATAAATGAAATAAAATAAAACATCAACAACATGTATATTATTATCAGACTAAAAACATGACACCTGGTTAGGTTTGCCATTTAAATTACTATTAGTTGTGTTTGGATTGATTAATATTTCATTTTATTGTAAATAACCTTCTAAGATTTTCTCTATATATATTATGGTTACTGCTAAAATGCATTACATTTGCCATCACTCTGTGCTGTATTTGTTTTTAATTGTTTTGAATACAGTGTGTTAGCGTATGAATGGGCTGCAAGTATATAATGTTCAAGTGTATAAATAAGAAAAGAGCTTTGCATGAAATCAATGACAAATGATATCACTTGGCTGTGTGAAGAGTTTTGACAATGTGACTTCAGTTTTGACCATCGCATGAAAGCAATAGCAAAACGGTAATAACTCAGAAATGAATTCAAGAATGTTGCAGATCTTGCTCTTCAATTGTTTGCACTCCAATCTGGATCATGCTTTAGTACTCTCCACCAGACAAAGAGACAGCTGGCAGTTCATAATCTGTTTGGACAAAAAGTTCGAAAAATGCATTCTTTTCTTAATCTCATTTTCCTTATCTCTTTTCATCTAATTCCTTCACTGCACACGTAAATCCAATTTTGCAGCTTTCTTTGTCAGTGTGAAGATGTATTGTTTTGCTTTGTAAATCAACTTCATGTTTTCTGCTGCCATAATTTGGATTCTGTTCTGCTGATTCATTGTTTATCTATTTTTTAGGTTTGATCTGTTGAAGAGTGAAGGATGAGTAAATAGTGGAATAAGACGCGGGGAGTCCTTATCCAAGGGATAGTTATTCACAAATCCAAACTGTGCAGTTCATTTTCTTGTTGCTCATATTGTTGATGGGATTTCACCTTGAAGTATTGTTTCTTGTCTGAATAATAAGTGTGCACCTGGAAATTGATTTTATCATCAAAACTCATCAAAGAACAGGCAAGCAAAAAAAAAACAGCATATATCATACTCTGGATTGTGCCATAGTTTGTTTATTTAGTGCACAGGTTTAATTCCATCTTAATGGAATGAGGTTTTCAGCCTGATGCGTGATCCATGTCAGATTTGCCTGGTCCCCTGTATGAAAACACTTCTTGCTCCACCCTCAGGCTTTGGCTGCTTGGAATTTGAATTTTGTAATTGAAGAATTAATGGAGTCAGTAATCAAGCAATTAATCAGTAGTTACAGTAATAGCTTGCACATTCTTAAGTGAAGAGCTTTCTGTTGCAGATTAGGCTGTGTGAACATACTGTGTAGAAGCAAAAAATACTGTAATCCCACAACAGAATTCATGTCACATGTCAAATCAGCATTCACTGATTTATTCCATTCTCATTAGAAATCAGCTGTCATGCAATTGCTGTTACACTGCAAAAAATCGAGTGTGTGTGTGTGTGTGTGTTAATCTCGGGTCTTTCCATTTCACCATCGAGCAGTCTAATTTCACGCAAGCCCCCTTTTACAGTATTTGCCAGATCGTTGCTAAAAAAAAGTATCTTGGTTCATTTACAGCAAACCTTATCCTTTTCAAACTGTCATACACTATTTTCAAATTACATGATTTGGTTAATTTGTTTTCTAAACTCACAGTGTCAGTGGTAATTGACTCAATGACAAGTTATTGCATTTATTGATAATAAACAATAATGTTATTTATTGTATTGATTGCTGTATTTAAATATGACAGCTGTTTCACTTTGTTCATCAAACATATCCCTAGAGAACCCTTGTCTCATAGAGCTCATTACTCTGTTTATAGATTAAAATTTATTTGTGTGACAGTCTGAGTTTTCTTCGTGACACATTTTGAGATTTACTGTAGCTATTTGGAGCTTAACAAAACACACAGCAGTGTTTATCACTGTCATTTCATTGCTGGTTATAACTAGAGCACTTTCTGTTTGAGGTTCACATTTTATTCTTCATGTTCACATTGATTTTCTTCACGTACTCCAGCTTCCTCCCACATTCAAAAACATTCAGGTCAGGTAGATTAGAGACTATAAATGCTTCTCTTTATCTGTGCTAGCTCTGTGACTCACTTACGACCTGCAAGTGTTTCCCTGTCTTTCACTCAGAGAGGGGAAAAAGCTTCTCCCTCTGACAGTAATGAAAAATAATATGTAAGGATGAATTGTGACAGCTATATATGATAAGAACGTTCTTGAGACTTTCATTGCACTGCTCAGACAGTAATGATGTTGTAATGCCATCTCAGCACTCGCGTGAAAAAACACATGCTGTATAATCTAATCTTTAATCTAATTGGTGAAAATATAACTTATTTACACACAGTCACACACACACATACACACATGTTTATACATATGTGTGTGTGTGTGTGTGTGCATTTCCATAGGAGGGCTAAATTTTGGTTTGTTATATAGTAAAATAGTTGAACCCCTCTAATTTGTTCAAGATACTAATTCTTCCCAGCTTTCACTATTTGAGAGGCATCTGCTGGGATTTTGATTCAGTTAGTTGCATCATCTTAATAACTTAGACACACTTTATGGTATAGTGTTGTGATTTGTGACCACTTACAACAGTTCAATTGTTGTACCAGGGACATTCTACATATAATTATATTATGTTTTCAAGTTAATTTTAAAACTCACAATATTAATTACACTTTCTGACTTTTGAATTTTTGACTTTAATTTTTTTTTCAACTGATTTTAGCGGGTAGAAAACACTGAATCACTAAGGCAATTAAATCAAAACATCTGTCATGTAGTCACACTCCATAGCTGCTGTGACATCATCTCTCTTGCACACAGTAAATCTTAATCAAAGAATAAATCGTTTGCATTTCCACAGTTTCCTCTGGCATGATACACAAAGAGTTACACAAACAAATTCCCGGTCCCATTTTGGCTTGCTTGTTTGACATCCCAGTCACATACATGCCTTTGAGGAACTGTGAGTTGTAATCAGACATTTCCAGATATCTCGACTCGATTGAAGGACTGGTGGGTGGCGAGCTTCCTTATTATTTATGTCCCCCCAGTCTCAAATATAAATCACACAACACAGCAGTCATAGCTGCTTTTCTTCCCTCCCTTCCTCCTCCTGCAGCGATACAGCACAGAAGTCGACAGCTTCATTGTGATTTTATTTTATGTGACTAAGATTGAGAGCGCATGGAGGACAGTGCATCCAGAAACAGAAATGGATATAAGGCACTCCATCAAGGTTGCAAGTTCGTGTGTGTGGGTGTATGTGTGTGTGATTATTAGTGGCTTCAATAGATACACAAACCTAAAGGATGTCCTTCAGATTTAACTTTTTGGGATTTCAACACATTTACTGTGTTGTCAGTGGTATTGTTTTTCATTTTCTCATATCTGAGTGGTAATGATCAAAAGTGAAAATCTCGAACATGCATTACACCTTTGCATCATATCTAATGGTTTTTTTTTCTCTCCTCTGTCTCTCATTTCATTCCAGTGAGCCCAAATCCTCTTTCCAAAGAGTGGAAGACCAGTCAATGAATTATGAATGTTAAACAAGATGACCTCCTCTCAGCAGCAGCAGATGATGCGAGGTCCTAGGTGGAACCGGGCCTTGTCCGACCCTTTGTTTGTGCTACTTCTGGCCCTCCAGCTGCTGGTGGTGGCAGGGCTGGTACGTGCTCAGACGTGCCCCTCTGTCTGCTCCTGTAGTAACCAGTTCAGCAAAGTCATCTGCACCCGGCGAGGCCTGCGGGATGTCCCTGATGGCATCTCTACCAACACACGCTACCTGAATCTGCAAGAAAATCTCATTCAGGTCATCAAGGTGGACAGCTTTAAGCACCTGAGACATCTGGAGATCCTACAGCTGAGCAAAAATCACATACGCAAAATTGAGCTGGGGGCCTTCAATGGACTGGCCAGTCTCAATACCTTGGAGCTTTTTGATAACCGCCTCACGACTATCCCAAACGGGGCATTTGAGTACCTGTCCAAACTAAAGGAGCTCTGGCTGAGGAATAACCCCATAGAGAGCATTCCCTCCTATGCTTTCAACAGAGTGCCCTCATTACGGCGGTTGGACCTTGGGGAACTCAAACGGCTCTCCTACATATCTGAGGGGGCATTTGAAGGGCTGAGCAATCTGCGCTACTTAAATCTTGGAATGTGCAATCTGAAAGAAATTCCTAACCTTATTCCCCTGGTGAAGCTGGATGAATTGGAGATGTCGGGGAACCAGCTATCTGTCATCCGACCTGGCTCTTTTAAAGGGCTCATCCATTTGCAGAAGCTATGGATGATGCACGCCCAGATCCAGACCATAGAGAGGAACTCTTTTGATGACCTGCAATCACTAGTGGAGCTCAATCTCGCCCACAACAACCTTACCCTCTTACCCCATGATCTCTTTACTCCTTTACATCATCTGGAGAGAGTGCACTTGCACCACAACCCGTGGAATTGTAACTGTGACATTCTCTGGCTAAGCTGGTGGCTCAAGGAGATGGTACCAGCAAACACCAGCTGCTGTGCCCGCTGCAGCTCACCTGTCCATCATAAGGGACGATACATTGGCGAGCTGGACCAGAACTACTTTCACTGTTATGCTCCTGTTATTGTGGAGCCTCCAGCAGACCTAAATGTGACAGAGGGAAGTGCTGCAGAGTTGAAATGCAGAGCCAGCTCCTTGACCTCGGTAAGCTGGATTACACCCAATGGTTCCATCATGACACACGGTGCGTACAAGGTCAGAATCTCAGTGCTGAATGACGGCACTCTGAACTTCACCAATGTTACCATGCAAGACACAGGCACGTACACATGTATGGTCAGTAATTCTGCAGGTAACACGACAGCATCTGCCACGCTCAACGTGTCCTCCACAGAGAACAGCAGCTTCAGCTACTTCACCACAGTGACAGTGGAGACCATAGAAACGCCACATAATGAAGGCTTCACCACTACTGTGCAACAGAAGATGGGCCCCACTCCCTCCGCAGGTGCATGGGAGTCCGTTTCACTCACCTCTACAACTACCACCACAGCCCGGACCCCGCTCTCCACCCGCGCCACAGAGAAGACTTACACGATCCCTGTCACGGAGCTGGGTGGTGAGGGCTCTCTGAACGGCTTGGATGAGGTCATGAAAACGACCAAGATCATCATTGGCTGCTTTGTTGCAATCACACTCATGGCAGCTGTCATGCTGATCATCTTCTACAAGATGCGAAAACAGCACCACCAGCAGAACCACCACGCACCCACGCGCACCATTGAGATCATCAACGTGGATGAGGATTGTGTAACAGGAGGTCCTGGCATGGAGGGTCACCTGACTCTGCCTCCCCTTGAGCACGAGCACCTCAACCACTACAACACCTATAAGACTGCATACAACCATGCCTCCACTATCAACTCCATACACAGCTCAGCGCACGAACCTTTGTTAATCCGGGCCAGCTCAAAAGACAATGTACAAGAGACCCAAATCTAATACCCTTTTTTTCAAAATGAAACATTATAAAACTGATGGAATTACACAAAGATATTATGGACATGACATGATTATTGACAATTGGTTGTGAGGACTGTGGCTCAAACATGGAGGAACAGACTCGCGTGTTTGGCAAATCAGTGGCTGGTGATGTTTATTCAATGACTGGGAATTAGGGTATGTCTACTGTTTCAAAAAGTGTCTTTACAAAACAGAAGTTATTTATTTAAGAAAAAAGTATTGTGGTTAAATCAAGAAAAAACTGTATTCTGCAATTATTTTTTCAGCACTTAATTCATGTTTTTTTTTTTTCTTCCTCTCATTTCACGGGATTGGTTTACTAATATGGTTTCAAACTCTGTTTGAAGACATCTGTCGAAGAAAAACTCCCGAAGCAAATTATTGTTCTTTTTTAGTAAACTGCAGACTTTGGATCAGATGAGATAGTAACCTCATTTTCCCCACGTATCAAATGGATTTAGAGCACATTAGTGATTTTCTCCAGCTGTGGATTAAGTGATGAAATCTTTTGTGACCATCTGTAACTGAGATGAATGAACACTTGTTCATTATTTTACAGTGAGTGACAGAACTGTCAGTCATGAAATTTGATCATAATTCACTGTTTAATTATGTCTGTCACATACATATTAGGCACTCTCTGCTCTGTCATCAATAGACTGAGGATCTTAAATGAGGGGAAAATGTCCTGCATTCTGCTATTGTAAAAGTCGAGGCTCACTATTAGAAGTACATTTTAGTTCAATTAAATTCTATTGATTAACTATGAAAGAAACTTACATTTGTCTTTGTGTTCCTAATGTATATGCAAAAATGTTATTTTATCTCCACTTGTTTTTACATCTTCTGATTATTATAGAGAACATTCCATTAATGGCATAAAGACCAGTTTAGATTTTGAAGGTCATGATACAGGAGCAGCATTAATGGGTACTTTAGAACCAACTTAATTGTTGTGATTGATAAAATAGGGAAAGATGTAAAGATCAGAAGTCTTGTGGAAAATGTAGATGATATTAAATTCTGGCAAAAGTCCACCGCCTCCAAATGTTTCCTAATGTATCATGGCCTCACTTTTACTGCTTTGTACTCTTGCATATGAAGACGATTGTTTTGAAGCCACCTTTTTCATGCTGGGACCCCTTACTTCATCTGCAGCACTGCAGGACTGAGTGCTGTCAAAGGCAGACTGATGAGATGAAGAAAGACCGTAAACCCTTTATACAGCTGTCTGAGCACATTGTCTGTCATCTGTGTGCCACATTTCCACATGGGCAGTGCCTGGCAGCCCCAGATTCACACCCTGCCCCTGCCAACCACAGGACTTGGCTCTGATCGGCAGGGCTTATGCTGCGAGAGGCTTTAGGGGTGAATGTGTGGGATTGGGCATCAACCAGATGTTTGGGTTGCACCTGCCTCTCTCCCTCTCCCTTAGCAACAACACAATTTCCATTTTAATTTATGTGCCCATGGGCTTTGGATGGACACAGCTCTACAGGCGCCCATACCCTGGAAACCATTTCAAAGTCCCCACTGTAGAAAATAGCGCCAGGCACCTCAAATGCAGAGGTTAGGCAGACGTTTGTCAGATCCAGCACTTGGGGAGATGCCCCAGGTTTATTTTTAGCAAATAAGAGCAGTTTATGTTCCCCTCACAGTAAAAGGTCAGGCTGCTGTCATGTTTAATTCAGTTTCACGTTTTCATTATTTCAAGGTGTTGCAGTAGGAAATAGAGGAGAGTGTCTCATAAAACTACTGCTTAAGACATGTGGTTTCTGTTGAGTCACCATGCACACCACTAAACTTAAAACTGGAAGTGGTACTTCACCCGGAATTAACGTTGCATTGTGAGTCTCAAACACTCATCATCTATAAGCCTGAAAGGTGTCTGTGAAAAGTGCATGATTTGCCATTTTAAGAAGATCAGATGCTGTGATCAGCTTGGACTTGCGGTTACAGTGGCTTCCGGTGTTGGCAATGGTGATTTTCACAGCGGAAATAAAGTATCAGCACATCCACAGAAACTTCTCAAACTACTCCAACTGTCCATCTGTATTCTACAGTCACATTTGGCACCATTTGGCTAAAACACAACACTCTCAAGCACACCAGCTGTAATGTTGGTCAGTCCATGGATGTTACAGTGCCAACCTCCTGTCTGAAAACCAATCTAATCTATACCAACTAGCTTTCCTTTGAGCTTCAAAGCAATGTTCAGTTGAGTGTAGGTTTGATGAGTCCCATATTCAAAAATAAAAGTTCACAAAATGCCAATTCGGTGGACTGACCTGTAAATGTTTTACAGACACCTTTAAAGCTTACGTGGAGTGAGTGCTTGCTACTAAAAAAAGAGATATTTTAATCTTAAAAACAAAAGGGCTACTAACAATAGCTCAACGCTTCAGCATACTTCAAGTAGGGGAATAAATGAGATACTGTCTTAGTATCCTGTGACAAGCATATGAAAAGAGAATTAAATTAAACAACAAGATAATAATCTAAAGCCCTATTCACACAGGACGAGTATTACCAGAGGTCCCCCTGTGATATGTAATACGATTGCATACATTTCATACATTAATAATATATGTCTGTAATCTGCTAAGTAACTCTGCAGCAAATTACCTTCCATATTTCACCTAATGCAGAAGTAATTTGATAATATTAGTCCCGTGTGAAACACCATCATTACATATTGTTTTTTTCCCGTACATTGTTCCTCCTCTTGCAGGTTAAGAATTATGACGGCTGCTGTAGAAATAATGAATGGGAACTCTTGGGTACAAAGAAGGCTATTATTTAATATGGAGGCCCACCGTATGTTTCAAAATAATTTCATAATCAGTCCAACTCTGAAGAGTTGTTCTGTAAATTTGATTGAAACACTTCAACAACACAGATGTGATGGGTACATTGCTAATTAACATAAGATCCCCAAGTAATTTAGCCCAGACTGAATGAGATAACTGATTACCCCATATAATGCTTTTTTTTATCACCTTATTTATGCCATGATTACAATTCTGTGGAGTTTGACACATTTGTAAACCATAGATGACCTGGGTATGTGTCATTTAGTCTGTGTTTGAGTTCCTAGTGGTGGGATGTGGATCACAATTCTACTCAGTTTGCGTAAGAGAGTGTAACCATCTCCCCTTTTTGCTTTTAGTTGGAGATAAATCGTCTGAAAATTTAAAATCGTAAATTTGTTGCATTTTAGTCGAGCTGTCTCATGTATGTAAGATATCTAAATATTTTGGTCAACATTATTTTTTTTCATGTTCTTTTCTCTTTTCTGGGATTGAATGCTGTTCTAGTGGTAGATTTATATAAAAATACATTTTGAGAATAAAACTAAATAAAAACAAAAATTTTTAAATTTTGATTTTACATGTGCCAACAACCTGTTCTAAAAGTGAAAAAGAGAAACATGGTGTAAAAGAATAAGAAATTGATTTTCATGTAAGCATTCTTTCATGACCTTTAAAAGATATGGAGATCGATTATAGAGACCAGAGTTTGTAGTTCATACACAAAATATGGCTAAAATAAACTATTGTTGTTTTTCTGTATTGTCTGATTCTTGTTTTCACCCTGTGCCACAAGAGGCATATATTGTATTTGGCCTCCCATTCACCCTTATTTTAATAATTAATTTTCGTAGTTTTCCTAGAGTACTTGTCAAAATGATGATCTCTTTTAAACATGTAATTTATTCAATGCAATTGAGATTTATATGATTACATCATTTGACTAAAATGATCAATTTATGACTGTTTCCATACATCAAAAATGTGGATCTTTGAGAGCTAAATTCACATACTTTTTTTTAATAAATACCTATCATGCTTTACAGCAGTATTTAAAGAGAATGTAGATCTGTGATAAAAAGACAATCATAATGCCTTCTCAGCGTGGCTGTAGCCGTGGATTCTACAGTGTTGCTATATGACATCAGTATAAAACCAGAACCAGTTCAGGAAATATGACATGTATTAGTCATTGTATAACCATACAGGACATTACAGGGATGAATATACTTGGAGATGTATAAAGCACACCACATACCAGTATACACAGCACTTTCACTCTACTTTCCCTATAGTTATTTACCAACAAGTTAAAATGACGTGTCTTCACATATGTGTCCGATTACCTATGCCTATAATTTATACCTTGTGCGCCATCTATAAAATATTATTTTCCTTTATTTAACCCTTGAAAGAGAGAAAATGTGTCTTATGATAACAGATGCTATTTGTTTTTCTGTGCTATATTATGATTAGATTATATGTTACCTTTAAGACTTGTTTGTAGCTTTACAAACTGGTGTGGAGTAAGAGCCAGGAAAATGTTTATAAAAGCATTAATACAACAAATTCTCCTGTCAATGCTAATGGGGATACAAGGACAATTACTGTTTTCATTATAAAGCTATGTTGACAAGCAGACGGAAATCAGGAGTAAGTAATGATTTGACACAAATAACAAAGATAAATAAAGAACAATGACTGTTTACATGTGAACCTACTTTTTGAGGATATGTCTGATGTTATCCATATTTTAGTGATGTAATTTTCAGATTGCGTCCGAATGTTTGTGTGATGCTTGCTATCCAGTTAAATTGAATACTTTGTTCTAGTGGAGAGTTAAAAGGACTGCATTACTAAAACATCACATGATTGGGATCTTTACCTGAACAGATTCCAGCACAAGACAAACAAAATGCTTGCACTTTTTAATTAATATCTCCATCATTAGCATTCTTGTGCTGATGTTCTACTTGGCAATTAGCCAAATGAAATAAGATTGTGATCACGTGATTGAGTCATATCACAAAGTACACGTGAAAGGCAGTGCAACACACGTGCTAGCTCTCAGGTACCATACCAGTTAATCAATCAATCTATCAATCACAGTTGTGCTGGCATCCAACTGGTCTGCCAACAAGCACAGACTAAGAATGCAGACACCAGGTGTTGCAACTATTTTCCTTCTTGTTTGCAAAAAAGACACTCTGCATTCATTGGTTTGTATTTCAATGCACACACACACACCATCAGGCCCCTAGGTGCCGGCCCAATCATCCTGGTGGATTATCCGTGCTTGCTCACATCTACGTCTTTATCCAGCATCATTCACATTGACACCATGCTTCATATT
Organism: Pempheris klunzingeri; assembly: GCF_042242105.1. Taxonomy (NCBI): domain Eukaryota; kingdom Metazoa; phylum Chordata; class Actinopteri; order Acropomatiformes; family Pempheridae; genus Pempheris; species Pempheris klunzingeri. The sequence goes on along the minus strand of NC_092016.1, from coordinate 17,600,323 downwards.
GAATACTTGTGACAGTTAGTGAGAAAGAGAAGAGAGGTTGAAGTAAATTAAGTTTTGCTTTCGTTTTCACGATGGGAGGCTTTGATTAGATGTATCTACCAGGGGCAAAGCTTCTGCTCAGGCAGCATCAGTCAAACCAAGTATTAATATAAAACACTTGGTGTGATGTGGGAATACAAAGCTGTTAACATCAATACGATAATTGAAGTCAGGAGAGTTTCCTGCATGAAAAAAATTTGAAACCAACCTGCTAAAATACATTTGTAATCAGATATATTAGCAAAAAACATGCTGTCACCTCACACTGGTGATAAATGTGTTGTATAATTTTGAGAATGAAACACTGTATGTATCAGCAGCATCATAATGTATATATGATGTGGGGCCAACCTTGTATGCTCGAACACTATAAGGAACCTACATAACGTTGCAACAAGATATTTGGTGAATTTAAAGGTTTGCCTTTGCACATTTGTGTCACCAGATCTTAAACATGCTAAAGCATGCAGTCTATCCCTTGAGGTAACATTGGATTCCAATGTATGTCAACTGGTCTGCTATTTCAAGTGTGTGACAGGTTGCTTTTCATAATAGTTGCCTTTTCAAAACACAGCCCAGGGACAGTTGCACTGGCTCCTCACTAATGCACCATTAAACTCCTCATTTTCTTATTTATTCTGCTCCTGAGGCTCAGGTAAATTAATGGGTGCTTAATGCCAGTGAACTTCTTTGGTATGCTAGTGTTTTTCTTTTGTGTGTAATATTTGAGTCTAGATAGAAAACTGGGAGGGAAATGTATGTCAAAGACAGATAAGGATGACTAATTATGTAGTTAGTTTTTTCTGTTCACATTATGGTTACACTTATATTTAAACAATTTAAACACTATATTACACACAAGAATGATGTGACCCCAGAGAGATGATTTTATTTTAGTTTTTTACAGACAAAAGCAGCATCTTTTAGTAATGGCAATGGAGCACACATTAAGTTTAGCTACAAATATATTATTAAAATGAATGTCCCCTAGAATAGGAAATAAGGAAGCTTGTGTGGACAGAGACCACAAGAGGAGAGCAGTATGTTTTCTAGTAGGCTTTTTACACCAAGGCAAGCTCCAGATTCATAAACATATAAGCCAAAACCTAAAAAAGGGAGAGAAAGAAGCATTTTTATATGATTAATTTATTTGAAGATGTGCCCTTATTCACAGCTTCCTGTACCCTGGGATTTCAAGCAGCCAGATGCTCTGAGATGACAGTTCCTCTTTTGAGGTCAGTAGCTGGCCTTTTCCTTCAGACACGGCATCATGACAGACAACCCCAAAGTAAGATCAAAGAAAAGTGTGTTCTTTATCATCAGAGACAAGTTACACTATTAGCATGGATGGTACATATCAGACAGAAGAATGGCTGGTACCTGAGAAGCAGCAAGTCACTTTAACTGCCGATTAACTGCTTATTGAAAATATATGAATAACATGAGGCTTTAAGTTGGTTGTTGATTGTGGAGACTGGCATTTAGGTTTTAGTGATCTAATATTAAGCATAGGCCTACTGTATTGCAGTCACTTAATTAAACCAAGGTCTCCCAAATAAAGAGAAGAGCGCCTTACTCCCTATTTCCATTCCTAAATCATTAGACTAGGGCTCAAAGAAATGCATACCGCCGTAGAAGGTAAGAAGTGGATGCTGACAGCAAGCTTTAATGTCTGAAAGTGAAGGATCCACCCAAAGGGAGACTTGGACAGGAGGGGTGGCATCATATTAAAGAAGAGGAGATCATGCATTATTGCAAGCAGATAATCAACTCATTGGCCATGTTGCTCTTTAAGGCTATTTATACAGCCTGTAGGAACACTTGGTTCATCCTGGCTGAACTAGTACATGCAAATTCCAGTGCTCATTTACAAGGGTGAGTGAGCAAGTCTATAAAGGCGGTTAGCAACTGAAGCCTGCTTAATATAAAAGTGTTTTTCATATGAGGTAGCAGACATCACCATCATTGTCCTTAGGAGCATTTAACTGCAAAAGAGAGTTTTCTGTGATGAAAAGCATCAAGTGTATTTGAGAAGTTTTTCAAAATCTGCAATCAAAACATACAGTAATAAGCATGTTGTTATAATTCAAAAGTGAAGCACTCTTGTGGATCTAAAATTGTCATTAGCTCAAGCAGTCTTTCAGTTCCACTACTTTATGGATATGTGTAATTACAACTACGCATGAAGGAACGGTGAATGAAATATGAAATACAATCCTCTTTAAACTGAAGAGGTTGAGCTGTATCCCATGACCATGGGCATTTATGCCTCAACTTAAAAAAAGACCAGAAAAGTGAATGCAAAGAAATCACTGTATCATCTTTGTTTTCCTCCAAGAAAACACATTTTAGAGAGTTGAGATTAGATAAAAAGGGAAATTGAAAATTACACACGGGACCGCAAAGTGGTTGCAGAACTTACCTCTTGGATGGCTCACTTGTCCCCCACTAAACCCCACATTACTGCGCCAGAGGGCAGTCAGCAGGTGTGATTACAGCCATAGTGTCTTCTAAGTTCAACAGTATATGGTTGGAACACAGAGATATTTCTGCACAGAGTGTAGCCGGCAAAGTTGAGGTCTTCACAACAACTTTCTACTCTCTAGCTTAAGACATTGCGGCCAGTGCAGGCAATTCATATGTCTGACAGCAGTTTCTGTCCTATAACCAAGAGATATCTGTCAGAGGATAATGGAGTAGAGCAAAAGAGTCGCAGTGTAGCTACTATCATCCTCCTACTCTCCAGGAGAGCTCAAACTCTGAGCATGCAGGATTTGAAAAACTACACTCTCCACAGAGCTTCCCTTCCCTATAAGAAAAACTGCTTCCTGAGGATGTGTTCACCATGTTTGAACCACCCAGCTCCATATACAGTGGGGCAAAAAGTATTTAGTCAGCCACCAATTGTGCAAGTTCTCCCACTTAAAAAGATGAGAGAGGCCTGTAATTTTCATCATAGGTATACCTCAACTATGAGAGACAAAATGAGAAAAAAAAAAATTCAGAAAATCATATTGTCTGATTTTTAATAAGTATTTTTAAAATAAGTATTTGGTCAATAACAAAAGTTCATCTCAATACTTTGTTATATACCCTTTGTTGGCAATGACAGAGGTCAAACGTTTTCTGTAAGTCTTCACAAGGTTTTCACACACTGTTGCTGGTATTTTGGCCCATTCCTCCATGCAGATCTCCTCTAGAGCAGTGATGTTTTGGGGCTGTCGCTGGGCAACATGGACTTTCAACTTCCTCCAAAGATTTTCTATGGGGTTTAGATCTGGAGACTGGCTAGGCCACTCCAGGACCTTGAAATGCTTACGAAGCCACTCCTTCGTTGCCCGGGCGGTGTGTTTGGGATCATTGTCATGCTGAAAGACCCAGCCACGTTTCATCTTCAATGCCCTTGCTGATGGAAGGAGGTTTTCACTCAAAATCTCACGATACATGGCCCCATTCATTCTTTCCTTTACACGGATCAGTCGTCCTGGTCCCTTTGCAGAAAAACAGCCCCAAAACATGATGTTTCCACCCCCATGCTTCACAGTAGGTATGGTGTTCTTTGGATGCAACTCAGCATTCTTTCTCCTCCAAACACGACAAGTTGAGATTTTACCAAAAAGTTCTATTTTGGTTTCATCTGACCGTATGAACTTGCACAATTGGTGGCTGACTAAATACTTTTTTGCCCCACTGTACATGAGAAGTGGGTAACCAGCCATATAAACATGGGTACTCCCTCTGTCTATGTTTGTCTTATAGGTACACGTTTGCACACATGTTCACGACAGTATAATATTGGTCGAGCTTTGTTCTGTGTGGGTGGCGTCTGAAGGCGCTGTTGGCTGCTACAGTGCTCTGTTTCTGTGTTCCCGTGGAAACTGTGATGGTTGGATGCACTGACTGACCCTGTTTAGCATGCCGAGAATTAGCCATGCACTGAAACCTTTTTCTTTTCCTTTTTTTTTTGTTTTTCTAATCTGCACATCTCACAACCTTTTATGCCAGTACTGCAACTACGTATTTCACATTCTATTTAATTTAATAAAATCAACTTTTATATTTATGGCACATTCCAGGCAAGGAAAATTAAGCCAATCAAAAGCAAGATAATAAGAATAAATAATACAATAAAAGAAATACAGTACACATTATTGTATACAGTGAATCTGCAACTGAATTTGAAACTGTGCATATTGTGATGCCCTCAGGTCCACTGGCAAGCTGTACCAGAGGTAAGGGACATTGAGACTTGATGCTTCTCAACAAGTGTCTGAGCCAGACAACAGCTACCAAGTTCCAAAGTTGACTGGAAGAGTTTCAGAATTAGTGAAACTTTAAGCAGCCTGTTTGTCCACGGTTCCGTTTCATGTTATTTTGCTTATTTTTTGTTGGTTTGGGGGCTTCATGATTGTTATGTAATCTGATGTGAAAGAGTTTGTTGTGTACAGATGAGCACACACAGCAATAAACCCAAGGAACCCATCTGACCTTTAGCTATCAGAATCCTTTCTTTGATCCCCAGTGGAGTCCCTCCTGGTCAGACTAAGCTTCACCTATATAAAAAAAAAAGAATTCCCAATTTGGCGTAGACATGAAGGAGTGAGACTGAATAATTTTCTTTGGAAAGTTAGGGGAATTCTAAAAAAAACTTAAAATTAAGTCATAATCTAATGACTAAAACAGCTATGTGGAGAGTAAGCCTCAGTTTTCATTCCTATGCTGATGACACACAGCTCTATCTCAACACAAAACCAATCACTAAGCTTCCCCCTACTCCTGAGTTACCTACCTGCAAGACATCAAAGCCTGGATGTCAACCAACTTACTCAAACTTAATAGTAACCAAACAGAGGTCATGGTTGTGGCCCCCCAAGGCGCTGACTCAGAAGGTTGAGGATCTCCTTCTGGATATCCAGGGATGCTCCATCTGCCCGTCCCCTGAGGTCCACAACCTTGGCATCATTCTGGACTCCATCCTCTGTTTCCAGTCTGGGCACTGGACTAGAACAGTCACACATTCTTTTTCCTCCTGGCTAATCAACTGATTTGCAAGCTAAGGAAGAGGCACACCATAATTACTCTCTTTTCCCTCAAGAACTGGTAAAACAAACTTTAACATAGCATAACTATGTAAACTGCAACAGCAATGCTTTAACCTTGGTAATGTAAAGGTTTTGATTTGCATTAATGTTTTTCATTGATTTTGATTGTTGTGATGTGTCGTTAGGTTAGTGTGTATCCACATGCTAGGCTGATGGAAGAACTGCTTTACATAGACACAGGGTCTTGCATGCAAACTAAAATGAAATCTTTATCCTACACCCTCACATAAACATCTCCTTTAATTTGGCTTTAAAAACAAGCATACGACATCAGCCATCGCATGGCCAAGCACTTTGTCCTCCTCCCACCTGCAAACCAGGAGACCTCAGTGGCGGTTATCTAGACTATTGCTATTGGGATTCTCAATCCTTGTAGTTTCCTTTGTCCCAATAATCCCATGGCTACACTGTCTGTAGCCATCTTGGATTTTGCCTATAGCTTTCCCTTCTTTGTGTATCTACAGGTACACACACAAACACATAACAGACAAACACATAGACATGCAAACACACAATCATGAATCATGCATGCTTATAAACCAAAAGCTCAAAATGGAGTTGCTCAAAATTAAGATCTATGCAGCACTGCATAGATCTAAATGTGCGGATCTCTTTCATCAGTTTGCATTTTTTGATGCTCCCATCACCTTCGCAAAGATCTAGACAACCATGCGGAGGGGTGCTTATCCGGCATTATGGACCTTGAAATAATATGTCTTACATCAGTGTAGCTGACAAGACATCTGTGACATTCACATTTTGATGAGATCAATACAGTGAACCGCTTAAGGCAGACATCCTTGGGTGGTATGGACATTCACAACTGCATGTCATTTGTATAGTAGTGAAAATCAATGCTATGGTCCCAGTGAGGGAGCTATAAGACACCTGTCACTAATCAGGTGGATAGAAATTTGAACGTGGTATACTTTCTCCATCACATACATGCATAATACATCTCGAGATAACTATATTGTGATGATGATTATGTTATGAAATAAGAGACTCACAACTTCACACAAAATATTGTCTTGCAATGGAACTTGGGAAAAAGTCTTTTGCATGCTGAAAATAATAGCTGGCCATTACCTGCGGATGAATGCCAAACACTGAGTATTGATTCACCTAAGAGATTATGGTTACACAGTATGTGTGTTAAACCACTGGCCCTTTACAGAGTTCACAGCTTTGCTAAATGGTATGCCCAGCTTAGTTTGCATAGGCTCATGATTTGCAGCCTGTACTCATACTGAAATAACAATAGTGGTCATGTTTTCAAGGGAGTTAAAATTACCAATTTTTTTTTACATATGATGACCTCTAGATGCCGTTGTTATTATGACTGAAGCAAAGGAGGAAGTAACATAGAATGAAGGGGGTCAGTGCGGATGAATGTGCCAGACACAGGACCTTCCCCTGGTAGACTGATGTTGTGGGGTCCTGTTTAAATCCAAAAGTGAAGTTATTTCCTTTCTTATGGCTGATCCTCATCTGTCCTCCAGAGGGCGGTGAAATTGCTCATATATGCTGTTTTTGGAGTCTTTGGAAATCAGCCTATTCTGTTATTTTGGTTATGGGGAGGTGTTGAACTGTATGAGGAGCATAGACAAGTGGGCTCTTAAAAATGTATCTGTGGTGCATAATGTCACAAGTTGAAACATGTCACCAATCAGTTTTTGTTTTTTTAACTTATTTATTTATTTATTTTCAATCTGGGATCATGTCAAACATATAATTTTACCTCTTTTCTGGTGCTGCAGGGGTAAAGGGGAAAGCGTGAGTAATTGATAATCATGTTGTGTAAATGGGTCATTGCTGGAAAAGGGTGATCAATACACTGAAATAGAAACCATCTGTTTCTGTCAAATGGATATTAAACATATTGAAGTAAAGCTGAATCAGATTATTAAATTTCGTAATTCCTGACTGGACCATGACCTTGAGTATAAAATGCCGTTTTGCAGTCCAGGAACCGCTGAATTCTGGGGAGCATTGATCAATGACAAAAGGAGGAGGGACAGGCTATAGCAAAGTGCTATTAAAACTTCCCTTTTGCACAACAATCTCACATGATTTGGATGCAATATTATGGAATTTATAAAGTGGATCATACATTATCAAAAAATATAAACAGCTATTACTAAATTTATGTTTTTCTATGAGAAGATGATAGCTATGTCTGTCACAGTAGTACAGCTATAAGATCAAAGTCTTAAATACCATACATTTAAATCCATCCATCTCTTTTGAAGTGTGTAATATACTGTGGGCCTGGGGCTGCAATAGCACTCATCCTCAGCCAGGGAGTGCCATGAAGAGTAACTCATTTATTCTTCATTATTGCTTGCAAATGTAAATGTGCATTCAAAATGTAACTTAATGGGTAGTTGATGTTTGAGCATGAAAAGGGACAGAAAAACACATTAGAGCCAAAAGAGTCAAATATGGGTCGCCCCAACAACAATTCTACAATGACCACCTGTTTGGTAAATTCCAAAGAATGCCAGAGGATAAATCATAGTTTAGCTAACTAGCTTACACTATCCATGAACTGATGCAAACCATTGACTTTAAACACAATCAGTCTGCATCGTACTGTATTTTTACCTCACAGAATTAAAATGTATTTTCTCATTGTTTTATTGTCTCATTGATATATAGTCATAAGATCCTGTCCCCTCTCTAGTGCTGTAGAAAACATGTCATATAACAGTATCTGCTATACCCCACTAATGTGACTGAAAAATGTCAAAAATTCATTAGTTATCCAAATCTTGTGAGAAATGTACACCAGTGCCTGGTTAATAAGATGCTTGAAATTTGGGTGGAAACAATGCTGATACGAACAGTGAGAGTAATACGTATCCATGGGTTCATCATTATGAACAACCCCTTTCACATATAAGTAAACATGTCATCTATTGTTAGTATTGTAATATTGTCTATAGCCATTTTAGAATTAATGATGAGAAAAATCTATTCCTCAACTAGAAAAATGCTCTCAGTAGAATGCATATTCTAACTTAACCTAAACTTAAAAGTTATACAAGAGTCAACAATCAGTGATGGTGTTTAACAGTCAAAAAATAGGTTTGACAAATATTGTGAATCACCTCGACCATGGGAGGTCAGTGTGAAGTCAAACTGGAGGTTTCAAAAGGAGCAAACGGAAACAGTGGGGGCGGAACTAATCTGCGGCAGCGGGGTTGCTACCTGGAATAAAAAAAACGGGCGCACACGGCACCTGGGGGAAGACTGATGAAGTGAAGGAAGCCACGGACAAACGAAGTTGCTAAAAGATATCGATCAAAAACGTTGTGGAGATTTGCTGCGTGTCCAACTGTGCAGGACCAAGTCCAATACAAGATCCGGGTGGCAGCCGGTAAGATGCAGAACTCCAAACTCACTGAGAAGCTGGTTCACCTGCCGAAATCTGCTGCAGGAGACGCTATGTTAGCTTTAGCTTTAGCTTTAGCCATGGAGATCGGTACCATTTATGTGTGGCTCGCAGTTTTAATCTTTTCATGTCCACATGTATAATTGGTAAATAAATGCACTTTAGTGGGGTTTGAAAGATTGTACTTTAAAATTGTTTCACGCACTTTATGCACTTTAAATAGTTAATTTAAAAACATAAGTAAAAAAGTAGAAAATGCTAAAAAAGTTTGATAAAATATTTTTAAAATGTTTGATAAGGTAAATGTTAAAATTGCCTCTGTTAAATGCAGCAAAGATGTATGTGGTACATTATTGGGCTGCATGATCTATATATAGGGAATATCTATTTATATTTAATAGAATGTGAACATTTTTTCTTTGTCTCTGTCTAAAGGTTTTTCACCTTGATACCATGCCACTTGATTACTAAACTAACTGCAAAATAAAAGAAGGAAAATCAACAACGGTTTGGTTAATGAGTGGAATCCAGCTCGAGTAACAGAGTAAATTACCTCAAATTAATGATTGAAAGAGGGAGGAAACTTGACAGTCAGTGACTGACAAACAGACACACACATACGCACAAACACAACTAAATGCACGATCCTTTCCGGGCTTATGCCTATTAGAGATAATGACCAAATAGTAAAGACTAAATACAAATACAAAAATTGTGCACACAAAGCGTGCACATCAGTACAGACGTAGTCGTGCCAATGTAGTTACCTTCGCTAGTTGTAAGCCAGGAGAGGATCATTTGGTTGGTAGCGTTTGTGTGTATAAGTGTGTCTGCCTGCAGCTAATCTCTCATGCTACTTGACCAGCTTAATATTTTGTGCACTTCTCTGCATGTATGCTGAATGACCTCTTGGAGAGCAGTGATTCACTTCATTTGTAAAACCTATTGTACTGACTGTTTTGTACCGTTTTTGACTGCTGGACTGTACATTTATTTTGTTACACTTTTTGATTAAGGACTGTGACTGTATCATATACAGATATTATACAAAGAGTATGTAAATCTGTCATGTAGAAAAAGTAGAAGTGTACTTTGTAGATATTACACTAAAACTCAATCATTTGATACAGTACATTGGGCACTTGAGCTGTACATCAGCTCAGTTTATCACTGAGTGGTCGACTTATGAACATATATATTTCATTAGTTTTGCTCTTAAACAAAGCTCTTTTATACTCTGCATACTGTTGTATAACGGTGAGTCTGCTGCAACTGGCAAGCACACATTTGAAGGTCAGGTCTTAAGAGGTAAAAATCCTCCTAACTGAGCCAATTCATTAATCTAAGGCTCAGTGCAGGAACAAAATGCATTTGGATGATTAATGTCCAGATCAAAGGCTTCTGCACTACCAAAGGCATGAAATTAAACTGAAGTAAACCTCTAACTCTTCTTATGAATGTATGCTATTGGATCAGGTGATTTATTTCAAATATATATCCCCACCATTCACAAAATACGAAAAACTAGAGGACACAAAATGATAATAATGTAACATTAGAGATTTTGGAACATGTGAGGACAGCATGTAATAATAATGCACAAAACAAAAAGTCAAAATAGACAGACTCCTAAATATAATCTCCTGTTAATTTAGGAATAAGCATGTATGATGGTATCATAACAGTGATTTATTTATTTATGGGCAAAGGGGCAAGTGTCCAGGTAGTGAAGGGATGAAACTTTGTTGTGTCAGATCTCAAATCTCACTGCAAATAAATCCTGGGATGGTGAGTCCACTACGGTGATTCCACTACTTATAGACTTGGCAGGTGGTCTTTCAGCACAGCATCCATTGGCCACAGTGTGTTCAATCCATACAGTGCCTTACCCTTTTTCTTTCTCCCTTTGTTGGGTTGAGAGGTGTTGTCCGAGCCTTCAGACCTGATTCTATGGAGCAATTGATTTTTAAAAGCCTTACTTAAACCAACATGAACACAGCAAATACAACAGCAGTTTTGCAACTTTAAAACAGACCAGACATGAGACTGATTGATTCATTTTACAGAGATTTCAACAGATGTCACGTGTTAGCCACAAAAAAATTGTATTGCCAGCCAAATAGAAAAGTACCATTCATTCATCAAATTTTACGATTGTCGTAGTCAAGGTCACCGTGGCAACAGAGAACGAACCAGCTCTAAGCGTGCTTTTCCCCGGCAACCATCTCCAGCTCCTCTCTTAAACTGCTAGTGTTTCCAAGTCAGCAAAGAAATGTATTTTCTCCTGTGTGATATAAAGACAAAGGGTGGCATCCCAACTCTTCACAGATAATACTGTGACTCTGGGACAGACATGGCAGTGAGCCATGAATTAAAGCTGAAAAACCTGAATAAAGTAGTGAAGAAACAAATACAGATGATCCATGATGATCCCATGAGAAAATGTGGTTTGACAAGTATGAAAATAATGCATATATCTCTGACCAAATCTCCACGTAGGGATGAGCGGAAGGATAGGTCAAACACAGGAATTTCACAAAGTACACACTGGGGTTCATTTCCCATGCAGAACCAAGTGTTGAGTTACTTTTACTGACATCATGGTCCTAACCTAACTTCTCTTCTTTAACTAACGTACTTATTTTAACATTTTACATCTCAGATAAGTGCCTGAACTTAAACAAAAGTGCTCAGCAATGTTTCTCAGCAATGAGATGGTGTAATTTTGCCATTTGTAGGTAAGTCAAAATGTGTTAAATAGCACCCAAAAGCTTAAAATACCATGTCATGATGATGCCATGCCATGTATGTAGGACCACAGCAGACAGTGGGCTGAGTGAGGTAACATGGACGCCCCATGCGTGGGGGACTCCTCTGAGGGTTTGAGAAACATAGCCATGTAAGTGGTCAACCAGGGAGGAATGCAGGAGAAAAGTCCAATGGGAATGATGGGCCGTTGGAACAATGAGCAGTCACTGGCGTGCTATTTATACACCATCCCATGAGATAAGGCTCCATAAGCTCTGAGCGTCACAGTCATTTTTTGGGACTTTTGATCTTAGGGAGATTTTGGACTAACATGAACAACACTTTCCATCATCATCATCAAAACACCAAAATAGAGGAATGTGTTTTTGAAGAAGAGCTTACTGACTGCTGACATTAGCATCATATAGATGGACTTTAGAGCTGGAATTTAACAGCATAATATCTTATTCATTCAGAATGTCTCTCCAGCCAATCCAAGCAACCCCATCCACTATAGGTTTCCCACACTCACCAAGAAGCAGCTGCTCTTTAGTGTACTCCTTAACTATATCATTAGTCTATTTTTCATATATATCCCTAAATGTTACTCACAGCAGATGTTGGAAAAGAGACTCTCTACAAGGGGGTGTCACAATATATCGGCACTGATGATGACCATGATATTTCAAAATGAAATATTGATATCATGTTAGTAACAAACGTGATAATATTGTCTACACATTAAGAGTGTTTTGCTCCAGCTTGTAATTTGATAAACTAAACATGCTCATCATTCTAAATAAAAAATTGCCTGAGACAGAGAATGTGAAAAATGGAGAGAGGAAATAAGTATGGAATTGGTAATAGGTTATATTCAGTGGACATTAGATCATAGTATATCAGAGTGGTTAGCTGTCGGCCTGTTTCTTCACAAATCCTCTGTTCCCTGCTACCTGCACATGATTTTGTGTCATTGACATAGCATTGATGGCGGATTCTAGGTATTGTCAGTCTTTTGTTCATCAGTTCATCTGGTTGCCTTTTCACTATCCATTAAGTGTAGTTGCTCTTTTTGTATGCTTTTGTACAGTTATGGTTACAGACTTCTGGAGTGTGATTCACTCCTCAAAAAAGAGACGAATAAACAAAGTCTAAGATGAATTTGATTGATAGCATTATTGTCTTTTCAAATGTACTATCGGTATTGCAATACTGTGATTATTGTGAATCCTTTTGCCCACATTAATTGCGTAGTCATTGTGATTGTGACAGCCCAACCTATATTTCATAAGCCATGATTAAGATTCAAGATACAAGATACAAAGTACTTACTTACAAATACTTTGTTGTATACCACTGTAACAATTAAATTATGGATTGTAAGCTTCAAACAGCAGGGACCTTTGTTCGTGACTGAGACTGTAATCAAAATAGCATTTCACTAAATGTAGTTAACAATGTACATTTCAGGTCTTCTTTATTAATTCAAAATGCAAAACTCAGTTAAGCAAATGCAGTCTTCATTACCACTGCCCTTTTTGCTTAAACACCACTCATTACACATAATATTACATAAAACTGTGCTTTGTCGGCTCTCACGGCACAGCACTACTTCCAATATGGGAAATTGGCCTAATGCTGATTTGCAATATAGATTAGCTTGGCTAACAATGTAATGTGGTTGTAAATGCATACTTTTTTCCACAGTGAAAAGTGCATGAATCATTAATGAAGCACAACACTCCCACATAAAATGCGAATAATCATACATTATTTTAATGTATTTCAAGCATTTGTTGATTTGAAAGGAGAACCTGAGGACAGTTAAGAGTGTTCTGCTTGTCTATATCTACTTTCACAAACTGAGAAGATTTAATATATCAGGAAATGCATCATACTAAATAATAAAAAAAAACCATATGTGTTGTAGTAAGCAGTAAATGTGCAATCTAATACAAGTTAACATATAAGTTCTGTAAGAATTCCTATTTGGACTTTTAATTTTCTGTTTCATCATTCTGATTTTGATTGATGGTGAATCTGTCAGGTAAGGCTTGATTAAAAACCTTGTTTTGGCCCTTTAGTCCGGACAGGATAGTTATTACAAGACAATGTGAGTATTTATACATCCAGGGCGGTGATTTCACTGACAGAATAAAATAAATCTATTTCAGTTATACACCTACTTGCTCAGAAAACAAGGCATTGATCCCAATGCACTTCAGACTGCTCACACAGCCCACAAGTTGCAAATTGTGGTCATGGCTACTATGTGTGGTGAAGGTATGAATAATTTCCCACTGGTCTAAAATTGACTACCCAGCGAGAATTCAGCTGTTGCTCATTTTTTGGAAAACTGGGATTTTTGGAATAACTGTAGTTTCCATTTAAACACTGAACTGCAGATCTCAAGAACTGCATAAATTCAGGATTCACACAGTTTTTGTTTGTCAGGAACATGAAGTTTGGCAGGAAATCTCTGTTAGCTGCAGCCGGTCATGTTCATGTACATTTTCATAATAGAACCCACAAGGGCATAGTGTACAATAAATGTAATAACATACTGTAACACTAAAAGCTCTACAATAATAATGATAATAATAATAATTTTATCTCCTCTACCCAAGACAAATGATGGAACATGAACTCATTAGTATAGAGAGCTAAAATCCAAAGAAACAGAAGGGATTTTAGAAGTGCTGGATTATTTACGTGATTTTATCTTATGTACATCTTTAGTGTGATACCAATGTTTCATTTTTAATACCTGTATATCAAAACACCCCTATCTCACACTGTGCATTGTAGTGATTCAAGCCAGTGACACCAGTATTAATAATTGATATCTCCCTTGCTGTGTGCAGGATGGTTTTGTTGGAATCCTGAAAATATTATACACTACTTCAAGTGGACACAGTGAGCCACCACTGTGATCATCCAAGAAGCAAGAGGATCATCCAGCATATTCCTACCTCTTCCTTGCTGTGACCTGCCGTCAGACTTGCTTCGGGACCGATAAGCTTCTATGAGACCTCAGAAAATATACACACCACCTGGGTAGAATACAGATAGAATTACAGCTGAAGAACAGATGCATATTACATCAACTGATAATAGTGAATTGTGAGTACGACAACTGCAAGCTTCACAGAGCTTCACACTGCTGCAGAGGACTCCTCAATGTGTTTATTATGTAGGGATTTATATGTTGTTGGCTATAAATGTATATGTTTTCTGATCAAATGCATTGTTGTGACTCTTCTTGAGACAACTGAGAATCTTCTGATTGACCTATCTGAATCAAATATGCTGTAGTGTAAATTACAGATAATTATATTGTGTTGTAAAGAGAAGTGCTCCTGCATAATGAAAATGTTTCTAACTGAAATAACAGTTTTGCACAGGACTACTATCTACAACTAATCCCATTCGGACAAAGTTGTAGACCTGTTTCACAGTAAGGTTTGACACCTGTGCTGTAGGGGAGACGGCAATCATGACTCAGGTCTGATGTTCAGATGGTGGCTGCAGGAGTATTAATTAAACACAATATACTGCACATGGTATATGTTAAAGTGACGTGTAGTGGAAAGACTTGATAATGCATTCATCAAACTACACAGCGAATATAGATGTTAGATATGGATGCTTATGGGCAGAAGATTCTTTGCCGTATGTGTGAAAGATGGATTGTTGTAGTGATAGCTTACAGTCGAGTCCATGGCATTGTCCAAGGAAAACTAATTAACTGATGCATTCCATTTCATCATGGTCTGGGGAACCATCCATCACACTCGGGGGGACAAACAAAATACAGTACTCATGTAAATTAAAGTCTTGGAGAGCTTCTGGCTCAGGATAGATCATTTTCATCCCGTTATTAATTTATTTCTTCACAACTCTTTATCGGTGATCCGACAGCTCGACCACAGTGAGCTCAAGGGGAAATATTGGGAGGGTGTATGAGTGAAGAAGCAGAGAAAGGTTTTTACACATATTCACCTTGAAATCAAGGGAGAGTGTCAAAAAATGTGGGATATCTGAGTACATGGAGACAGTTGTGGGACGGTCATTATCAGTAATTAGCTTTATGAAAACCATTTTCACCCGGTCTTTGTTGTGCTGAAACCCATTTTAGACAACTGAAATAGCAGCATATTATGTTGCAAATAGTAGCAAGTAGCAGTGACTTTATCCAAAACCTTTAGAAATTAAAAATGTATTCCATGTTTACAAGATCCTCACTTCACCCTGGTTGTTTCTTCAGTCAAAAACAGGATTTGCATGTTTTAGGAGGCAGAGATGAAAAATCTGGATTATACTGAGTTAAGCCTATTAATGTTGAAAGCTATAGATCTGTAATAAGATGGATGGGCTAAGCTTTACCTTCAGCCTGTTTCAGTGAGATTATAAAGGTAATCTAAACAAGACACTTCAGGTGATTAGGAGCATAAACTAGGCATCTATTCTTACAAAACATCTTGCAACTGTGTACTTCGAGCTAGTGAAATGTAAATATGATGAGTGGATCTGACTGGGTGGTTTAGATTCACCAGTCATATTTGTTCATGGTTTTAAATATTTGGACAGTTTTTACCTTCTTAATATCTGAAATATATTTGGTGGATCAGTAGTTCCGATTGTTGCCTCAGTACAAAAAGGTCTTATGTTTAAGTCCTGGTCCTGCTTTTGTCCATGAAAAGTGCACGTTCTCCTCATAGTCAGATGGGTTTCCTGTCAGAGGTAGCCATGGCAGTGGACTGCCAAAGGTGATTATGTGCCTTTCAGTCAGTGCACACTTGGATAGACCTCGGAACACCATTTGTTGCCTGGATAATTTTTTAAGTAATTGTACCTAGGAAAAACATTGATTCATAGTTACCACTAGATTATACCAATACCAATATAACAACTATTCCATACAGGGGATCTTGAATTTAGAATGGACATAACAAAACAATTGAGTTGTGTCTATACAAGCTTGGTCTATATTAACTATTGAATCGGTCTTAAATACAAATGTGTGGAAAGTATAGACATTTTTCTTCTCTACTTCTACCTCTCCTACGGTGTGAGAGGTGATTCTTGTATCCTTAATTTTGAATTCCTGAATCGTTGGGTCTCTCTCTTAATAAAAGAGTTTGGTCTAGACCTGCTCTTTATGGAAAGTGTCTTGAGATAACGCTGTTGTGAATTGGCGCTATATGAATAAAGATTGATTGATTGATTGACACCTTTCTGTATTCTGATGTACCTTTATGTTACCTTTGAATCCCATGCTCTCAGGAAAAGAGCTGATGACAGCTTGACCTGGCCATATTGTATCTGCGTAGGCTAAGGTCAGTAGTCCAATCATCTCTTCGCTCCACTAGTCTTACAGATAGCTACAAGTTGAAGTAGAAAACCTTTTCACACCGTTCTCCAACATAATGCTGGAGATGGCAGTGACTACTTACATTCACTATCATTTTCTGTCAGTCATTTCGATTATACTCAAATATTTTTATCTCAAGCATTACATGTTGATACACTTTAAATCCCATCCATTACGGAATAAAATCAAAAGTCGCATAATATACATTTTGACAAACCATGTGAGAATGGAGCCGAAAGAAGAAAGATGCCAAATCAGCGAGTACAGCAAAGTAAAAGCTGGTGTGTCTCAGGTGGGGAGGAAGGCGACACTCTCGAGTGTTTGATAAACTTTATGAAGCACAGCAGTTCGGACAAGCTGAGTGAACGGGTCATAGTGCGACTAAGAGGCTTTGTGGACAGGTTATTGTGGGACAGAGAGGCTTAGTTAACTGGTAACGGTGGACTCAGTGGACCTGGAGCAAGCTGTTGTGGAAGTTGCTGTGCACAAGACTTCAAACATTTGAGTACAACACACTCACCGTGATGAATGTGGTTAATTCACTGTACAGAGAGGGACATCAACAATCACTGCGTCGCCTAGCAACGTGGTGTTGTGTGTGTGGGCTACCCAGCATTTAAAAGACTGTGCAGTTCTCAGAGTTTAGAAATACACTTCTGTGTTGGTTGCCCTGGTGATGACCTATTCTATTGTTAAAGCGGCAGTCATGTAATGTATTTAGCATAATAATACTAGTTGCAACCACTGCGGTGTCCATAGACGTTTAAGTTATTGGTCATTTTTGTTTAATTGTCTGAGTCTTTTCTGGTTAAATCTAGTGAGCCTTCACTGAGGACGTCGTTGTATATTTTGTTAATGATAATCATGTCATGTTTTGTGCTATCCATAGAAATTGAACAAGTATTGTTTTGTGTTGTTATTTACACATAAAAAAAGTTAAACTAATGCATCTACAGTATAGGCCAAAAGTTTGGACACACCTTCTCATTCAATGCGTCAATGAGAAACTCATCAAGAGAATGCCAAGAGTGTGCAAAGCAGTAATCAGAGCAAAAGGTGGCTACTTTGAAGAAACTAGAATATAAGACATGTTTTCAGTTATTTCACACTTTTCTGTTAAGTACATAATTCCACATGTGTTCATTCATAGTTTTGATGCCTTCAGTGAGAATCTACAATGTAAATAGTCATGAAAATAAAGAAAACGCATTGAATGAGAAGGTGTCCAAACCTTTGCCCTTTACTGTACGCATACATACATTCACACACACACACACACAACCACAGGAATCTACATTGCATGAGCTCATGAGTTATGAAGGGCGTGGTTAAAGTGTCAGGGCGAAGTGAACATCACCAGTGAAAGTATCTATGTGTATAAGTCTGTGAAGTTATTCACCTTTTGTAACAGGCCCACTGCCACACTCTGTTTAGCCGATTGGCATGAACACCTTCAAACACACACACAAAGTTATGAGGACTTTCTCAACAGAAAGTAACTATTCTCAGGCATCAGTTTACAGACACACTTTCATTCACAGAATTCATGAAATATAAAACGTGTGCTCCTTGCATGACAAAAGATTGACACGCATCCCTCACTTCTGCTTGCGTCTGATGAAGGCCTCAGCTGAAACCTTGAGCTTTGATGCAGCTTGATAATGTTTGAGTAAGGAACCAACCATTGAACCATTGAAACTGCCGTAGTGTGTTTGTTCAGAATCCCAAGGCCACAAGCGCCATCAATGTAAACTTTTAGTTTCCTTTTTTTGTATTTAAATTGCGTTTAAATGTGAATAGATGTGACACTTCAGAATGACAAGATACATTGTACAAGTGACAGCAACAGATCTGTCAAGGCTACAACTTTTAAAATATCATAAACATAATGGAAAACATTTTAGACAAAGGCACACTATCATAGTGTTATCCGCTGTGCTTCATTACATGCACTGTATTCTTTCCTAATGGAATGAGTAATCATGCTCACGCCATCACGCCAACAAATATACACTAAAGTGGGCATTCAATGAGCTGTCTTAAATAGAACAATGATCTGAATTGAGGTTTAAATCTAGCAGCATGTTTCACACACAGTCTGTCTGGCTGATATGATTAAATAGAAATCTGTAGGCTTGTTACTTAGAAACAGAGAGGACATACCATCAAACATTCACACAACATGCCTACATACAGTATAAATCACTTACCCACACATTCAATATATGATAGCCTTTCTGGGTCAACACCGTCTGTTTGAGTGCAGATAAAGGAAATGGGTCTTGAAGTAATTTATCTACATTCCACTTTAAATTTCTAATTAAAACCAGCGTTCCTGCAGGTCAGTGCTCACCATCCATCTTTGTTTAAATCTTAAAATCTTTATCTCTGCTTACACAGTGGACAGCATGTTTCTATGATGGGTGACAGGATGCCAATTTATAATCTGTATTAAGAAGAAATGTAATGTCAGGAATATCCCTGTGATATAAATGAGCACACTTTCTGACTCGTTTCAGTTGTTTAGAAGGCACAATTATAGGAAGTTTGTTTATTTGTTTGTGCAGGATTCGAAATGAAATGCACAACGATGGACTTGAACATGACATGTTATAGTTTTTGCATGAATGCTGTAACAGGGCTTTTCCAGGCATGATGCATGCACTGTTTGACTGCACCAACACCAGTAGCTCTTATCTCTACACTTTTCACAGATCTATGCATTAAAAGGATTTTGTCTTGGGCAATTATTATTGGTAGAGGCAAATGCGAGGAAGAGAGATGAAGTGGAACAGAAACTTGAGACAACATAGCCAAGAAAGAGTGAGCTGGAGGGCGAGATTTGAGAGAAAAGCATAGAGAGGGAATGAAAGAGAGTTGTAGCTGAGACCAGCAGCCAGTATAAGTCACTCTGTCATTTGGTCAGGGGGTCCTGAGAATTTTGAAGCACTTTATTGAACATGGCATTATGGGACACAGCTGCAAGATTCTGTAACCCTTGTGGTTGTCTCTCGTTTTCTGTTTACTTCTTGAGCTAAAACATCATTCTCCCATGCCAACAAACTAGGGTTTTCATCTTTCAGTGCAGGACTGTGTTAAGCAGATGTATTGGACTAATTAATGATAAGCTGCAACCAGGTTCATCATCACAAACTACATGCCTCTTTTAAATATTTTATGAGCTATAGAAAGGACACTTAACAATCACAAGCAGCACAAAGTGGAGCTGAGTCATGAAATGGGTTTTACAGAAATGCATTTAGTTAATTAGGAAATGCTTATCATGTTGTGAGTTATATTTATGTATCTCTTTTGTTACCTATGCGATTTGATGTAATAATACTGAATCATAATATACTCATAATATAGTCTATACAACTATGCTACTCTAAACTCTTGATATTCATATTTAGCTGTTCAGAATGTTAACCGAAGACATTTTGCGATCCAAGGAGAATGACGAAATATTTGGTGGAAGTCCTGCCACCTTGCCTATCTACGACTGCAAATAGTCTATAGTATTTTAGAACAGGGGTGCCCAATACGTTAAAAAAAGTTTTTAGTCAATCATCTATCATCCCTAATTAGGACTATGCGGTTTAGAAAATTAATGAATGTATGTATCCTCCCTATGGCGTTTGCAACTTGATTTACGTACAGGGCGGCCAGTCTGAGAGCTCTTCTTTGCTACAGGTCACGGGCAGGGACATGCGTGGTTAAACGCGCTAGCTACTGCAAAACTGCAAAAGTTTTGAAGTGACCTAGTTAGCCTTCCAATTTACATGTATATCTACTAAAGAAGGGATATTCTGGGATAGGGAATAGGAAGGGATATTCGACTCCATTCAGTGCAAGTCATCAGAGTAAGGTAGCGACCATAAATGTATTGAATGTTCCAATTACTCTTGTCACTTCTGTGCAATATTGATGGTTAAATCACTGTTTGTCACCTAAAGAAATGATGTGAAGAATGTTTTCAAAACAATAAAATGTAATTGTTTATTTTTATTGATTTACAAAATGCAAAGTGAGTGAACAGAAGAAAAATCTCAATCAAATAAATATTTGGTGTGACCGCCCTTTGCCTTCAAAACAGCATCATTTCTTCTTGGTACACTTGGTACAGTTTTTGCAGGTAGGTTGTTCCAAATATCTTGGAGAAGTAACCACAGAACTTTGGAAGTAGGCTGCCTCAAATCCTTCTGTCTCTTCATGTAATCCCAGACAGGTTCAGTCAGGGCTCTGTGGGTGCTACACCCTTTATTATTTATTTTTCTTTATGCTGAATATGGTTCCTAATGGCATTGGTTCTTTGGGGTCATTGTGCTGCTGCAGAATCAATTTTGGGCCAATCAGACGCCTCTTCGATGGTATTGCATGACGAATAAACTGCCTTCTGCTATAGCCAAATATTTCAAATTTTGACTCATCAGTTCAGAGCACCTGCTGCCATTTTTCTGCACCCCAGTTCCTATGTTTTTGTGCATAGTTAAGTTGCTTGGCCATGTTTTCACATCGGTGGTATGGCTTTTTGGTCATAATTCTTCCATGACAACCACTTCTGGCCAGACCTTTCCGGACAGTATATGAGTGTACCTGGGTCCCTCTAGCTTCTGCTAGTTCTGAGCTGATGGCACTTCTGATTCCAATATTGAAGAGAAACACAGCATTATGTGTCTTTCATCTGCTGCACTAAATTTCCTTGGACGACCACTGTGTCTACGGTCCACAAATTTGCACGCTTCGTAGTGCTCAAAAGAGCTTATACAACACATCCTGAAACCTCAGTCTGCTTTGAAATCTTGCCTGGGAGACACTGATGCAGTATAACAACTTTGTGTCTTGCCATGGTGTATGACCTGTGGCATGAATTCTTTGTAGCAGAGTTTGGCTGTTCCAAATCACGTTTTACGCCTCCTATACAGCTGTTTTTGTTTCAGTTAATGACTGTGTTTCAACCTACATATGAAATTGATGATCATTAACACTTGTTTGGTATAATTGGTTAGACATACACCTGACAATGATCCTATAAAATCCTTGACTTTGTGCAAGTGTACATAGAAGAATTGATGTGGTTTTGAAGGCAAAGGGTGGTCACACCAAATATTGATTTGATTTAGATTTTTCTCCTGTTTGTTCACTTTGCATTTTGTAAATCGATAAAAATAAACAATTTAGTTTTATATTTTTGAAAGCATTCTTAGTTTAGAGCATTTCTTCACACCTGCCATAGACTTTTGCACAGTACTGTATGTTTGCTGTAATGTAATGTATGTTTATTTAGCCCTATTAGACAACAGATTTCAGGTTTGTGGCAATAAGAGACTGAGCCATATCTGCATTTTGAAGCATCTGAAACTGTGATGTGTTGAACATCAAGGTATGGTAAGGCGTCAGTCCAATAAAGGTATAATAAAATTGAGTAATCAATTCGGCATTGTCAAGAGAAGAAGCACAGTAACAGCTTCACAAATCAGGCTACAGAAGGGGAAACCATTCATAGATGGAGAGCAGATAAAGGATCTTTCCTCAACAGTGCAGAACCATTATATCCAGAATTTTATACTTGGATCTTTCTCCAAGAACTGCTGAGATGCATTCATAAAATGCTGGGAAATATGCATATCCAGCAAACGTTGCACTGACAAATGCAATGGTGTTTATTGTGGCTGTGGATGAAAGGGTGTGTGGACATCAATGACATTCCACATCACGCATTTCAATCAATCAATCAATCAATCAATCATAATAATCAATTGATTAATAATCAATAAATTAATTAAGAGATTACGATTCAAGAATTCCAAATGAAGAATCCCCATGTGAACTAGCTCCAGGTGACAATAGCGAGGAAAAAGAAGAAATCTCAGAGATAAACTGGCTCAAAGGTTGGCAACTTTCTGTCTGGGACCATGTTTGGTGTGTGTACATGGAAAGAGAGAGAGAGAGAGAGAGAGAGAGAGGAGGGGAAGCGGGGGAAAGAAGGAGAGAGATGCAACAATATTAATTATAATAGGAATATGACTAATGATTTAAGATATGACTAATAATTAAGAACATGACTAATAGTGGATACTGATTAATAATAATATTAGTAGTGGCAGTCGTGCAGGCTCATGGTGACAGGCAATTCACAGGATGGCAGCCAGGCATACCGCTACCGCGATCGTCACGAACCTACAAGAAGAGAAAGCACAAAGGCTCCAGGGAAGGTATCAAGTTTGTAAAATACATTTATGGGACATGATGAATACAGATGGAGAGGGAGAGGGAGAAGAGAGAGGAGAGAAGAGCTGAGCACATCATGGGAAGTACCCCGTCAATCTAATCAGTCACCCAGCCCTAACTATAAGCTTTACCAGAAAGGAAAGTTTTAAGCCTTAACTGGAAGAAGGTTCCACAGGAGAGGAGCCTGATGAGTTGAAAGCTCTGCCTCCCACACTACTTTTGGAGACTCTAGGAACCACAAGTAAGCCTGTATTCTGGGAGCTCAGTGCTCTAGTGGTGTAGTAAGAGCCCTGTAGAGCCCTTAAAGATAAGATGGTGCCTGATGATTAAGGGCTTTGTAGGTGAGGAGACGGATTTTAAATTCTATTCTGGATTTTACAGGGAGACTGTGCAGGGAAGCTAATATGGGAGAAATATGATTTCAGTCATGTGTGCAACTGAAAGTGTCAACGCACAGACTAGACTTAGCGTGAGAGAGGGCAGAGATAGGGTTTGTGCTAATTGGTATGCACAGTTTACATTATACTTATTAGTTTCCTACATAACAACATGATATTGTATGTGTGAATCAGTAACTGACAGTCGGGATTTTGTGGAAATAATATCTCTATTGCTCTATTGTTATTATTACAAGGTTGAACTATCAATAATAGCAGTAACTATCAGTGAATACATTGAAAATTAATTACATAGGTGTTAACAAATGCCACTGGCAAACCAATTTGCTTCTGTGTAAATTGAAACATCATAAAAAAGGTTGCCAACCCAGTCCTCCAGCATCCAGGGAGCCTTAAAGTCATTGCAAAAAGCCATTATGCACCTGCAGTGTAGCAGCATACTCTGAAATATATCCAGCTGAAATTTATGAGCTGTTCTGCATGTTTTTATTACCATAATGCAGGACTGTTTTGGTGACATAGGTACATGTAGCATGATGACTGGCTCCCTTTTTCTCTTTCAAACTTCAGTAGAAACAGAAAATTGATGTGACAGAGAAGAATTGGAAATGTCCACAGCCCCACACGTAATCTGTGCCTGCAGAAGTCCAATGACATCTCCATAGATGTTCTACAGATTTTAAATGAATCTTTGTTATCTTATATGAATGTTGTCTATCACATTACAAGGAAAAGAAAAACACTCCACTAAAATCCAAAGATTTTCATTGTGGATCACCTCTGAAAAAATGTGGATGTGACTGTTTCTGTTATGATTCCTCCCTGCCTGAGGGTGGCGCTTTTGCCCTCTTCAGTGTGTTTTTTCAGTGTTCTGAGTTGCAGATGGTGGCTGCTGATTGGTTGGGGCCCTGATAACACCTACTTTAAAATGGCACCTGCTGAGACCAGCTCCACTCTTTGTCCTTCCTGATTCCCAACTGGACTGTGTTGTGCTGTGCCGTGTCGCTTTGTGTGTTTGGGATGACTTAGAATCAACTACTCTAGTGGGATTATTGTAAATGTATACTAAAAGCAGTCAGGTAAGAGCCCTGCATTTTCTTTTCTTCACTTAGGAAATTTAGTTGATGTTTTCATAAAATGTTTTGTTTATTGTCTTGGCTTTTTCATACCCTGAAGCTAAGAACTACCTAATAATAAATCGGTTCTGTTTGGACTGCATCTGCTGTGGCATGGGTCATCATTGGGAGTAGGAAAGAGAGGAATAACTTACTTTGTGTTGCACTCAGGCTTCTCCTAGATGCATGAGAGCCTTGGGAGACTCCAGAGAGACTCCTGCTGTTACCTGTCACCACCAGCTCAATGTGTGGTGTGTATTTGCTCATGTGCTAATCGAGTATTTAAAGTTCTTTCTGCAAAGCTATTTTAACCTCTCTGGCTATACTAATCATTTCCATAAATAAAAGCAATTGTAAAAGGATATAGTTCTAAGGATACTTTAGCCCAGTCTTTGGTGGCATAATTGGTCAGTAATGCTAACTATTAATCAGTATTGTTAACGATTAATCTTTAATAAATACTTTCGTTACTGCCAAATCTGTGGCCAAAGCACTTACAGTTTATTTCAGTCTTTGGGATTCCAAAGGTGGTCCAGAGTGATCCAGAGGACACTTGCGGTTCACAGTCTTGTGGAATGTGGGAAAGTATGCAACAGCAAGTTGTTAAACGTGTGTTAATGGCAAATACTGTAGGAAGGCATTTGTCTGTACCTGAGGATGATGGAGTGGTTTCACCTGATGAGAGCCTGTAGAATGGTTTGTTTGTTTTTTTTAGAAAATGCTGAGTAACCTGGGGTCTTTGTTCAGACATCTGTCTGTGGAGTGGTCTGCTGAGTTGTGTGCTCTTGTAAACGAATATTTGTGTTTATTGTACCAACTAAGATAACTTAATAGAGCATGGCATTGATTTGGATGATGCACAGCCAAGCATTTTTACAGGGTGTCAGCAAAGAAATGCCAGGTGATGGATAAAAAGGTATAACACATGCTTGATAACAACATTGCTGAACTATCTTCTTCCAGCTGGACATCTCCCTGCCCGCTTGTGGACAAAGTAGACAAAAGTCCTAGGTTTTGTATAGATTATCGAAAGATAAATGGGGTAATGAAACCAGATGCCTATCCACAGCCTTGGGTAGTAGAGTGTGTTGACCAGGGGGTTTCTGCACACTTTGTGAGTAAATTTGATTTACTCGGGGGTTATTGGCAAGTTCCACTGTCTCAGCCTGCAAGAGAGCAAGGTGAGAGTTTCAGTCTGCCAACTGCTCCGGCAACTTTTCAGCGTTTGATGAACATGGTTGAGTCTGAGCTGGATGGTTGTGCTTTAGACTTGGATGATATAGTGATCTACAGTGACACCAGATTAGGAAGCTGTTTGATCGTCTGCCAATTTAATTGTCAGGTTTGAGTCCAGCAAAGTGACTGTGCAAAGATAACTGTCACCTATCTCGGTAAAGTGGTATGACAAGCACAGGTGCGGTCAGTAGAAGCAAAGGTGACTGCAGTTGAGCAATATCCAGTGCCCATCACCAAGAAGGAGCTCATGTGCTTTTTGGGTGTAGTTGGTTACTATCATGGATTTTGTAGGAACCTTTCCACTGTAGTTGTTTAGATCTATTGAAAGCTGAAGCCAAGTACATGCAGTGTGCTTCTTGCCAACAAGCTTTTGAGAATGTTAAAACGGTCTTGTGTTCCCCTTCTGTCCTTGCAGCTCCTCGTATGGATTGTGCCTTCCAGCTGCAGGTGGATGCAAGTGATGCAGGTGCAGTGTTGCCACAGGTCGACAGAGATGGTGAGTTTTATTTTTCTACAGAAAGTTTAACTTGTACCAGTCAAATTATTCTGTCATAGAGAGACAACCCCTCTACCTAGACACTAGGTGTCCTGAGCTGAAGGGTTGTCATTGGCATGAGCTGCACCAGGACCCGTTGTGCTCTGCCTTTTTTAAAAGCGGTTCCCAGATCTTCTTCTCTGGCGGAGGCTTCTCCTCTTCAACTGACCTGACAGCATCTTTTCATGTTTTGTTCATTCTTACATGACCTACACACCCGTACATGCATAACACCACTGATGTACTGATCATCACGTTTGTCATCACATTTGGTTGCGTTTCATTGTTTTTGTAAATGAAGCCACAGGATTGTATTTGCCCATTTGCCCTGTCTGCTTCTTTGTTGCAACTTTTGACAATAGCATAGCATAACTGTATGCATGGCTAAGCAATGGTTTAACCTTGTCAATATATACGTTTTGATTTGCTTTAATGTTCAATGAGTTTGATTGTGATGTATTGTAGTTTATTGTGTAGCCATACAGTTAAGTTGATGTTAGCTTGCTCACACAGACGCAGGTCTTGCATGCAACAAATCATCCATTCCTAACCGCGCACCTTTATCCTAAACAATCACACACACACAGCTATACAAATGGGCCTCGACCGAGAGAAGCTTACAGCCACAACACATGGCTTGGCCCTTTGTCTTCCACCAGGGGGTCTGACAGCCATTTTGCAGGGAGTCAACATTTGGTTTTCCCATGTTTTTGTAGTCCTCCATCTTACCTCCTTTGGCATATTCACATGTACACACTTCCTCACACACTATCCCTATGTTTGTTAGTTGGGCACATTTAGTTAGTTTGTCTCATTTGCTATGTTTTAAAATACACTGTCTTTAATTTTGTACAAGAGTGAATACTGCCAACCTCTACTCTGTCAAGAACTGACATCTTTCAACTAGTTATCAATATGGTAACTTTGTTTTTAGATATTAAGTTTAATTATCAACCATAATACCAAACTTTTTCCTCATTTGTCGAGGTGGACTTTATACCAAGTCTCATTAATGAATATATTATTTATCTTTGATAATTATAAATTATTTTCGATAGCCAAATTACCCCAGAAATGGTGCAAACCCAAACATATTTTGGTGCCACCGTTACAGAGTACTGAGCACAAGGCTCTGTGCAAACCGTGTAAATACTCACAATTATTGCTCTTCTGTATCTTTATTAGACCATCTAAAATGGCACTCAAATTCTAAACAAAAGTTCCCACAAAATAAAATGTAGATTAAAGAAAAAAATCAATTGGATGATCTAAAAAAGGTACCGTCTCAATTGCCCATATCCACTACCTAGAGCACGTCTGAAGAGTTCAATATCTCTAAATTGAAGTAGTGAACATGAATGTAGTGTTGAAGCATTTTTCGAGGTCGAAAAGACTAGAGAGGTGAGACGAGACAAGTGCAGTCTATTTACCATTAAATTCAAAATGCTGGAAGGGTAGACTGGTCCCGATAATACTTGCACTTGAGCTTGGATCCCAGCATTGTTGCTTGTATTTCTCACAAAACCAATCATGATTCATAATGGATCACAGTAATTTAAATCTCTAAAGTATGCATGTATTGATGATACAATTGTCAATACTACCATCATCTTTGTTTTTATATTGGGGTGTAAATAGTGAAATATATTTACTGTAAATATTCTGCTTCATTAGAAAACATGTTATAACTGATTTAGTTGGTGGTGGTCTATTTTTGTGTTGGCATCACTAATTGTAATTCTTCCTCCCTAACAAATGCACTGAGTCATAGGTGGATATTCTGTTATTGCTCGCACAGAGAAACCGTTGTACTCAACTGACTGAATGTTACATGTATGTACATGTAATTGTGTGATGTGATACTAGTGAATGAAAAAAAACAAACTTTAATTTCCAGATCGTATGTGTATGTACAGTAAATGTCTGTTAATCTATCATGATGTGATGTTTTGTATAGCGAAAAGAAGACAATTAATCCATCAAGAGCTTCCTCCTACAACATCAATCTTATTCAAATTCCATGTATGGTGGTGTTTAGAGGGAGTCTTAAGTCCTTCATGCCAAGATTTGGGGAGGCAGGATTACTCAAACATCATTAAAGTGTGGGGGTGCTGCTTTTTAATCATTTGTCTCCTTTTTTTTTTTGCTTTCCTCATGTTAGTCCCTTCAACCAGTAATTCAAGGTTGAGGAGCCATTTAATTAGTACTTGCCACCAGTTTCTTCCTGTCTCCTTCCTTCACTGTCTCCTAATTTTTGCTGATCACCCTCCCGCCTCATTACTGTCATCAGAGTCTCATTGCTCAGCGAAGACAAGACTGCCTGACAACAATTGCAAATTGATCAGTGGCTACGTAACACCTATCACTTTCAAGATAAGATTACAAGATATATGAAAACTCTTGCCTGCTGGCAGCACTAGAGGAAAAGTCACAGGATTGCTAAAGTTGTTAGAACGTATCCTCTAGGGACCTCGAATATCTGTTAAAATTTAATGTCAATAGACCTTTTTCATGGTAGACACTGTGAAATGTCCATTTAGGAACAGCACGGGTGTGATCAATAACATTGTTGATGGCTGTATTCCATTTAGGTGTGCCTGTGCCTGATTTTGGTATTGTACTTACTGGCTTCCAAGAGAGGTTCCCTGGGACACTGCCATTGTTAACGTCAGTAGTTACACCTGTGCTTTTACTGCTGTGACGAGGTAAAAGATATGCTGCTGAAAAGGCCACTCAGTTGAAATGTCGTCGATATACATTTTTCTCTGAAACACAAATGTCAAACCGTGCTGGCATTGGAAGAAAAGTCATGAGTTTACAAAAGTAATCATTCTCTTGGGACCATGAATGTCTGTACAAAATTTCATGGCAATCTGACTGACTGACTGAACCACATCTGCATCCCTTCAGCCATACCTCAAGCATGGCGATGAAAACATACATTCATATTCTTGGTTCTTTAAAAACAAGCGAACAGAACAGTCAGTGCCAAACCAAGATTGAAAATGAGGACATATTAGAAAATATTTTTAAAAACAACATCTTTACAGCAAAGGAATGACTACAAAACAAGCATTTCCAGTAATGTGTTAGTTTGTTTTGTGGGGATTTAAGAGAGATTATTGGCTTGAAAATGGATTTTATGCAAGATGAAGTAGCATTGCTGCTTGGCAGACTGAATCAGTGTGCTGTCACTACACTCTGTCCTGTTCCATTATAAAAGCCCAGTCAGATGGCAATCTGTTTGCTGTGTCTTCTCTCCAGCTTGATAAACCTGAGAGGGTTCAGTGGTAGCATTTGGACCAATTCAGGCATTCTTTCTCAGTGCCTGAGGCAGCAGAAAAGATAGCTACTGAGCTCAGCTTATTCAAGTTGTTCAAGTTGGAGGGGATCAGATACAGCTGAAGACATGTTGCTACTCCCAGAAAAAAAAAATGAAAAAGATAAGTCCAGTGACTTGTCAGCCTTGGTGGATTCTGGGTTATGGCTTGAACTCCATGATAACTGTAGATTCCATTTGTCCTTGAACTGAGAAAATACGTAAGTGATGGAGAACTGGTGTCATGTTTTATCATCAGAAACTGTTTAAAAATGTCTAGTGTAAAGATATAAAATCAAACACATTTTTCCCCCAAAAAGTCTTTTATTAGCTATAAATGTTGAGCTCTATTGCCTCCATCTCAAAGGTCAGTCACTGTCTGCAGAGCTCTCTAACATAAAAATGCTTTTGGAAATTCATGAGATGAAAATACCAATTGTGTATTGGTTCCAGCATGCATCACCTTTGTTTTGTTTTAGTCCCATTTTAATAGATGTGACTGTGAGACTGCAAACATGAAGAAAATAAAGTTGACTCTACATGTCCCCAGTGTTAAGATGCACTTGCTGGGTCACAACTTAGGCCTTCAATCCTACGAAAGACACAGCACACGGGCTGCAGCCCATACATACTGTAGGTCATTTGGAGGACCTCAACTCTGCAGTGGAACTGCAGTGACCAACACAAGTACTGTGTTCAGGTTACCCATGTAAATATTCAAAATGACAATGTCCTTGTTTATCATTAGAGAGTTGCCATAGATTGGTGGAAAAATACCAGTTACAACCAGTTTACAAGTGCAATGTGGGACAGTACAGAAAAGTGCCGTTTATCCATATATTATATGCATGTGGTATGCATATTATATTTTTCTTTAACCCCCCTAAGATTAATTGCATATTCAGGCTGCTAACAAGAACAAATATTGGAGTATTTCTGGCTCCCATTATTTAAATCCTGCTTTTTGGTCTTTTAGTTTATATGACATGTTTACTGATTCCAGATCAGTTTGCATTCTATCTGAATGCAAACATGTTGCAAATACAACATGCTCACGAGAAATTTTCCAACTTTGTTTGGTAGTGGCAGAATAAACATGTGAAAATGTGGGATGAAGGCCGCAAAGGACACACTGATTGTGTCCTCCAAATTCTGGCAAACGATGGCTGTACAGTATTTCTCAGCTGCATCTGGAGGAGTCTTTGGGATGGGAGAGACCTTGTCAACCCCCTTGTGACATATTCAGTCTAGAGATATGGGTTTCAAAGCATCCAGCCCACAGCTAAGGATGCTGTTCTCCCCAGAGAGGGCATCAATGAATTCCTGCACTGGTGAATGATGGTGCAAAGATGATCCTTTGCACACATACTCAAAAATTTCCTCTGCCACACTAGCGCTATTTTTCTGATCTACAGAGACAACCTAATATGAGAACATCTGCTGATCCGTGACTCCATCATTTCTGGTCTTAATTCAACCCTTGTTAGGCACACCGCTATCTGTGTGTGCTCTGGTCTGTGGGATGTAATGCAGTCCTGTTTCACAGAACTTTGTAGGGGAAAAAAGTTCACTTCCCATTTTTGTCAAAGTAACTGGCAAGATCATTTCAGGCAGGAAGTGACCGCTTATATAAACTCTGAGGATTAGCAATATCATACCTTAGTCTGATCAAATACAAATACAACAGTAGTCTGAAGTAGCCATTACATGTATTGTTAGGGCCCGAGCACCAAGCGGTGCGGATGAAAAACATGCAAGGGAGGAAACATGTCAGGGGCACAAACATCAAGAGGTGTGGGGACCTCATGGGGCCCGAGTATCAAGGGGTCGAACCCGAGCACCAAGGGGACGAAATCATAGTTGAAATGCAAGGAATTGTTATTATTCTTCTTTAGACAAAACAAGCGCAAATTTGAGGGCCTGAACATGCACGAAAAGTCAGGAAAATTTGCACATGCATCAGGCCTGGCGAAAAATTCCGTATTTTATGGGTGTCACAAAATGGCTCTACAGTAGGATGATGAGATCTACAAAAAAGTCTCTTGGAGCGTTGACCTAAACCAAACAGGAAGTCAGCTATTTTGAATTGCATGTCAAAAATTTGTGAAAAATAGGGGTCGTAAATGAAGGAACTAGTCCGAGGGGGGTTGAAGCGATGGACTTCAAACTTGGTCAGCTGGTAGAAACAATATCAAGGATGAAAAGTTATCAAAAGCTTTATATAATCTTTAACGGTTTGGCCATGGCGAGCTGTCAAAATTCAGTGTCTTGCAGTCAAACAGGAAGTTGTTAAAAACTTGACTGTACGTGATCCAATATGCACCAAACTTCACATGTGAGTCTCCGTCAAAAGCTGTTGCCGTGGCGATGCAGCCACTTTCGATTGAAATTTTTTTTTCCGCCATCAGAATTCAAAGTGCTGTAACTCCACTGTACAAGATCCTATCTTCACCAAATTTATACAGTTTGATGACTGTCTGGCTCTGAAGACATGTATATGGCCATTTTGAACCATAGTCATAGCGCCACCTACTGGCGGGAGGAGGTACTTGTCATCTTTCTCGGCCGTCTCTCTCTCAGCAGGTTAACCACAGACACCTCAAATTTGGTCCAAACATTCTCAAGATGTGGATGATGCAAAGTTATGAAGCTCTTGAGGTTTCGCCAAACGCTGTCACCGTGACAACGCCTCGTTCGCCATGAAAAGCGAAGTTAATTTCGAGGATTACACATGCATGCACACTCACCAAATTTTGGCATACATGCCAGGAGGACTAAAATGAGTAATCTTGTTTGGTTCACGGGTTTGGGTGGGGCAAAATGGCTCTACGGTGCCCCCTACAAAACTTTGACGAACTAGCCCCCGAGCTGCGTTTTACCTACATGTACCAAATTTGGGATACATATGTGGGACCATAGGACCTACAAAAAAGCCTCTTGGATCATTGACCTAAACCCAACAGGAAGTCGGCCAGTTTGAAATAAGTGTCAAAATTTCAGCGATTTATAGGGGTCGTAAATGAGCGAACTAGTCCAAGTGGGTTGAAGCGATCGACTCCAAACTCGGTCAGCTGATAGACAAACTATTCAAGATGAAAAGTTATCAAAAGCTTTATATTATGTTTTTACGGTTTGCCCGTGGCAGGCTGTCAAAGTTCAGTGTCTCGCCATTGCACAGAATGTTCTTCTAAATTCACTGTAGATTATCCAGTGTGTTTCACACTTCTCATGTTTTGTCTGAAAAGCCTCAAGACCATCACAGTGTTGTCAACACTTCATATACTGGAATATTGGACGTCATTAGCGGCTGTTTTCTTCCACAACATAGGGGACACAGGAAGTGACGTGTAACCCCTTCACGCGCTGTCCAAACTCCACGAACATTCTGAGCCGCCTGGAAAGGTCAAAGTCCGGCAACGGGACGGAGCCGCCGCACGCCCCGACGTGCACGGAGGTGCTCGGCCCTCCAACGCTGCTTGCAGCTTTAATTTGCTGTTGCTTTGTGCACATGCCTCTAGAAAATGCACTGATTTACATTTGCTTAACATATAAAACACAGCATGCATATATTTTCTGCCTGTCAGCCTGAAATCCTGAGCCTCAGCAGGCAAATGTCTAATAAAGCTGCCCTTTCTCAATCCTCTACAGGTGTCCCATGATGCAATGGGAAATCTGTACACCGTATTGGCAGCCCTGATAAACATAGTGTACTCACAGTCACAGCGCACCACTAGCAATGACCTTTATCTGTATGCACTGAAGCATCTGGCTGTAGTTCTTTGCTGATGAATGTCAGTCGCCAGAAGGAGTCGGTTGATGGCGCATGATTTTTAGAGACAGACACAGTCGGCTCAAAGGACCAATTAAAGGAATGCTCCAATATTTTGTTTTATAGAAGCAAAGACTTTTTTTTTTAATTATATCAACAACAAAAACAACAGTTATCTGCATACTATCAAGTTATTTGTTTCAATGACTGCTACAATAAACCCCAAGCATATACTGGCCTCCAGGCTTTGCTCTGGGATGTATCGAAATAAATACAATACTGTCTTTTGTTTAACAGAAACATGAACATCAGTGTGCAACGAATGGTGGTCCCTTTCCTTGGTAGACAACAACATGTGATCACAGTGATGAGCACTGGAGAATAGGAGGGGATTGATTTGATGGGGACAGTCAGACAGAGTCTCTATCTCTAATATGGACAAACTCTGATAAATTATTTCCAAGGCTCTGCAACACTGACATCACTTGAACCATCTGGTTAGATTCCATTAAGTGTGGTATTTTAATTTGTACACAGCTAAAGGAAAGAGTTGGGACTTTGCTTACTTTATCATTCATATATTGATCTGCAGAGCCATTAAATAAAACCCCACAGCCAGACTGCCACAAAGCATGCCTTCACATGCTGGTGAATAATTATACCCATAGCACCTGGACGTTTATGGGCATCAAGGTTTTATTGCATATTGAGTAATGTAAACAGTTTTCCAGGTCTGTTGTGATGAGAGGAAAATGCTTATGGAAGAAATGCAACTATATTGAACGGAATAATGCAGTTAATCCACTGAGATAACGATTAGGGAGTCATACTGAACTCTAGAAGGTCAAACCTTAAACAATGTCTTTGCTTAAGCCTTTGATTAAATGACAATAATATTAATCACTTCTTAACTCAAGTTTTAAACACACAACCTTGATATACGTAAACTGTATAGGTTGATAGAAATGAGTGCATGTTTAACTATTGTTCACATGTGAAAGTAGGATACATGATGTCACAGACCAAAAAGAGGAAGCACATTTTTGAAACTGATGTTGAGGAATCAAGTGTAATAAGTGCTATCTTATGGTGTCTACACTGAACACAGAAGCCATCCATTCAAGAAAATGGACCCCCATCTCCCATGTTGCATGGGACCAAGGAAACACATCTGTAATGTACAGTGGCAACCATGGTTTTATATTTCATATAATCTGCACTCTCTCATGTGTCTCTTAAGTGTTATGAGCCTGTGGCCTGTTGCCACCCCGTTCAATATGGCGGACTGTTTGAGTGATTGGCCCATTTATTCCCCCGATGTACATTGATTTTGTCCTGACAGAGCTGTAGCCCCTCATCTCTGAGCTGTACCTCGGACATATGCCTTTAATAGTGCTCTTCCGTGTCACATTTCTGAATGGATGGGATCCATAATAGTCACACTTTTATGCTACTTACTTTAACAGATGCCTCCTCTGATATGGAAACTCCCAACATTACATTTGACATTGTCTATGCAGTGAAAATGTGTGCGGACACTATGCAATAGGGAGGAGCACCAGTGAATCTCTGATCCGTTCTGACACTGTCTTGGAGATTTACCCACTCTTTTGTTCTCTTTCTCTCTCCAACGCTCCAAAATATGTCACGTTATACCACAGGTCTGCACACAGAGCTTGATTTGTGTGTGTTAACTCTAACGGTTGTGACAAGGGAAGAAGAGGGAGGGGCAGAGGTTTGTGGAGGCTCACAGAATTAGAGCTCAAATGCAACCAAATATAACAATAATAATAATATGCAGTAAGTGGCCAATAAATGGCAGTTATCAAGTCAGGGGCCAAAAGGAGAGGTGCTTGTACCACCTGTAATCTATCTGTGCATGTGCCCTATTACCAACCCAGTGTGTCTGAGTGATATTATTATAGTGGCTTTCCAGTAAATCACTGTGGTGTTGGTGAACTTCAGCTGATGTGTGCCATAGGCATCAGCTATATAGCACAGTAACCAATTCAATGTCCACATGTTTATCCTTACTTTTTTCTGAGTCATTTGTTACTTACAGATAATGACAATACTCATTGCATCCGTGTTAAATATATGCAGTTCTACAGTTTGGTAGCTTAGCCCAGTTAAGGCACCTCCACATTACATGCTGACGGTCAAAAAACTGTCTCACCTGGCATGCATCACACCTGATTGCATTGACCCTTCCTGCACAAATGCAGTGTCATTGAAGGTAACATCCTGAGTGCACAAAAACAGTACTACAACAAAACAAACTCAAAGGCAATCATCTAAACAATTCGATAAATGGTTCTAACAATTATAATGCGTCTTCCCTGCATATGAATTATAATATGAGCACCTGAACAGTCCAATAGTTGTTGGATTCCCTTCATTTTCATGCCTCTAGAACAAGTCTTCCATCATGTCCGTTTGCATAAACGTGACACCATCATGCAGACAGTTTAGGGGAGTATTTGCAGTATTTTTATGATGCAGAACAAGAGAAGAGAAAGCTCCCACACACTGTCCTTTCACTTGCAAAAACTTTTATTTAAAATACAATGTTCCAGGTAGATGTTGCCAACGCCAGCGCAGGTGAGGCTTATCAGGGACCATGAACTTTCAGGCAATCAGTCCCACAGTCTGTGTGCGTTTAACCAATCACAGGGTACCACCCACCATGAAGACAGGACATACCACCAATAACAATTGACCACAAGTAGGAGTTTATATACAAACATTGGTATCACGTTTAGTAGTTTAAAATCAATTCATCCAAAATGTTCTTTCGATCAACAAGAACTTATTCCTTTTTGATTGTTACTAGATTTATAATTTTGTCCAGTAATGATATATTTTCCTCTGTTGTCCAGGTATTGAAGCCTGCTGTGGACAATCTTTGCACATTGTCTTCACTATTCCTGTTGCTAGATTCTATGTTTTGCTTTATATACTTTTTCCCCCCATTTTTTCCTATTTCGTGTTTTTACCATTATTATTGTATGTGGCTATATTTGCTTGGTAGTTAACGACTACTACTGAATATTATTCATGGAGTAGTAGTAGTAGTAGTAGTATCAGTGATATAGTGTCACCTTTAGATCTACCACTAGTTTAACATAATTTCCAGCATGAAAGAAGATGAATTGATGAATTGATTTTAAACTATTGACACCAATGTTTGTATATAAACTACTTGTGGTCTTCATGATGGGTGGTATCCTTTGATTGGTTAAATGCACACAGACTGTGGGCCTGATTGCCAGACTGCTTGTGGTCCCTGATTGGCCTCGCCTGAGCAGGTGTTGGCTATAACTACCTGGAATGCTCTTTGTTCCTCTGTTTTACCTGATGAAAGTCTAGGACTGAGACATTGTATTCTCACTATTACAAATGTTTGCTATTGCCCATGAACACAGTGCAAAGTTTAACTTTTGTACATTTAGGCCTCACTAAAACGCAACTAACTAATATGATTCCCGTTGGCAAGGGACAATCAAATCTTCTGACTAGAAAAATGAAGCTGGTCTGGAAACAAATAGAACAGAAAATGATCCTGACTTTCATCACTGTCATCAGAGCCAACTCTGGCCTCCCTGGGGTCAGAAACATACTCCTGCTATTTGTCATGCCCTTGACAACATTTGAAATGCCACTTTAACTTGGGTGTCCAGAGACCTTGGGTCGTGTGTGAAGCCTATGCAACTAGCATGGTATAGCATAGATAGGCAAGACATCAATTCAATAAAATCAACACATGAGGGTCTCTTCCTACATGATTAATATCAAATCAAATACATGAATGGCTAGAGCCCTTGATAACAGGTAAATTTCATACGAACCCAACATCTCAAAATGCTGGAAATGGGTGAATATCTATACCCTCCAACACTACAGCTACCTGGCAAAGGAGGGATGGAGCAGCACAGCACACATTAAGCACACATTAACAAACAAATTTGACTCAGCGAGTTCAGGGTCTGATGGCCATTAAAACAACATGTGTCAAGGGTACTGTGCCACAGGAAGAATGTGAGGGGGAGGCACGAGCACCCCCTGGAATCTGGTTGCCATCCCTGTTGCCTGCTTACCAGAATCAGAAGGTAAAGACTATTTAGTATCATGAATGGATGAAATACTGAATGGGCCAATCAAGTACAGATCCAGGGCCCCTGTACCAGAGCTTCTATGTGAATGTAATTTCTTGCTGGAAAGTCAAATGACCTCAAAGAGATTCAATATGAACACAGAGGTGCAAAATGACATGAAAAAGACCAACCACATAGACATGCAGAATCACCACAAAAAACACAATAACTTTAAAGAGACACAAAATTACTACAAACAATTGGGCCTGGGGTCAGGGGAACCCCTTCTCTCATAAGTTGCTTCTGCTCATGGAACTGGAGTTAATGTGTATAACCTCCACTATTTAACCTAATTAGACATAACGCACTGTGCCAGCTGATAAAGGGGTCTGAAAATATAGCAGTTTTTCACAGGAACCATACACATCCAGTATCTGGGCATTTCAGGCAAAAAAATAAAAAAAATAAATGATCTAGAAAATCATCTCTCTCGCATGGTGAGAAAAAGTAATTAAAAACTGAGTGAATCTAGTTCACTCAAATGTGAAACAGATTTAGATCACAGTAAAAAAGCATATCCAACCTTTTCACTGGTTCTTTGTCACAAGAAATAATGAAGAGTAACCCTTTGACGCAAAATGAGAACCCGCTGGGCAAACATACAAACATACTGTAATGCATTGCCATTTTACTGTACAACAACACAACACTGCAGCCTGAGGAATTATTATTATTGTGTATTAAGTTATTATGTCAAGGCTATTGAATTAGATGATTCCTTACTTTCAATGACCTGACTAACTGAAGGGTGAACATTGCCTTTAAAGCGTTTCTAAGGAAATGTACAGCCTTGCCTGGATATCTCATACAAACTCAAGGTATTAAGTATTTCATCACTAAACTGTCACAGCTCTCACTCAAATGAATGGCTGATGTTTATACAATTAATGTTGTGCTGCTCAGAAGTCACACATGTATGTATATTGGGGACTAACGGTGTGATTTAAAAACATTCCTCCATATAACCAACAAGATACGGTAAACTGTAGAGGTTGAAAGGCAATGTAAATCTTGCAATGATGTACCTGTGACATATAAACTCCTGAAATCCAGGCTTTCAAATGAAAGTGCCAGACAAAGTCAAAGATTATGTTGCTCTCATCAGAATCTACTACATCAAATGTATGTTGCTTTGTAGTTCTGCTGTCCATTAAACAAAGCCTTGATTGCAAAACCTTGCTGCATTGCAAAAACAGTGCTGTTTTGTCATTATTGTTGATCTTTTTTTTTTTTTTTTTTCTTGTTGTTTTTCCTCTTTAACAGTAAACTCACGTTGGAGCATCTGAGATGACAAGAGGGCCAAGCTGACAACCCAACAGCACATCAGTGTCAAGTCTATGACAGCTCTGCCTTGTTATACCTGGCTGAAGGCCTTTCCCTGATCTGCCTGTCGGGAGTTTCAAAGGTATGCACACCAAGTGGCCAAGATGAGCTTGATTCACGAGTGCAGAGCTTGCTGACTGTGCAATTTTTCAAGCTAATTGCAAACCACATGCTCCATTAGATGGGATGTGTAACTCTGTGAAGTTGAGTTTTCTGCTATATGAGAATGTGATCTTTCAAATAGGAGAAACATTTTATCTGTGCATCGCAAATACATTAGTGCAGTCGTCGCACACGGCTAAGTATGCAGGTATGAGATAGCAACTGGGTGAAAAAGATTAATATTAATAAAGATTGATTTACACATGCAAAATCCCTAGCCATAATATTAATATTTGCTTATGGAAGAACCAGCTCTGTATGTTATCAGGCTCAACTGCTTTTATCTAGCAGGCAAAACAAGCAGTTTTGGGTGCGCAGGGATGATTTGCTCTGACACTTCTTTCATAGCTCCCTGACTGGACGACATTATCAAAGGGGATATCTAATATGTTCAGTAACTCATATTTCAGTTCATCAGCAACAATCAGTGAAGTTCATATAATAAAAAGAGTATATTCCTATAATACATAGAATGCTTGCACGCATGAATAAACAGCAATCATGATTCGGGTACACATAAACGGCATCTTTTTTTTTTTCTTTTTTCTCTGTGATGGAGAAATACCCTCCTCTGACAAGGTCAGATTCCATGAGGATCTATGGCTGTGTTTGTTAGACCATGCTGTATGGATACATCAGTTTGTTGATTCCCAGAAGCTTTGTTGCCCCCCTTTAGTGCCTTTTATTAGATCCTCAGAGCAACTGTGCCACTCATCCCTTCATTCCAAATGATTCTCATTCCCAGTTTGTCAAATACTGATGCTAATATTGCGGCAGGCCTACCAGACCTTTGTCATCATGGATGCGTTTCTTAAACTGTTGCAGTTTGGTTAGGTTTAGGCAAAAGATTGTAGTTGAGGGATAAAATAACATTACTTGCATAACTTTAGTTTCATTTTTAGTTTCACATGGGAGACAAATCCTGGTCTCCTCACTCTTATTCTGTACGGGGCTGCCACTAAAAGTGTATATGGCTTAAAATGTATTAAATCATTATGGTAAGTACATAAAGAGGAAGTTAGAAAGTACACTCACTCTTTTTTTAGTCAGGTACTCAGGTGAGTAGCAGGAGATGGTGTTTGTTGCTCATCCCATACATGAGGTCTTAATTAACCAAATCTTCCTCACTGCCCTCCGCTTCAGCTTCCTGCATGGTAGATAATGAAAATGCAGCTCCCAGTCCCTGGTTGTGCCTCTGATCAGCTGTCTCCATCCACAGATCAACAGCTGGCTTTAGGTCAAATGTCTCTTTGGTCATCTTTGACAGGTAAATGTACATCAGGGCTGAGATATGAGCATGTGACAGAAAAAAATCTGTATTTGTTTTTATCATGCTGTGATGTGAGATTCCCCTCTCACAAACTGCACTGTTCAAAGATAGTGACAATTTACCCACCTTACTGATGTTGGAGCAACAATCTGGATTGCTTGTATGTACTTTTTTCTAATTGAGATTTCTCTTGTTTTATGTAATTTTTTTGGGTGAGGACCACAGGGAGAGTAGCTGCTACCACAGTGACAGCTTATTGGGATCCAAATAAACAAATAAATAAATAAATGAACTATTTGTAGCAGTTCTCCCACAAAGGAGTCGCTCAAGTTGCATGGTGGCCTCATATTTATGTAGAATAGTACACAATGTTGTGTTGCCAAAACCATGGAGGTTTTGCATTTCCCAAGGCCAAGTTGAAGGATCAAAAACACAAAACAATTATCATATGACTTAAAGGAGTCATGTCTGATTTCAAACTCTTCAATTAACCCCCTGAGTACATTTGTCTGAAACAGGAACAGGAAGCTTTCCTTTTGCAACCTACTGGATGTGGTTTTCAAAATGGTGCCAATGTCAAGCATGTTGACTAGAAAACACTGAAAATGCTCTGTGAAGGTATGCTGCAGGTCACCATTAGCGCTTGTTGCCAGTTGCATTTGAATGGCTGGCAAAGTCTTGCTGTTTTCATTAGTGTTTCATGCCTCCATGCAGACCATCTGATATTGTGAAACTTCCCATGTTTCAAAACAGGAGATTCCATTTTCCTCACACAGCTTCTTTAGCACAGCAGTCTTTTTGTCCTATCTCTCTAAGTTCTCAAAGTTGTGTGCAGAGCACAGAATGTGCACAAGAGCACACAGATACAATGTTAACTATATCCTGCTTTATCGTCCAATGGTGGATGGTGTTGTCCTCCTATCTATCCAAATTTCAGAGGACTGCAACTTTGATCTTAGCTCCCCAGTGGTAGTTTGCATAATGCTATGCATTATCCCTGTGCCCCCTTCACATGAATGATATCCACCTCTAACATTCACTCCTAGCTGCTTCATAAGGCACAATCTTCAGCAAAGGAAGACAGAGGACGTTCATGTTTAGCCTAAAGAAATGCTAGTAGAAAAACAGTACACAGAGCTTGCCATTCTTCATTCAACTTGTTTTGCTATTTAGCAAGTTTTGACAACTCAGTTTTTCAGATTGACTAATGTATTTGTTTGCAATAGCTTGCTCCATATTTGTGACTTAAATTCTTTGAGTCTAAACTGTCTGCTAGATGCGAATGTGAACGGCTTTGGCCTAGGAGCACATTTCAGTGCACTAATTGTTAGCGTCAAGCCACAGCTCGTCTTGGACTCACTTTTTAGAGGAAATTCATTCAAAAAGTTGATTTTCCTTTGTAGGTGGTAGAACGCCAAAGTAGGCCATAACACCTTGTCAAGACAGCTGTGTAGGCAAGACGTGTATTGATAACCAGTGTCTTCCTAGTACACAATTGTCTGAAGCAATTGACATTACCCATTTCTGATTTGGGGCATACATGCATAACTTTGCATCAGTTATGTGCACCCCTGTATCTAACCTTATTTTGCCAATTAGTGTGTTAACACAACAGGTGATATAGCTTTAACAGTATACATGTCAACTGCCCCTGTACATGTTACACATTGTTAAAACCTACATTGGAAGAGGGCTCTATTAGGTATCAATTGCTGGCTCTGTCAGCACAACACAAACAGTGAGTGCAGTGTCAGCAAGACAATAATGTCATTGCTCTTGGTTAA
The DNA here is from genome assembly GCF_042242105.1 of Pempheris klunzingeri. Taxonomy (NCBI): domain Eukaryota; kingdom Metazoa; phylum Chordata; class Actinopteri; order Acropomatiformes; family Pempheridae; genus Pempheris; species Pempheris klunzingeri. The sequence continues at coordinate 17,558,367 of NC_092016.1, read as the reverse complement.
CAGTATCAGTGAATGATTTTTCTCTGTTCCTCAGTAGTGCCTGGATTTAGACTGTAAGGCATGTACGACCTTGCATGCTATCATTCAGCCAGACACTTATGAAACGTTCACAGTCAGAATCTGTAAAACATTTAACTTGATCTCATAAGAACGTAGATTTGTTAGAACTTCTAATGAAAGCCAGAGGCTAAAGGACAGCGCATCAAAGAATCATTGAGGAAGAATGTTTTGCAAATGACGTTCATTCGAGAGTGGAAAGGATATCAATTCGTTGTGTATCTTGATTTAACATGGATGAACCATTTAGCTATTAAATAAATGTTTTAGATCCATTTGATTGATTTTAAAAAACACTGTATTTCTACTCTTATTCATACACACCGAGTTGTGTAAATCTCTGACAAGGACACCCCATCCCAAACACTTCGATTCAGCCAATTGACTGCATGATGGGTGGTCACAGTAAGCTGCCTGTTCACTGCAGGGATCTGGGTTTCTGGGCTTAATTGGTATTAATATTACATTGTGGCAGCAGTTTCACTGTTGTCCCTCTAATCTGTGGTAAACAAAATGGTAAGGGTATAAGCACGGTGAATTTAAAGCTTAAAATATCTGAATTATTTTTTGATCATTATCAATTTAATATACAATTGTATATTTTAGTAGTATATTGTAGCATTGTAGGTATATTCTGTGTTCGGTATTTATTTCAACCCTTCACATGTTAATAGTACATCTACATCATCATGTGCACAGAACACCATCAAATATTGATGCATCCTGTTTGAAATTTTAGCAAATATACTTTTGTCTTTTTACTTGTTGTGCAGACACTGGGGACTGTTTGACATATTTCTCTCGGACAGATGCTGTTTTCAACTGCCAACTTACTGCATGTAGGGATGGAGGCAGGAAAGAGAGGAAGGTGACTCAGAGCAAGAAATTTATTTATTTATTCATTTATTTTTAAGGAAGAAAGAGACTAGAAAATGGACAATGATTTTGTCTGAACAAGCAAGGTGGCCACAGTAAATCTGTCACTGTTGTTCCCACAAATTAATCTATAATAAACACTGTAGTCTGATTGAGATAAGAGCAAAGGTCGTGGGAGAAGATTCTTTATTGTTTTTCTTTCACTATCTCACTGTGTGAATCTCTACATGCCTCAGTCCTTTCTTTGTACTGAAAGAGAGTGAAAGCTCTCCTTCAAGATATACCAGAAACGGGATGATTTCTCTCCAATGGCCTGATGATGTAGTCACGTCTATACCCTGAGTATGGCTGGAATTTTAATGTGGCTCTTTTTGCACATATCAGCTTAGCAAGACATACTGTGAAGAGTTATGGGCTTCTGCTATAAAGTGGAACATTCAATGATAAAATGAGGCACATTAACCCTGACGAGTGGTGTATTTCATGTAGTCCACTGTTGTGTGTATGAAATCCAAATGAGTATAAGTACATATGTGTGTGAATGTATATAGAATGCAAATGAAGATAATAAGATAAGGTTGATACCTCTCTCATTACTGTGCATTAACAATGATGCTAAAACTGCGAGTTGATTAGCTCAGCTTAGCCGTAAAGACGTAAAGCAGGAGAAAGAGCTAGTATAGCTCTTAAAAATGTATCTACCTATCTTAAGCTCATTGCTTGACATATTATATCTTTGTGTGAACTGTGCACAAACAGATATGAGCAAATAAGAATGTTATGGATGGTTGCAAGAACTATTTCTTGGCTGGGCCATTGACTTCCTGGAATCTCCACTGGTTGAATAGCAATTAAGCATACTGTGTAAAACTGTTCCTCGGTCAATCAAGAATATATCAATCAACACTGAGCAAAGTTAAAGCTTCAAAGTATTTTTGCCTTTGTAGGACATTGGTCGCATCCGTTTCGATGACTTAACTAAATGTTGAATTTCCTTACAGTTAGCAATAACTGCAGAGTGTGTATTATGAACAACTGTGATCTTTTTGGCCATTAATGTCATTAATTCAACAGGCATTTTATTTTTAATATATTTACATACTATTGTTATAGCATACTAACAACTTAATTTTACATAAAGTTGCAAATTATTCAGTTCCTATTGCAAATAGGTTAAATTAGGTGTGTTGGCAAAATGTAGAAACTTTCAGCTGTGTTCAATGAACAACTCAAATAAGAAGAACAATTCAAATAGCTCAACACAACTAATATTCTTGAATAGAATTCCACATAAAAATGTTCATTTCCAAATCAGGTGTTCTCTCACTTGATGCAACTGATCAAGGGACTCATTAGTTGCCGGAAATAGAAAACATCAAATACTGGCCAGCGTTTTACTGGCCAGCGGTTTGTTCACAGTGACATTTGGTTGCATGTTAGAAATATGGGTAAGTCAAGATCATTGCATTGCACAAACAAGGAAAAGAATACAAAAAGATAGCAAAGGCTCTGAATGTTCCTAGTGATACTGTTAGAAGCATAGCTAAAAGAGCACTGGCTACTCTACCTGGATGTGGCAGAAAGAGGGAAGCTATCAATGGCTGCCACCAGATTTCTGAGGAGGTAGGTGGCCAAAATCCCTCGAGTGACTGCAAAAGACCTGCAGCAAGACTTGGTGGCAGCAGGTACTGAGGTTTCAGTTACTACTCTAAGGTGCATACTAAACACTGCAGGCCTCCATGCATGAACTCCAAGATGCACACTACTACTGACCCAAAAGCACAACACAAGTCTGCTCCAATATGCTCAAAAACATATAAATAGGCCACAGAAGTTTCTGATTCTGTTCTGTGGAGCAATGAAACAAAACTGGAACTTTTCAGGTCTATGGATCAGCCATATGTCTGGAGGAGGAAGAATGAGGCATATGCTGAAAAGAACACCCTGCCTACAGTGAAGTATGCCGATGGCTCAGTGATGCTCTGGGGCTACTTTGCTTCATTTGGCACTAAAAACCTGCAGTGTTTGGAGGGCAAGATTGATTCAATCAAGTCTCAGGAAATCCTGGGAAAAAACATCATGCCGTCTGTGAGGAAGCTGAAGCTTGGCCGTCATTTTACCTTCCAACAGAACAATGATCCTAAGCATACCTCAAAGTCAACCAAGGCTTGGCTTAAGAAAAGGTCCTGGAAGATACTAGAATAGCCATCATCGCTTGACTTGAATCCCATAGAAAATCTGTGGTGGGATTTGAAGGAAGCGGTTGCAGCACGCAAACCCAAGAATATTAGAGAGCTAGAGGCTAATGCTCATGAGGAATTGGCCAAGATTCCCCAGGAACGCTGTCAGAACCTGGTGTCTTGCTGTGCATCACGTTTGCAGCAGTAAAAGGGTGCTTTACTAAGTACTAAAGATGTCAAGAATGGGTTGAATAATGTTGAGACTGCAGTAGCCATTTAAAAGTGGCATGTTGTGTTGAATTTAGCGAAACCACCTGTAATATGAGTTGTGATGACCTGTTTCAATTGTTCTTGTTTGATTTGTTCATTGAACACAGCTGAACGTTTGTTAATTCTGCCAGTAAACTTAATTTTCAAAGGAGGTGAATAATTTTGAGTGCAACTGTTGCTGAACATGATAAAAAGGACTCAGTAAATGAAGAGAAGAATCAACACTGACTTTTTGTATAGCAATACACAAATATACAGACACCAAATGTTGCCTTTACCTACATAAACTACCTGTCAGTTGTAATTGAAGTACTCATGTCTGAACACAAGGTCAGAATCAGAATTACTTTAATAATCCCCAGGGGGAAATTGCTTTTTGTTACACACAGCTCTAAAAGAATAAGAATAAGAATATAAATATAGTAAAAAAAGTAAAATATAAATATATAAAAAGTATGAATTAAAAAAAAAGATGTATTAAAAATTATTATTACAAATTATTACACAGAGGTAAATTACTGCACCAGGTCAGTCCAAAGTCTTATAATAATAATAAGAATACCACTACCAATAATACTACTAATAAAAATATATAACAACATGCACAATCATAGTAAGGCGCTTTACTATATAATACCAATAATACTACTACCACTACTACTGCTACCAACAATAATATATAACAACATGTACACTCAGAGTGAGAAGATGTATTATATAATACTAATAATACTACCACTACTACTACTACTACCACCAACAATAACATATAACAACATGTACACTCAGAGTGAGAAGATGTATTATATTATAATAATAATAATGATACAAATAATACCACTACTACTAATAATAATATATAACAACTTGTACCTTCAGAGTGAGGAGATGTGCTATATAATACTACTACTACTACTACTACCAACAATAATATATAACAACATGTACACTCAGAATGAGGAGATGTATTATATAATAATAATAATAATATATACAACAACATGTACACACAGAGTGAGGAGCTGAATGATATAATAATAATAATAATAATAATGATAATAATAACAATAGTAATAACATACAACAACATGTACACTCAGAGTGAGGAGTTCTATAGATTAATGGCCACAGGCAGGAATGATTTCCTGTGGCGCTCTGTAGTGCATCGTGGTACAATTAGTCTGGCACTGAAAGAACTCCTATATCTAACCAGCACTTCATGGAGTGGGTTGGACACATTGACCAAAATAGCTCCCACTTTGTGAAGCATTCTCCTCTCTGACACCACCGTCAGAGAGTCGAGCTTCACTCCTACAACATCACTGGCCCTGCGGATCAGTCTGTTCAGTCTATTGACATCCTCTACCCTCAGCCTACTGCCCCAGCATACCACAGCATAGAAGATAGCACTGGCTACCACAGACTTATAGAACATCCTGAGCATAGTCCTGCAGATGTTGAAGGACCTCAACCGCCTCAGAAAATAGAGGCGGCTCTGGCCCTTCCTATAAAGGGCATCAGTGTTCCTCCCCCAGTCCAGTTTGTTATCAATGTGTACCCCCAAGTACTTATAATCCTCAACAATGTCCACACTGACCCCCTGAATGAAAACAGGGGACACCGGCACCTTGGTCCTCCTCAGATCCACCACCAGTTCCTTTGTCTTTGTCACATTGAGCTTCTGCTCACACCATGTGACAAAGTTGTCCACAACAGCCCTGTACTCAACCTCATCACCCTTGCTGATACATCCAACCACTGCTGAGTCATCAGAAAACTTCTGGAGATGACAGGACTCCGTGCAGTAATTGAAGTCCGTGGTGTAGAGGGTGAAGAGGAAAGGAGAGAGGACAGTCCCCTGTGGGGCCCCGGTGTTGCTGACCACTCTGTCTGATACACAGTGTTTCAGGCGCACATACTATGGTCTGCCAGTCAGATAGTCCACAACCCAGGACACAATGGCGGGGTCCACCTCCATCGCTGACATCTTCTCACCCAGTAGACCTGGGCTGATGGTGTTGAAAGCACTGGAGAAGTCAAAAAGCATGACTCTCACAGTGCTCGCCGTCTTGTCCAGGTGAGTGTAGACGCGGTCAAGCAGGTAGATGATGGTATCCTCAACTCCAAGTTGGGGCTGGTAGGCGAACTGTAGGGGGTCCAAAAACGATTTGACCACGGGCCGGAGCTGCTCCAAGATGAGTCTCTCCAGGGTCTTCATGATGTGGGAGGTCAGCGTCACAGGTCTGTAGTCCTTAGAGTCACCAGGGCGTGGCTTCTTCGGCATAGGAAGTAGGCAGGACGTTTTCCACATCACCGGGACCCTCCGCAGACTCAAGCTCATGTTGAAGACATGCTGAAGAACTCCACAGAGCTGGATGGCACAGGTTTTGAGCACCCTGGGGCTGACACCATCAGGGCCTGCAGCCTTGCCAGAGTGAAGTTTCCCCAGCTGTCTTCTAACATCTTCAGCTGTGATAGTCACTGAAGATGGGGTTGAGGGGGTGGGGATAGAGGCGAGAGAGTGGCCTTCCGTTGAAGATGAGAGGCTGCAAGGAGGGTGAGGGGGAGAGAGTGGAGTAGGTGTTGTTGGGGGCAGAACAATCGAGGTGTTGATGGTAGTGCCTGTAGGGAGTGCAGGGGCCTGGGCATCAAATCTGTTGAAGAACAGATTAAGTTCATTGGCCCATTCCACACTGCCTTCAACTCCACTGCTGCCAGCTGACTTAAAACCAGTGATTGTTCTCATCCCTCTCCAGACCTCTCTGTTGTTGTTTTGCTGGAGTTTCCGCTCCAACTTCTTCCTATATTCCTATATTCCTTAGCCTCTGTGATCTTGTGCTTCAGGTGTCTCTGTGTGTTTCTCATCTCTTCCTTGTTGCCAGCCCTGAAAGCCCTCTTCTTATCATTCAGGAGGGCCTTAATGTCCTTTGTTACCCACGGCTTGTTGTTTGGGTAACAGTGAACAGTCTCTACTGGAACAATGGAGTCTACACAGAAGTTGATATAGTCCGTGATGCACTCTGTGAGCCCGTCGATGTCTTCTCCATTTGGCTCACAGAGTGCCTGCCAGTCTGTGACCTCAAAACATCCGTGCAGTTCTACATACACCTCTTCCGATCATCTCCTCACTGTCTTTATGGTCACAGGCTGTCTTTTAACCAGAGGCAAATAAGTGGGACTGAGGTGTATGAGACTGTGGTCAGACCTGCCCAGAGGGGGGAGGGGAGAGGAGCTGTATGCACCCTTCACATTAGCATACATTAAGTCCAGGGTCCTCTCCTCTCTGGTGAAACAGTTCACGTACTGTGTGAAGTTGGGCAGTGCTTTTGACATGGTGACATGGTTGAAGTCACCCGAGATAGCAATGAATGCACTCAAGTGTAGAGTCTGTATCCGGGCTATGGCGGAGTAGATGACGTCACACGCCGAAGTCGGGTTGGCAGAAGGAGGAATGTAAACAGTCACCACAACAACATTTGAAAACTCCCGTGGCAGATAATATGGACGAAGACCAACAGCAAACAGTTCAATGTCCAGGTTGCAGATGCGCTCCTTGATAGTAATATGAGCAGGACTGCACCACCTGTTGTTCACCAGAACGGCAAGCCCCCCTTCTTTCCGTTTACCGCTCCTGGTGCAGTCCCTGTCAGCCCAAACAGTTTGGAAGCCACCAATGGAAACATTGTCGTCGTGAATGTCCTGATGCAGCCATGTCTCCGTAAAGCACATTAGACTACACTCCCGGTACTCCATCTGACTCCTGGCTGGATCTCACGTTGCCCATAGTAACGATGGGGAGACAAGGTTTATATTTCTTTCCCTTCATATGCCTCCGTTGACTCCCTCTGATTTCTCTCCTCCACTGGTTCTTCTTTCCTCTGCAACCTCGGTGTGTTTTCCTCCACAATTCATCTGGAATTTGTGAAGATCTCGTGGTCAGGAAGCCAGCAGGTTTCAGAGCGATCAGCTGATCACTCGTGTAGACAAAACGGCTACCAACGGCCATATGTTTACTGCACCCGACAGAGTTAAAGTAGTTCTTTCACAGCAAAAAGATGACAAGAGCTCTCTCCAACCAGCATGTATTGGAGAGAGAACGTCTTAAAAAAATATTACCAACAAAAAGTAAAACAAATATTTTAAAAATATAGTTAAAAGTAAGAAAAAATAAGAAAAACTAGAAGGTGCAATCGTAACAGGCAGCATATACACAACACATGTGCACTAGAATCAACCAGATGATGGTAAAAGCTTTGGCTCCTTTCAGTCCAAATGGATTACTGCCTTTGACTGTTTCAAAGTCATTACCAGTCATTGTCTGCTCAGGCGTAATGTTGATGCATAATGAACATTATCAAAATTTACTTGATTTCAATTTTAATGTGATCGCAGTTCTGGCAACATGTCATATATATGGATTGTGCACATTATAGGCATTCCTGGAAAAGATGCAGATCTTCATCAAAGTGCACACACACACACACACACAAGACAAATGAGAATGACAAATGAGAATATCTAAACACAACATTCATCACGTTATATCTTTTATGCCCTGTCAACGTCTCAGCATTAGAATTTGCTCCAGTGGTTTGCTCATGCTATAAAGACTCATACCAAAATTGTCAACAAAAAAAGGGACAGGTTGTAGTCCACTAGTGTGCAATTATTCAGAACCAGGCATCTTATTCTTTTTCTAAATGTCATTTCAATGCAACCAGGTGCTCAATCTCAGTTTTTATCTGACAATGAAATATTTCTTCTCACCTGATTCATTCCAATACCTACACAGAAGTAATTTCCTTTTGGTCTGAGCTGCTGACACAAGAGAAGCTTTGTGAAAGCAAAACCTATGGCAGGACTGTCACCCAAGTGACACCTTTGTGGAAGGTTGTTGAGATGAAGCAGAGGCAGCCCCTTGTGTCTCAAAATGACAGCACCCATGACCCATGACTGTCTGTGACATTTAGGTCTCTGGTTTCTCTAGGTAGATCATTTCCAGTCAGCCTGAGGTCAGCCTCGGGGCACATTTGTCTAGTTCCACTGGCCAGTTGGTTCTACAAGCCCTTGGCTTTCGAACAAAGCAATACATTCGGTGGTTCAGTTCCCTTCAGAGTCTCTCTCTTTCTGGCATTTTTCACATTGCACACTCAATAATATCAAATTGAATATGTTACAACTTCATGTAAAATGAAATAGGAGATATTCTATGGTCACAGAGGATTATTACAGACATTAGACAGTGACCATAATGTGAACACAGATTTCAGGCATTAAGATCTCTTACAGACTGTACTGGTTTTATTTTCAAGGATCACAAATAAGTTAGATGGTGTGTGTGCTTATTTGCTCATGGTCTCACATTCTTGAGATTTTTGCTGTTGTCTGGTGAAGCAAGAAAGAAACACACTCAAAACTGATTTGTTATTGTAAATTACTTTATATTGTCAGAAACTGACATTTTAAAATTATTTTTAGGAAACAAGCGTCATGTTGTTTCAGATTAAAAGGTAATTCTCTATGGACATCTCCTTTTTTAAAACCAGTTCTCTCTGGAAGTGATTCAGCTCAGAAGATGGTGATGTCATACATCCACCACACCACCAACTCTTAGAGTCTCCTGCTGAGAAACAAATAATAATTGTCACCATTTATGCCTTGACAGCGTGTCTGTTAAATAGGACACAACCGCCTAGGGGGTCAAACCTCTTTGTCTTTACTAATGTGAGCAACATCCCAGACTGTTTTGGATTAAAGACAACGATTAAGGTTTTGTCACACACTAAAAGCTGCTCTGAACTAGAACTTTTGGAAGTTTTATTTTTTTCAATATCACTAATATTTTTATCATTATTACTGGATAGGTAACATGGAACAAATGAGATAGAAAACAAATATACAAAATACTCCATAGATAAAATAACCTTTCAGCCACCCCTACAATGTACACACGTACATAAAATATTGTTTTTATAACCCCTGGTCTACATTAAAACATGCTTAGACACACATGTTCACTAGCAAATGAGAAATGAAATTTGAAAGTTTGAAAGTCACAAGAGATAAGGCCATCAAGCAGTTTGTTCCAGTGAACAGAACCCTAGTCACCAAATACACCTTGCATTGTAGGTACATTCAGGAGACACATGCTTGATGATCTGATGGATCTTATTGGGCTAAAGCTAGTGAGCGAGTCAGAATATATTTTGGAGCCATGCCATTTAGGGCCTTGTAAACAAGCAGCAATACTTTGAAATCAACTCTATACCAGTATCAGTAGCCAGTGAAGTGTTTTCAATACAGTACAAGTGTAATGTGTTGCATTTTTCTTGTCTCCGTTAGCACTCTGGCTGCAGCACTCTGAATGAGCTGGAGTGTGCCTACTGTCTTCTTGATGAAGTCCTGTAAGAAAGGCATGAAAGTCATCTAATCTGCTGGAGATGATTGCGTGGACCAACCTTTCAGTGTCAGATTGGGACAGAAAGCTCCTAAGTTTGGAAAGGCTTTTTAAATGGTAGAAAGCTGTTATAATAATGGTGATGATAATGCTGGATGCTAAGATTGGCATCATTAACAACACCCAGGTTTCTTACATGCTCACTGTGCCTAGAAGAGAACATGATGATAACATGAATATAGTCTCCTGTCTTGCACAGATCCACAGCCTGGTGTGTATCAGTTTGGGGGTCCTTGACACCAAAAAGAATGAGAACTGGTCCAAGGAAAGTGAGACGCACATCATAAGAATTGTATGATACATTGTGGGTCTGTATGATTGTACAAAGAGGGAGCATGTATAGACAGACAACCACTGAAGAACAGGCCCAGATAAGCCAATACAGATTTCATGTCTATTTAGTAGATTGTTGAGATCAACATTGTCAAAAGCGGCACGGATGTGACAAAAGCCATTTCTATTTTATCCGATTTACTCGAAAAAACCTACTGGTACACATTATACAGCTTGGTCTGGTAACTGTGTAGTTACTTTTCAAGGATTTTATTAATGATAGGAAGGTTGAAGATTGGTCTATATCTCATGGATAGGTCTAAATTACTCTTTTTCAGTAATGGAGTCACATGAGCACACTTGAGAGAAATGGGGAAAACAGCAGACTGTAGAAAGGCATTAATGATATGCAGAAAATCAACTGATAGGCAATGAAATACAGCTTTGTGGGAAGAGCGTCAAGAGAACAGGTGGCAGAAGTGGTGATTTAAGCTACTGGATAACCTCGTCAAGATCACTTGAAGAGTTAACAGGTGAAAAATTACACGTTAACCAGGATAGTAACCAGAGGAAAGGGAAATGATACTAATCTGCAAAGGCAGAAGAATGGATTTTCTCAGTGACCTCAGGCTGAAACATTTTAATGCTAAGGAAAGTGTCTTATTCTCACTTGAGCCATGTGTCATAGTGGTTTCTAGCGTCTCATCTCTCTGTCTTCTCTTAATGACTATCTTTAGTCAGATTACACATGCATGGGATGTTGGTTGTATGTAAATTCAGCATTTTTCTGAAAACAAGAATAATAAAACACAGTGAACAGCAACAATTTAGTAAGACATGCAAAATCCAACAACGTTAATCAACTAAGCTACTATGAAAGTTAGTGAGCCTAAGTAAAATTGATAGCTTTTGATTGGTGCGGCTGCTGAAAAATTTCACAACTGATTATCTTTTGTCTTGGTTATTTGAATACGAAGCTTCCTAATGCTAATTTATGTTATGATTGTACTTAATTTGAATGTCATTCACACTTTTGAATTATTTGTTTTAATGTTGCAACATCCTATTTTAACCCCATCTTTTTAATTGTCTGTACAATAACAAACTGACACTTTTGATGAAATCAGTTAATTTCCTACCTAAACAGGCACGTTAAAGGAGAAATACATTATAAAAAATTTGTATAATTGTAACAGCTTCTTTCCTCTGCTGTCATCTGAAATGGAAAAAAAAACTCCAATTCATTGTGACTATTTGTTTTGTTTTCTTGTTTGCTAGATTTTGCAAGCTCAAGTTACTCTCAGATTAAATTAAAATGTATCTTCAGAGACCATCTCTAACTTTGACTCATTTGATAAGTTTAATCTTCATCTTCACTGTGTAGAGAGCTTTCAGTGGACTGTGTAACATCATCTGGCTGAAATTGTGGTCTATATTGTAACATAGAGGCCTGCATGGAAACAGGATAACAGTGGCTCAGACAAATTAGTTACTTTATGTTTGCATATTGACACATAAAGGAAGTTTTGCCAGGATTCTCAATTTCACACTCTGTGCTGTCTAATGTAATAAACAGGTTATTATTAATATTATTATCAAGTCTTTGCACACAGAGGCAAAACACATTGTTTGCTGGAGTATTTTAAACCATATTAAATATTGGTCATTTGTTATGCTGCTGTTTAGGGTGTTATGTTTTGCATTACAAAAAAAAGTACTGAGTGGTGACAGACAAGAAAATGAGCAAAAATGACAGAAATGATTGATTTCAAATGCCACACTTTTTTTTTTTTTTTTTTTTTTTAATGAGGGCATAAAATATCTTGTTACATGATGATCCCAGAGCTACAAGGTCTTTATTCACCCAATAATATCTTGGGCTTGTCTGGCCCCTGCTTCAGTGCCTTCCTCCTCAGGGGAATTTCACACTGGCTGGAGTCCTGGCTGTAATGAGGCGGTAGCAGTATCTGCAGAAGAGAAATACCATGAACCTGCAGAGTCTGCTCTAATAAAACATCCTACAAGATCTTGGCCTGGGTAAACAGGAGCAGGTTGTTAACTGGTTGACTGACCAACACACTCAGTCATTTTTGATGGATATGCTCAAACAAGAAGATATGAAAAAAGTTGAACCCTTTTTTTCTCCCTTTCTCTCTTTTCACAGCCTGTTTTGCATTGAAAGTGTTGACACCAAAGCACATTTGCGCGAAGAAACTAAATAAAACAAGGATTATTTGAATTGTGTAAATTGCAGTTTGTTTTTGAGATTTGTTTCTTATTTGAAGGCTGTTTATGACCATGCACATATTTGGTGGTTTCTCCCAAGAACCCAATAATTTCCTTGATTTGTAAGAGACTTAAAACATTTTCACAAATTAATTGGCCTCTCTGTGCATTCATAGATTGTATAAATGAAGTGTACGTAGCCTTTGAAAGTACCTTAAACCTACTGTACTTCTAATGGCCAGAAGAAAGCAACTCCACTGGCCTCTAAAAGAAGTCTAATTGTATGAAAATGTATGAGAAAATTACCCTTGATGTAAACATTCTCCTAATGTGTTTCTGATCTCAACTGACACTTTCAAGTTTTCATCAATACAGTATGGTGATCATTTAGTAAATCATGGGCCCTTTAAGAGTAAAATAGACAATACAGCAGTGTATGCTTTAGGGTGTGAATACCTAGTGATTGACTAGTTGCTTTGACATTGACCTGTCAATCAGGATAGAGACATGGCAATGTGTACATTCAAATAGCCATTAACTTTAACTTGTTTGTCTTACAACTTTGACCATGTCAGTGTGTCTTCAGTTCATTCAAAGTTAATTGTAACGTGGGTTGCCTGAAAATGTTGTACTAAGAGATACTCTATGGAGTCGGCCGTTCAGATTTTTCCAGCAAGTACATTTTGTTTTAAGCTTATATTTCACTAGCCAAAATTAGTGAAATAACCCCAATTAATATCACAGATAATGTGGATTATAGATGCACCTTGCTAACCAAGCTAGCTAGCACCAGCATTAGCTGATAACTCCCCTCCCCAGCTCCACCCTCTCTTCCTGATGTGGTCAGTTTTTGGCACCAAGAAACCAAGAGTCATGGCTCATTATGACAATTAGACTCATTGAACTACATTTTTCAAAGAGGAAAAACTGCACAAAGCACATTTTGTCTGTGATGCAAAATGTAAAAATGTTGTGTCATGTCCATACTGTCTAACTACCTTCGTTTCATCTGTATGCTACACAGAATGTGCACCAGTCAATGCCTTTGCTAGCTTCAGTGCAGAGGAGGGTTTGTTTGTTTTTAGGTCTGCCATAGCACAAGTGGGTGGTGGCTTGATGGCTGCACAGTGTTTATATAAAGATACCCTAATCCACTAAAGTACAATTTGAGAACTTCTTAACATTTACATAAGAAGTGCGAGAGAGAGTATTATGATTGTAAAGTAATATGTAAACACCCAAGTGGATTTGCACTTAGACTAGATGTGGGTAAATACTGTTTATATGCATTTCTCTACCAGTCATGCTTTTTTACCGGGCACACAGACAAATATGTAAAAGGTTTCTTTAGTGTACTTTCTATACACTACACTGTAGGTATTTTTTAAACTACTCTTTACTTGTGTAAAAACAAGGTACTTTCTAAACAAGAGTTTGTTTCTTCTTACGTCCTACTTCTTCTCTTCTATCAATTGGCAGCCTACCAAATAAGTATTTTACTATTTGTTTGATTGCATGAAATGTACAACATATTTACACAGTAATATTACACTGTAATTTGCCAGCTCCAGTCTGTATTAGTTATGTATTCTCAACTTTAATCTCTAATTTTTTTTTCTCCCATACTCCCTTCTTCTCTTTCAAAGCGCTGTGAGACAAATTGAAAATTCCCCACAAAGTCAAGGCAACAACATGTTTTTGAAATTTGATAATTTTGTGAATATGAAATGATGAAATGTCTCATTTAAATAAACATCCAAGCCCTTGAGTCAATCCTTTGTTCAACACGCAAAACTGTCAGTTTTAATTTAACACTGAAAAAATAAAACTCTTTACCAGTGCTCCTACTTATCAGTTAATTTAACACTGGTAGACAGTTTCCAACAAAAGGCCCAGAGCAAAACTGACTGAACAAAATAAACTATAACCAACAATTCCAAATGGTCAGTCAGGAGCAGAATAGACATGTTTTATAACAAATCTCCCAAGATCCTTTGTTTCCCTCTTTCTTTACAAGCATCCAGATACCTGCTGCTGACCTCCTCCTTACCCCAAACTACACACGGCATGGTGCAAAGACGGCCATTTGGGGCAGAGATGCACTGAAATGAGTCGACACAACACTTTACATGGCAGAGTTCAGTGTTTGTTTCGACACAGGAGCAGTTTCTATTTTTCATACCTCTTTATAACTTTTTATACAGGCTTTTATGTGCAATTTTATGAACTCTGAACAGGCTGTTAGGTGCCTTTTTACTGACTACCATCTTTCTGGTCACTCTGCTTTTCACCATGTGTGCTTGCAACTACAGTTGGTACCCTAATTCACTAAGTCACTTATATACTAAAGTTAATTTATATCCATTGTTCTGTTTTATAGACTATAGTTTGAGAATTACATTTAACCCTTTAACCTTCTGCTCAACCATATGGTAGAGCACATTTTGACTCACTATATCTTATTGGAAACATGTTTTACTTACGACATCTCAACCGTTTGGTAGAGGCCAATATTTCAAAAAATGTGGGGTCTGTTCATAAAAAAACACTGATTTTTGTAATTAGTGCTCCAAGGAAATAAAATATATAAAGAATAAATTTTTTCATTGCTTTTTTCTTGGTGAGGACGTTAAAGGGTTAAATTTGCAAAAGAAAAAAACTTCTTATGCTTTTACAGATGACTCATGTTGTATATTCCAAGAATCAATGCAGTACATTGTAATATAATATGATAAGAAGAATAATAGAGTATAAAACACAAAGACATTATTTTCCTGTGGCATATATGTAAGGAGCATTTAGAGGTCTTATGTTTTATCAATCTGCAATTGCCCCTTTGGCCTGACTTCTAGTATCATTGGTGACAAAGTCCTGTTTGTACTACATCCTCCAAAAAAAATCAATACTGAAAATGTCTCCAGCTGAAACACCTATTTACATATCCTTTCATGGTGTTACATATGGTGAAGCAGAAAACAGATCTGGTGTAGGTCGGGGGAAAAAAAGAATCACACATCACTGAATAGACTTCCCTACTCTCTCTCAGAAGGACAGACCTCAGGTGAAGTTGCTTGGTTATGTTCTTTAGATTCCTTTGGGAGGCTTCTTCTTTATAATGGACCATCAGCCGTAGCTTTAGGGCGAGGCTATCAGCAATCAGCCCAGCTGAATCACATTTTATTTAAGGAAAATGGGACATATCGACGTACAGTATACTGCTGAGAAAGCAAATGTACTAAAACTGTCGATGACTAGTCAAAGTCTTGATTAGAAGAATGCATGCCTTGCAGCAAAGGTTGCAACATAGTAATTGTACTGAAAGCAGTAACTGGATGCTCAGATACTGTGTTGTAATATTGGGTGTTTCTTTTTGTCAGCCCAAAGAATCACTGTCACAAAATATCTCTTGTCATCTTGATGATTGCACTATTTAGTAACTGTGACAGTAAAGGAAGAGATGAAAGAATGAATTTTGATGCTGCTTATGGGGGATATTAAGCCTAAAGGGATCAGCTCAGAAGGGTTCTGAATATCACTGCCATTTTAAAATATATTTAGTTATCTTGTGCAACTGTGGATAAAAGCCATGTAATTTCTCAGATTTTATCAAAATTTGTCTGCGTACGGCACCAACAGTGGCAGCCTAAATAAGAGAAGTTATAAATGCATGCGTGATGCACAAAATACAATCTTGTGACTTTTGGTAAATACTCCTTTACTTTGACATGAGAACGAGAGAGACAGAAGGATTATAATCAGTGACCATGGAAGTAATTTTTCATTATTATTATACAACTGTTAGACTGAGTTAACATTAGCTCATCTGAATCAATATGTATCGAAACCATCAGCTCAGAAAAGCAAGGACATCATAGACAAACGCACAGAAAAAAAAAAAAAAACTTTCATCAAAAGATTGTTTTGCTTGAACCAATTAAAGAGTGACAACACATCTCACTTGAATTTCTCTCTCTTGTGCTTTTAGATTTAACGTCTGTCAAACTTCAATGCCTGAGCAGCACAGAGTGACAGAAAATAGAGTGAAAAGAAAATAGTTATGGGGCATACAGGAAATCTACTCACATGAAACCAATAAATATGAGTTTGTGAGTGATTGAGTGAGTCAACGGCCAGATTCACGACACTTTCTGCGCTGAAAACCCTTCTCAGAGATACACAATATGGATTTCGGCATACTTATTTCCTACACCACAGTCACTCGTACCTGAAAGCAGACCATAAGTGTCGGCTCAGCCTTCTCCCTCCCAGTGTTTGCAGGTGATTTATATAGCAAGTGAAAGGCCCAGTCAAGTGACTTATTGAAAGATGGGAGTTTGAATCCAATTTGTCTCCCATGTGTTTAGAGTGCACCCTTGTAATGTTTGCTGTCTTCAGGCTGGGTTGAACAGGAATTAACCTTCCTTCTCCTTCCTCTGTCGCAGAACTTAATAATAATGTTGGGCTCTATCTCACTTTTTTTTTCTCTGCCTGAAGTTTGGGCCTTTAAGCCATCCTGTAAAAGGGTCAGAGGTCATATGGTATCTTTTACTTTGTTCCGATGTACCATTAAGCACAGTTCTCCTCAGTATCCTTGTCATCCCTATTGTCAGATCAATGCCTTCAGTGGTCATGACGAAAATAAACATGACCGGATTGCTTAAAAGTCACTATCAAATTTGATCTGCCTGTGCACTGATGCTCTCACACTGAGACTCTAATAGCAAGGCCGGAGCATTTTTACACAATTCCAAAGCTGATAGGCATGGTATGAGTAAGTGCTTTAGCAATCAAAGTGACGTTAATGGAACCTGATAAGCCCGGCTATGCTGAGAAAACCAGTACCTCTGTGCTCTAAAGCTGACTTGTGTCAGAAAGCAAATTTTAGTTGAAAGCAGGGGTGTTTTCCATGTCAACGCTAAAGCCTTGATGTCACACCGTCATAACAGATGCTATTTTAGGCCATGCTTTTACCTTATACTGCTATAAAGCTATTTATGAGTAGAGAAAACACAGTATTGAAATCTGTTTCATTTTAAATTGTTCTAGGAATACATTAAAAATGACCCTGAGTAAGTCTGGGGACATTGAGGATGTCTGTAGTGTAGTGTAGAGTAAATTGCACAATGTATGATGTATCTTTCTTATGTGGCGAACATGTGGAAAACATGGCCTTCCTTTGACCAACAAGCTTGTTCTGTTTCCCTGACCTATAGGGAGGAACAGGTCTGGCGCACCTTTAGCTGCAGGACTGGACTGTAACACCTTGTGATGCATGCTGATGGTGAATGCAGCTATTCTGGCTGGTTGGCTTTTGATGGCTTTGACCAGCCTGCCCCTCTCTTGATGTCGGCAGTTTTATGTATAAAAAGGGTGAATGGGAAATTTTCTGTCCAAAAAAACAATCAAACAATTCACTCTTTCAGCACAGCCTCTGTGAGGTACAGCTCCCCCATTGCTCTACTCTTCTGAATTAGTTAATAACAAGTCGCACCTGAATGTACAAAAATGTTGTACAGTGTTTGTCCAAATTCAATAATAACATTCAATATTCCTTCTACAATTTCTCTGCTTTTTGTTTCCTCTCATTCCCTAGCAAAGGTTTTTAGTATTGTTGCTGCTCTATAAATTACTGAGCCGGCGAGCAGATGGCAGTGGTATAAGGTCATTATCTAAGAACAAAAGGCTAACTGAGCCTATGGCTGATGGGAAAAATGATGCAGGGATAAAAGGAGGCTTGCCCTGTGATTTTGAAAATTGGAAGGGGAAAGTGTTTGGGGCACGTGGAATATAAAATAGATTTAGGCCTATAATTCATTATCAGCCTCCTGAGTTTTTATTTTGCCAGTAACTGAAAAACGGCTTTGGTTCCTGCAGTCATGCCAGGATTGGGTATTAGGATAGTATGTTTGCTGGACAGGCTTTGGGAAAGTCATGGACACTTAAATCACTCTTTACAGGTAATGACTCTTTTGAATGATGTTCCTTAGTCAGTCAGTATGTGTGTGTTTGCCCATCACACCCTCCAGTTTATAAGACACACTGGAAATCTCCAGTGTACTTACTACTTACTCGTACTTGCTGTATTCACTGTATTCCCTCTCTCCTTCAGTATTATCACATTAACCAAGTTTTCTTTTTTCACTTTTTTTTGTTCAGTCCATCTTTCTCATTTTTAATACAAGCTTCCTGAGTGTGGATATTTAGGCCTACTAGTGGTGATTGTGTTTTTTTCACTCATTTATAGTGGATTAGAATTGAAATCTTGTCTTCTAAAGTATATAAGCTGCTGCCTATTGTCGGTTTTCTGCTCATTCCGCTAATCCCTGGTTGACAGCTTGTGCTTTGCAAAAACCTTGTGTGTGGGTCTCTGTCACCCTGTCTCTTTCCTGTCTCTTGCTCCTAGAAAAAACATCCCACTCTATTTTTTTTTCTCACAAATTGCTGCTAATTTTCATACAGAACGCAGAGCAAAAATCTGAAATGTATAAAAGTATAAAGGCTTGAGTGCACTGCTCATATGATTGAAATTCATGTATGCAAATGTTCCCTTATTTTCTATTTCTTAACACAGACCTTTCTTTGATATTGTACCACCTCACTTAGCTCAATAAAATTCACTGGAGCATCGGACAGGGATAGAAGCACTATATAAGAACAGGGGCACAATTCGCCTTAATTTTGCTGACTAATTATTGCAAGACTGGCATGCCCTCCTCCCTCTGCCATTCTATCTCATGAAAAATGGATGAAACCAAGGGCATGTTAGGGGAGGGAGCGCACAGGCTTCTCATTGTTGGCAGACACTGGCGGTGGGTTTCACTGCAATTTAAACCTCGGCTGATACAAGACTTTAACCTTGACCCAGGCTTCACATCATCATTCCTGGCTGGTCTCTAAGGCTGACTTAACCATTAGTTCCTTAGTACAGTCATGTGTGACCACATCAACACACACACACACACACACACATTCGGACACCTGAGTATTAGACATTATGCATTCACACAGAGTCAAACAAAGTTGGACAAAAGGAGACAAAATAGGGTTTCAAATAAAAATTACATGGTGAATAAAAATAACAGTCCACTTGTTTGCATTACTGGTTCATTGGCCTGGCTGTGAGCTTCTGCAATTTCTTCATCCCTTGTGTAGATGACTTATATTTTCATTCAGAATATATATCACATTTTAAGAATCAACTGGACCCATTATTTGTTTCCAAGTTAAGAGGGACTCTGCTCTTTGTTTTTCAAACTATAAAGTGAAAAGCATTTAATTCCTGTGTAGACTCACACTTTCCTCCTTAGTAAACTAGCAAACTTAGAAGAAAAATTCCAACTTTTAGTGCACTATTTTTCATAGTGATTTAACATTATTGTCAAACAGGAAATGGAGCCACTTGTTTAACTCTTGAATAAAAGTGCAGGAAGTGAAGGAGAGTCTTGTAAACATAGATATAGATGATGCTGCAGACCTGCAGAGCCAAAACCAATCACACTCTAACTACTGCTCAACCACTGCCTAGCTCAACCACTTTACTTTGCTTTATAAATGACTGTCTTCAAGTCACCCGATAGGATTAGCGGGTCGGAGTGTCACGGTTATGTTTCATTTTGCTGGAGCTCAGGCTGTTTGCATTCACTGTTTCTACTTAGACAAACTAATCGCGAAGATTCCTTTTATTCTTAGTTGAAAATGTAATATTTAAGATCGTTTCCGCATTAAATTGGTTCAATCAATGGGTTTTATAAT
The DNA here is from genome assembly GCF_042242105.1 of Pempheris klunzingeri. Taxonomy (NCBI): domain Eukaryota; kingdom Metazoa; phylum Chordata; class Actinopteri; order Acropomatiformes; family Pempheridae; genus Pempheris; species Pempheris klunzingeri. The sequence goes on along the minus strand of NC_092016.1, from coordinate 17,538,276 downwards.
ATTTCTAGTGAAACAAGTGCATTTTATATTCATACTATTCTCTCAGTGAATGTATATAATCTTGAGAATGTTAGTTATTCCAAAGATTCTGCAACGTTTTTTTTTTTAATCATTCCTAAGGTGGTTGCAATGAATGCTCCATCGCTGAAACTTGCATGTTATTTAAAGCTTATCTTTAACATTTGTCAACATATGAGCATGTTCGACAACTGTTTTGGTTAAAATATCTGAAGTAAACCAACTTCTTTTTAACATGGATCATCTAGATACCAGTTAGTCACTAGCTTGGCTTTCCTGGATATTTGACATGTACAATAGATGTATCTTTTTCAACCCAGTGAATAAATATTGTGGAAATAATATGCACATTTCTCAATAGAAATGTTATCAAAACACATTTTAACGCTGACACTATCTTAAATATTGCATTTAGCTTGAGCTTTTAACTGCAGGGGCTGGCGCAGGTCCACTGATCACTTAATGTAGCTTGACATTCATCGGATTATGCAGGAAAAATGTGCATAACTTTTCACAAGATATCGTATGAATTGTTCTGCGAGATTTTTGCAGAGCATTTTGAGTCATTTCCCGTCAAAAATATCCGTCCATGTGTAGTGTGCACTTACTTATATGGTATTCAATTTAAATTTTTCAATTCAATTTTATTTGTATATATATATGAAGTGTCATACTGATATGCTCCCTACACTGAAATCTGACATATATCCATGATACTTTGTGTCTCAATAGAGCTCTCACACAAATTCAAGGTGTCAGCTGAAGTTTCTCTTAAGGGCCTGCAGCAGAAAAAAATGCATTTAGATTATTTGCACAGACATACCACTGTAAATGTTTAATGTCACTATTGTAAACTGAAGGCATGCATACTCACATAATCATAATGACAGGTTCTTGCTCAATTGTGCGGACCACGTTTCTTCATCTTGAAATATGACATATTGTTGTTTGTTTTCTGTGAATGCCACTGCATTCAGATTCCCTCATTAAACCATTGCACATTGCTGGCCTCAACAAAAGGATTTTGATTCAGGAAAATTGGCTGGTGTCACTTTTGTAAGTGTCTATGATGATTTATTTTCTAAATGCAAACCAATGTAGACACATGAATGTTTTGGGAAACAGTTGCAATAAAGAGCTTTGTAAGGGGAGCAATCATGCATGCTTTGGGTGATGGAGGTGCCCATACAGGTTAGGTGTTAAGGTTATCTTAACCACACACAGTGGTTAAAAGAGCCATGGATCTGCCAAGATTTCATTTAGTCTCAAATAGTGCTCTTTATTTTAATGGATTCTACTGATTCTCTAATGTTGTTCATGACCAGCCTTTCAATGAAAAGCCGTTCACTAACGTTGTACTTGGGAGACAGAGTGTGACAGCAGAGAGCTGTTTCCTGAACACTTTTAAACCCAATGCCGATAGTACAGAATTTCTCCCTCTTTTCAACTTACATTAAACAGCCCGGTAGTTCACATGGAGCTGTTCTGCATGCGATAACAGCTGTAAAGAGAAGTCATTTGAGCATTCACTGATGCTTTCATAATTTTTCTTGAAGAAAATAGGGAGATCTAATGCTTTGCCATTGGAGATTCAGATCTGAAAGTCTTCATAGGTCCAAAATGATGGACTCAAACCCTACTGGACCCAGGAAATTTATTCAGAGATTGAATTGGACCTGATAATTTCCAAACAATATATATCTACCGACCCGTTTTTGCCCAAGATATTATAGACCCAACTTGGTGCAGAAACAAGAGGGAGACGGGTCCATGAAATGGACTCAACAAGGTGAATAAAATTGCTACCACATTCTACTGCTAAAACATTACCTTGTTGGATACAACATATGGTAGCTAAATAAAAGCCAATACCTATTAACTCAGAATAAGCTATGCATGATATGCTGATGAAATGCATTATCACCAGACAAACTATGACATCAACATAGTTGAGTAGAACAAGGTGAAATGTTCATCTCACACTAATCAAACTTTCATGAACTTCATTTACCTCAACAGTGTTTTGTGTGATGTCATCTAACATGGCAGCCATTACTCCTTATGTCATGATTTGCATGCTTGTATGGAAAGGATAACTTATAAAGGTTTGAAGCCCTTGATTTTGAGTCACTTTTAAGATTTCCAGCTTTTACATACTCCATTCAGTAAGACTCTGCCAAGTGGTAATATAAAAAGAATATATCCTCTTGCCTTTGTTGCAGGCTTTGCTGCCTCTCAAAGAAGATATTGGCTCAAAGTAGTGACTGGAATTGGATTATCTCAAATACTTAGTTGCATTATTGATTTACTCATCTCTTCCATTTGCGCTAAAGTGAAAGAGAGGGATTCATACAGTATGCCAAGTTTATTTGGGGAGAAAGATCTGGGAGCAAGGCTATAGTTTTTTATTACGCAAAATTAAGCTCAAGTTTTATCATTTGGCAGACTGCACTGCCTTAAATCAAAACACAACCTACGCGATGTAATGTTACAACTTAAGCAAGCAGATGATTTATGCATTACACAAGTTATGAATTATGTAACATCTACACATTTTCTACAATCGGCTTGTGTCAACCTGTCTCACACAAACCTTAATGCACAACACAGAGTGAACTGTATTATAGATAAGCTTTCTATCTTGTATAATCACACTCAGTGGAGATTTCTTGTGCCATTAATCTTTGTTTACTGTCATTGCCATTGTTTCCAGCATCACTGTACTTTAGCTGTTCTTGTCTAAGATTTACAGTTCAGTACAGATCAGAATGAAAAGTGATGCATCAAAAGTCATCACACTTCTTTGTTCCTTTATTCATGAAACACAATATCAGTAATACACAGCAAATCAAATATATTGCACACTTCTACCTCGTGGTGGCAACCGGCAGAGGCTGACTTTTTTTTTTTTTTTTGAGAATTCTATGGGTCACTAGACTGAGAACCAGACGAATCCGCAAGCTCATGTTTTATTTGCTCTGGCAGATGCATCTGGTCCCTGTCCTGTTCAGACAGATTTCCAGCCGATCTGGCCCAGGTCGGGCCGAACACAACCATTTTTCTAATATAGGGTGGGTTTGGTACAATACACCACTGAGGCATCTTCGTAAACAACCAAATTGGCTGCAGCTGATGTGGAAAGTTTATTGAACCCACCATTACAGCAGTATTAATGGATAGTATATTTTCTCTATAGGAAAACAAACAGCTTACACCCAGTGCTACGTCACTTTTTGTTGAACGCTTACAATAAATTCCGACCTCGAATCAGTTTGTCAATCATGTTGTCCTAAACTTCTTCAGTATATCAAATCTACTTAAAAATAGTCATAATGCTTAAAAGTTTCATAAAAACAACACTGCTTTTGATGCTATTTATAGCTTTTCAGCAATAGCCATTCAATGTATTAATGTTTCGTAGTACCTCCCTGTATTGTAGTTTAAGCTTTTTGTGACAGTCTGCCATTCCTGTGCTGGATTCAAATGAACGTCACACGCACTGCAAAGTAAGAGGAAAGGCATCTTCTGTAATTCAGCGTTACTATAAATGTGACAGTGTATCACTTTTAAATGTTGCAGAAAGTATTGAACAAGAATGAGGTGACAGTGAGCTGTCAGATGGAAGACACCTCCAACTTCTCAGGTTTACCAACTCCACCGTGCCCCGCTGTTGTGTGGAAAAGTGCTCATGCTGTGCACAGGATGAAATCAGATCATTGTTGTTAGCAGTGATACTAATGAAAACACACTAGCATCTAACAGGGCCGAACAGATATTTGTAAGTATGTTTACATGCTGTTAAATGTGTTGCAGTTGAGCAAGACATTACAATTGATATTAGTATTGCACTTTTCCAAAGTGAATATTCATTCAAAAAGCCAAGGTGCAGGATAAAATGTGTGGTAATAGCCCCCTTTTACACAGAAACTGTGCAGTATTGCCTTAAAGAAGACTTACCATTGAGCCAGCTTGGCTTTTTTACGCTGAACCAAACAAAAACAGAAATTTGGTGTGTGATTTTTGATGGTATGTCGACTTTTCAAAAGACACACAACAGCGTCGCTGTCAGGCATCCTGTCCTTCTGGCTCACCCTTTTTACAGAGACATTGATTCGGTTCTGTTACTATCTCTGCTGCCAGCTCGGAGGTAGAAATGCAATGACCCCCCCTTAAGTATGTCAGCATATCTTTTACACAGACAACAAGTCGGAATAACAGCACAAAAGTCCCACCTTGAAAAGGCTGTGTTAAAGGGGCTAGTGTTTGCAAGATAGATAAGAACCCTTAAACAGGAAAGCTAATTGATGGGCTGTATTGAGATGAGGTCTTCCTTCCAGTTTCTGATTAGATGGGAGCACAGGACAAGTATTTTACAGAGTGGATATGTATGAATGTAAGAAAAGCAATTTAACTTCAGTTGGACTTTAAGTAAGTGGTTGTCTATTTGATATTTCATTGCAGTACTCTGTTTACTCTGCAAGCTAAAGGCAATCGGGGAAGAATCAAATTTGTGGGCAGTGTTATGTAATGTGAATAATCCAGGTTGGCTCCATTTTCTTGCACTCAACCTCAAACATAGCTACCAGGCAGGTTAAAAACCAATGCATGATCATCACCACAGCTCCAAAGACCATTAAAGATGGATTCTTATCTATTGTTCAGTGTATAAAAAGCACTGATATCATTTCACATCATTGAAAAAAAATACAGTAAAGAAAAAGCAAAAAAAAAAGCAAAAAGCAAAAAGCAAATAAAACATTATTTATATATATTAGTTTACTTACAGAGCATTGCTTAGCAAACATAAAATTCTGCCTCTTACCTGGGTCCAGTTCACAGGCTAAGCATGCTATTCCAGACGTTCTTCTCCCCAGACACCTCCTCCAGCTCTTCCTGGGAGATCCCGAGGCGTTCGGGTCAGATGGAATATGTTATCCCTCCAGTGAGTTCTGGGTCTGCCTGGAGGTCTACTCCCAGCTGGACGTGTCCAGAATACTTTTTTTTTTTTTTTTTTTTAAAGTTATTCAACAGTTGTTTCATTGTTACATTGTCACCTTAACTCTTTTTACTGGGTTTTATCCTGCTTCGTGTTGCACTTTTATTCCTTTTTATGATGCTCTGTATGGCAAGTTGCAACTTACAAAAGCGCTGAAAATAAATGTTTTACCCTCATTATACGCAACAGTACAGTACCCATTATTCTTCCAAGTAACTGTATAGAATGGGGGGAAACTGATCTCTGTCTGAGATAGGAAAAAAAGTATAATTCATAAAATACAGGATCTAGCTTCATGATATCCATCTTAATACCAGTGTGACAGAACGGTACCTGCAATTAAAATCTGTCAGGACTACCTGAACAGTTCTTGCTTCCAATATTCTGCTTGTTCATTTATGCTTTGAGCTTTCATGTTTCAGCTCATTAACTTCACAAAAATGTTGGTATAGCTCGGATCATTTCAAGCAGTCCCTTGTGTGCCCCTTACACCACTTGATCTGTGTGTCACTGATAGGCCTCCATGCTGCTCATCAGGCTTGAAAACAGCTTGTGTCTGCAGCTTTTCAGGTGGAGTGCAATGGCTGCAAACAAGAGGGAGCACCTCTAACAGCGGAAGCAGTGGCCGTTCAGCTTCAGTCACCTGGCTTGCACTGCTCATTTGCCAGATAAGACCCCCACCCCGGTTTAGAGGACACAGAATAAAAGCCTGGGAACACTTTTCATCAAAATTGTCTAGACATACAAAACAGCACTTAATAGGAGGATGTGCGTCTTGGCTTTTATATTAAACACTGAGAATTGGGACTCAAGAGTGTTATAGACATTAGGCAAGGAGTGGCAAACGTTTTTATATCAAGAATTTGATAACAAACTTTGTAGCAAAAGGCCCCAGGATGGTTTGGAGGCTTCCTGTCCTTTATGCCAAGGTATCACAGTACATCAGTTTGACCAGGCAAAGAAACCAAATGTAATTCTTCAGTGGAGAAAAATAAAAGGACATGGCTGCTATGACTCTGATTAGTCTGTGTCCAGGAAGCCATGTCCTACCCTGAGAGGATGTTTATTTTTACCAGGGTAACCCGATTAGTGCAAACCGTGACTGAGATGCTTCCAAAGGCCAATTTTCAGGCATCTCTCATGTGTTGCTTGAATCAGGTCTTCTCAAGTTCGTTCTGCCAATTTCACACTGTTTTCATGCCAAACAATGAAATACATTTAATTTCAGTTTCTTGCTCTACTATTTTGGTGATTCAATCTTCTCTTGTCAACCCTTGTGCTGATCGCTTTTCAACTCACCTCTGTACTAAGAGCTGATAATTCTCATTTCAACATTGTGCCGCTGTGCAGCATAAGCAAAGATTATTTGTCTTTTTTTTTGGTTACTAACAGACTTTTGCTGTAGTCTTCTGTCTTTGTCATGAGCTGTCATGCCTCTGCTAGAGCCACTGTGATTTAATGCTGCAAACATTATTGCTTTGCAAAAGTTTGTATTGTTAGCTTCAGCTGTGCTGTTTCATGGTGATATAAGGTGAGGCTAGAACATGTCCTGCACCTTTCACATTCGCTTAGTGTTCTGTCCAAACCGTAACAATCTCATAAGAATACCCTTCAACATAATGATTAAGTCTATTGATTTTCCTCTAATTGCTATGGTCGCCCTCTTTTGGGGGGCTGCAGAGTGGGAGAACCACAGTTATTAAAAGTAATAATGGGTTAGTGCTATTTACGATGCTCTGTTTGTAAAATAAAGAGTAATTAGGTTGGAGAGACAGAGATGAGACACTGCATCCAGCCCCAAATGTGAAACTCTGTGTGTGTGTGTGATTGGTTTCCAAGAACATGCTCAGATCACCTGAAATATTTTCTCTGAGTGCATTAATTACATAATCGAGCAATTCTACATCCCCTGCTTCCCTGCTTTTAAAGGAACGACCCAGACAGATGCCCTTCTCCAGCAGCAAAACGTACTGTGTGTACAAAAGGCACAAAAACATGTGGAAGCTTCAGCAACATACAGATCAATACACATCAAAATTAAGTAACAAACGCAACATGACATCAGAAATCAGCATTTGCAGTGTTTAAGCCATTTTTTATTTAATGTGCTTTTGTATTTATTTCACATGTCTGCTCACCAAATAGAGCAAATCTGGTACATGTACGAGAGTTTAATCCAAACAAAAAGAAAGCATTCTGGCAACACATAGAATGCTTCAAGCTTGCTTGTCTTTATTGGATTTGTTCTGATGTTGATATTAAACTGGATTATCTGAACAGCTACTGTGCCAAGCACCTACATCGTATCTCTGCAATGAATTAATGAATCCATGAAAACTCTGATATTAAATGATTTGTATTACATATTTAATGTGGCATTTCATAGAATGTAATTATCATAGCACGGGCACAGTTTACCCAAATAAACCATGTTCAGCCATGTTGTGATCAGTTTACCTGTGCCCTCTGCATTTACCACAGAGCTCAGGATCGTGAAGATTTGTCAAGACTGTGCATTTGATCATGAAGAGTATATCTACATTGAACAAAGTCAGATTTGCAATACAATATTTGTGCCTTCTTTGGACATTGATTCCATCCGTTTCAGTGACTGCACTAAATGTCAGTGTACATATTATGAGCAACTATGACCAAGGAGTGACCACTTAAGGGCATTACTGTGCTGTTGATTCAACATTTGATTTAAACACAAGTTAAATGAGCAGCTAGTATTAAATTTTACTTCCAGTGTGGCTGTGATGTGCCCCAGCTCTGTTGCAGCTCTCAGAGACAGTACACTGCCATTCTGGCCAGTGCACCAATGCTTCTGAAACATTTCCAGCAGAGCAAACAAGTGGTAAGGATTTTCAGGTCTACAAAAATGTTATCAATCCACATCAATAAGTTAAAGGGAATGAAGCAGTCAGGATAATGTTTATCATGTGCCCCTAGATGTTTTGTTTAATACATTTGACTGGCATCAAATTAGTAAGTGATCACCTTGTCGCCTATTGGTCTTTGGGAAAAGTGCCTGTCAACAAGCGGGAAACCACTAAACACAGCTTGGTTCAGATTGTGTGTGACGAACGCCTACAGAGAACAGGGATCTATCAAGATAAAACAGGTTATCACGCAGCAAGAACATCATTCGACCTAATTAAGAGAGCATATATGAATGTTGACTTAGATCCTGTTTGATTACATTTGACAGCAAATCAGCGATTCATTAATAATTTAATGAAGGCTTTTTGTAGTTTTCACCTCAAATTACATGAAACATAGAAATCAGTTAAAATAATGTAAGAATATATTTATTTAATGAAAACAGTTTTTTTTTTTTTTTTTACAATATGCACTAAAGAATTGAATTGATTCATTATTTTAATGATGTTTTTGCATGTCATGTCCACTTTGGAGTCCAACCAGCATAAAGCAGTCAGGTTATTTTTAAGATGTTAGATGTGGCACGAAACAAAAAATTTGTTTCTGGAGCTGCAAAGTGCACAGTTGTCACTTTCAGTCAGCCAATTCATTCAGATGACACAATAATGATAATGTGTCCAGCATATCAGTGAAAACAGACAGCAACATGCTCAAAACTATAATCACAATCAGCCCCATACAGTACTGTCAGTGCTCCCCCAACTTTTGAAGTCTATGGCTTACTTGTCTATTAAAGGTATGAAATGACACTTTTTCTTTCATACAAGAAGTGTGACGAGCATCGACACAGGCAGAGACCCCAGGACATTGCAGATCGTGAAGAAAAGCAGTTTTCATAACAGTCATGACGGGATCGCAGTCGGCATGTGACAAAGGGTACAGACAAACGATTTAAAAAGATTCAGCAGGTGAACAGGCAAACAGAGATGGTTCGAACATTATGGCATATAGGAGACTTTGAAGACTTGGCAGTAATATAGAGGAAATGGTTTTGAAAATATATGCTAGGACAGATTAGTTTCACCAGAATAAATTAGCTACATTCATTAATCTTAATTCAGTGTTGATAGGCACAACTTAACAGCAGTGTATTAACTACTGAATTTGTCATGTAAAAAGCATTTCATAATGAATTTCATCTGCCACATGCTGAGCTTCAACCTTTCTCTTAAAGTGCTTTCCCTCATGGCTGCGTTGTTGATAATTTCATGTTAACTGTGGTCATATGCAGGTATACACAGAGCCAATGACAGAAATATGTAAATTTCCCCATCGTGGGACTAATAAAGGAATATCTTATCTAATACTTGGCTATATATTGTGGATGCTGGCACACTGTATCAAAGGACCAGTTTGCTAGTGTGTGTGTGTGTGTGTGTGTGTGTGTGTGTGTGTGTGTGTGTGTGTGTGTGTGTGTGTGTGTGTGTGTCGGGGGGGTCAGGATGGCAGCTGCTAAGAAGTATCATTTTAGCCAGACTAGAGTTTAACACACATTTTTTATTCAAGTTCCAAATTGCCTCCTTGAAATGTAACATTACTAAAAGATTAGATTCTTCTTCTGCTGTCTCTGGTGTGATTTTATGCCTCAAGGTTTTTACCCAAATGCCCACTGACGGGTGTAGGTCATGCATTGTTAAACACATTATTATGGGGATTAAATGTGCAAATATTGATAGCAGATTGAGCATGAAACACTCAGCTTGAGCACACTAGCGTACTCATACATATCCATTTAACCTTCCACAGCATAGTAAGACAATGTAAATACCATTAAAACATTTCTGCAGCTACTGTCTATTGCCATGCCTTATATGTACTTATGTTACTATTAGTGCTGTCAAAATGAATGTGTCAATTAATATGAAAAATTTGACATGTTACAAAAATTTTAACGATTAACTATTAAAGATTTTTTTTTGTTGCTTTCCTGTGCTGTGGTAGCGATCGTCTCAATGTTGCTGCTCTCAATCCAAACCCAACACTTCTTTTTCCGTTGTTAAGCCACCTCAATATGGCGCATCCGGATGCAGCAGTTGTAGCTGCTTCAAACTGCTGCACATTTAATTTAATGTTTTCGGCTTTATTGCTGAAATACATTAAACCTGCTGTCACAGTCACAGCCATGCCTCCAGTTTTGTCTTGTGTTTTCCCTTCCACTTATGTCTCCTGTGCATCCCTGTTTGCTTGTGTGTGGGTGTGGGTGTGGGTGTGTCTATGAAGTGGGCGTGGCGCTCCGTTCCCTGATTGCTTTTCAGCTTACACGTAAAACCTGTATTCTCGCAAGATTGTGGAATAAGAGACAGTAGATAGAACTACAACCTTACAGACTTAAAGTGGTCTGTCTCGGTCTGCTTTTACTCAGATGCCATATGCTATGGAGTTATTGGATTTTTAGTGCTTATTAGAATGATTTTGTTCTAAGCTGATATCTATTATTGATGGACTTGACGGTTTTTAAAATTCTACTGGCACTTTAACATATAGGCCTGGGCTTTGATATTACTTCTATTAGCACATATAATGCCTTTAATATCAAGTGGAAAGTCAGATTTGATGGCCTTTATTGGAAATCAGGAGAGAATCTGTGTTCAAAGTTACAAAGATGCTGTTAAACAATAGTGCTTCAATTTAAATGTACTGACTTTGTGTTGATTCATTCTGTGATTTTACATTTACAGTTATCATAAGCTTCAGTCTTGAGAAAAAAAAAATTAATTGTGTGATTCATTAGTTTATTTTTTTATTGATTGACAGCTGCAGTTACTATGCTTTGCATCATTCATGAAAAAGTACAGTCATATATTCTTAGGCTCAATTTTCATTGTATTCAAAACAATAAAAGTCCCAGACAAACCTAAATACTTTAATAAAACATGTATTGCCATGCCCTTAACGTACATAGAAATGTTATAGCTTAATAAGATGTAAATGATGTACCTAAAAACTTGAAGATAGTAGGGCATTTCATTATTCCCTTTTAAGAAAATTGGTGTCATGATAAGAAAATTTGTTTCATAGACATTTCAGTTTTGTGAGATATAAATGTTTCAGAGACACACTGCACGCTAAATGTTCAGGTCTCACAACATCGATTTATCCAAGAGTCAATAGTCTCTTTTGTCTTTGAGAGTACCCTGTTCTTGAATGCTATATTCATCTTTCCATGTGAAGCAATTGTGTGCTTTCCGCAGCACAATTACCAAACCATGACAGCCCATTTCAGCTTTGTCTAACTCCTCACTTACCGTTCCAAATATATCCATTACCATGCAGATTGGTCCATTATCCTCTGCAATAGGACACTTATTTTCAAGTGAGTTGTTGTGATTTTCTGTATCAGAGTGGGTGGCTTTAAAACTTTTGGTCAAGAATCTCTCTTTTGCCTCTGACCAAACAATCTTTTCCCATTCATTTTCGATTAATAAACAACAGTCTTATGTGACATTTTGGGAAATTAGCAAGCAAGTTTGTACAGTAACAGTGATAATCCAACTTTACAGGACCTTGATACTGTTTTCCAAGTGAGCACTGACTGACCTCTGCTTTGTCTTTCAGCTATTACATCTGACAAATAGCCATTTCAACAGTCATAGTGTGTGGTCTCTACGCCACTGTGAATATTACTGTCCTATTTCCACTCCCACTTTAAACCACTGTTGTCTCTCCTCTAGGCGTGGTCCCCTGATCCCAGTCCTGACAAAGACTTGCCAAACCACAGCTACTTCTGATCCCCAGGGCTGACAAGCCAATCCATCTTTACCTGCAGAGTAACTTTACTCCGTTTGTCATCAGCACCCGCCCTCTATCAAGGAGAACTGAAATAGATATGCTAAAACATTCGCTGCTTCCTCAATGATCATGACATTCAGGAGAGTGTCCTTAATGTGAATGTATCATTTATAATCATTCTAAAATTGCCTTAAATGTCTTGTACAGTAGGCCCAGTGTGTACAAATACACTTAATCAGACCACACAAGAGCTAAAAAAACTTATTTCTCAACTCATGCTTCAGCGAACAGACCATATCAATGTAACGGTAGTAAAGTATGACTGTAATAATTTAATTCCGTACAGTATATTTAAAGGGCAAACAGTTAGGTCCTGAATGTTCACACACTACCACAGAGCCAATAAGCAGTGTCAGGTTTGCAGCACTAACAGGATTAAGCACCAAGACTTTATGTCTTTTACAGCTGCTGCCAGGCACAGGCCTGGAAATAATGGGATCAGTTTTGAAGCAGTTCATCACGGAGGAAACCACTTCTTCCCACGTTAGCTTAGTGTGAAGGACCCCGCTGCATATAGGCACCCTGGAACATGCCCATGAAGTAATGACATCATAGACAAATACACATGGAAACATCCAATGTGTGAAGATGACTATTTAACACATGGTCAGCAATTTAACTAACAAGGCTAACTGCAAACGGGTAAAGGTTCGAGAAAAAGGTTGCCAGTCAATCACCCATGCATTGTTAATGACAGCATTAACTAAATACAGTTCATAAAGTCTTTACTAATTGGAGCTGTCTCCTAATCGGAGGGCTTGTGCTTCAATCCAAATCTGTGTGTCATCATCTGTAACTTAAAAGGCAGCTCAAGCTATCTGTTGTATAAGTGATGTATAACAGGGTGTAAAAGAACCAAAAGCATCATGTGGATTATTAAGGTTAGAGTGATCTTTTTGAAGACACATTAAAATCCATAAAAAGAGGAACTGATGAGAATAGTGCACTGCTCAAAAGTGATTTATAAATGTTTCGCAATCATACAGATCTTATTTTACATGGTCATAATGAAACTTTCACTTTAATTTCAGTCATCTGAGTAACTGCTTTTATTTAAAAGAAGTCATATCTTATATTTAGGATCACTTACATTAAAATGGATGTATTACTCATCATCTTGCTGTCTGTGTTAGGAGGACTATCTGTGCACCTTGCTGTCAGCAGCCATTTATTCAGGTAGCTACATAAATATAAATGTAGCCATTTGCCATTTATGATATACGTTGGAAAACAAGGAAATGATTATATGTTCTTTTGCAGCTAAACAACCTGAAGCACATTCTCTCTACAAGTAATGTACAAATAATTGTTGTTTGTACCATGCAGCAGTATGTCTTCTGATGATGAGGGAAGGCAAAGACAAGGTTTTACTGGCATTGGCAGGTAGTAATTTCAGACCTGGGCCAGATTGTAGTGGTGAGATGCATCATCCCCACAAGTCACATGGTTAAATCAATGAAACAGCACCCCTTAGGCCAGTCAGTACAATTTTGAAGTTCTGCAACATCCCCTGGCAGGTGGCACCATCATCAGCTGACACTCTTGTAATCACTTTCTTTAGTACACTAGCCTTGTACACTTTGTACTTGAATTGTCGTATTGATTTTATCCTAATAAAAAAAAATTCTGTCCTATTCTCAACGGTAGAGAAAATACAAAAACAAATAAATAGCTTAAAATGAGTATGCAGCTACTATATTGGAGTACCGAGAGGGATGAAACACTGCTTTCAAAATTACATTTAAAAGAACGATTGAAGAATTTCACACAATAAAAGTATAATTGCAACAATTTTTGGCCGTCTTTATCGCAGTGTCTGTCAGTATTGTTTTGCACCCTTTAGGTAAACATGGGGAAATCATTCCTGAGGGCATACTGATTAGCCCGGGGGGGGGGGGGGGGGGTAATGAAATACAGTATCTGCTTGAGAGAGTGCCTGCTTTATTACTCTATTATAGATGAAAGGAGCTGAGGTCTCTTAGAAGACCACCTTCAAAGACGGAATCATTGCCTCACATCTCCCTAATGCCAGTTTGCATTCAGGCCCCATTAATTTTTGTTTATTTTGCTCAATTTTTGTAAAAAAAAAAATCTTATTCATTCCAGTCTGGGAATGAATCAGATATTCATGTTACACAGAGGATGAATGTTACACAGACATTGGCTATACAATGTAAATATTAGCCTTACACAATGTCTACACAGCCTGCATATCAAAAGTGTCATGTTAGCACTAGCTCCAGTTCTCTATTTGCACTTACACAGAATGTGTTCGGGCACAGTTTTGAGTGTAGGTCACCTGAGTTTTGGCAGCGCCTGTAGCAATCTATTGGTCAGACAAGTGTGAGACAGACAACTGATAAACACGGCTGAAACCCATCTTGTGTAGACAAACCTTATTATAAAACAGTGGTGGTGAAGTACTGAGAAGCAGAGAGAAACGAGAAATGTAGAGAGAAAGAGAGCTATACACCAAGGCCACATGGTTATAAGAGGTGATTCGATTTTTTTCACACAATAAATGTACATAAAAATGACTTCCCTTTAATAGGTTTTGTACATATTAGTTTTATCAGACTTATCTGGAATCTGAAGATCATAGTCGAAGTGATTAAAAACTAATTTGTTAGCATAATGTTAACTAATCAATGTAAAATACAATGGCAGTATTACAGATTACAACAGTAAATATTTGCATATACTGGCTATGTGATAGACAGAACTATGGTCATAGATGAGAAATCACTGTACTGCATGAGGAAGTATATGAAGAAATTGCATTTTGTAAGGAAATCCAAAATCCACCTTTTTGTAGTGTCACTAAATGATGTTTGGCTGATGAAAAGACTGTTTGAAGAGATTGGTTTTCATGCTATGATGGCACGTCAGTAGTGACTCTGCAGCCCTTGCTGCGGGGATAAGATGTCATTAGGGAGCTAGGACATGGAGGAATTGCAGCCAGGTGGTCAAAGGTTAGTACAAGGATAGAGGACCAACACACCCAGAAGATGCGTAGCGCAGCTCTGAGTAGAGCTGAAGGCAGTCGGACAGGAGGGTGTGTTGCTCCCAAGAGGCTGGAGGGAAAACAGGAAGAATGTGAAATGCATCAATTTGGGAAGGCCACAGACAAGGACATGAGTTGCACAGGGCGAAGCGAGGTGGAGTGAGAACATGTAGAAACTCGAGAGTGAGTCACTGTAATCCAGCAGTTTCATTTCAGTCTAAATGTTTCATTTCAGTTGGGTGGTGCTGTGGAGGGCCAGAGGGGGGCTGAGGTAATGGCACAGCCTTGGGGCTTGAGGTGAGCAGCGTAAGGTCATGTAGAATGGAGGAGGAGAATGATGATAGTACAAATTACGTAAGTAATGTTTTGAACTTGGTTTTAAAAATAGAAACTGAGTGTTTGCTTAAAATAGGTGGACAGACTACAGACCACTCCATGATTTGAGGGAAGTGAAGGAGAAAGACCTACCATCTGTTGACTTTTGAGAAATGACAGGGCAAGCTCGGCTGGAGCACAGGACCCAGACAGGCATTGCATGTCTGAAGCGATTCGTTCTAAGAGGGAGAGAGTGTGTAATGATGTGTTCTGTCCTGGTTCCAAGCAGGATTTTGGCAGCAGTACTGTATAAGTTATCAGTGTAATATTAAGGGTTGTCTTGGTGCGCCCACGCAGAACAGCAGGAGTCTCTTCAGTATGCGACAAAATCTGTAAACAATTTTTCACCATCATGTAATCATTACTTCAGAAGTGTGTGGGAAGCATTTTTAGGAGAGCATGAGTTCAGTTGTTTTATGGTTCGCTGTTTCATGCAAATGTGTAGATCTGAAAGGCATTGACATTTAAAAGTATTTTTGGGGAATGAACCCCTAGAGTATTGTTGGACAACAGTATTTCAATAAGGAGTACACAACCAATGATTGTAAGGCTGATATATACCATATACCATGCACACATACATGTGTGTCCAGGCCATGATCAAATGTCATGCTCATCAGGGATTGGATTGCACATAATGTAAGATGAAACTGTGGTCAAAATCTTTGATAATGACCATTTGCTGATCTCACTGCATTTCAATGCAATGGACTTGAGAATGTGATAAAGGATAACTTTTTTTGTTCAAAAATGTTATTTGTTAATGTCATCCCTACAAAATCCACTCATTGCAACTAAAGCTCAATTAAGATATGGGTACGTTTAGGCAACTAAATCCATTCGGCTGTGGTTGGGGAAACATTCTGATCAACACATGACCTCCAGTCTCTACAATCACAGTACTTCCTGCCTTTGCTAAAAATAGCCAGTGAGCCTTCACTGATATTACAAATGATTCACATATGAACAGAACTCAGTGAGAAGGTTGGGAGTATGAAAGAAACTTGATATTCTCGAACACGGAATTGAATGAACAGAAACTTTGTGTAGTCACTTGAATGGCCTTTCATTGAGCTGATTTTTGGAGTACTACTGGTTATGGTATTCATCCAACATACTGAGAGGCAACTGAGTAGCAAAAGGTTTACATTGTCAGCAGGTCGAGAGGCAAAGGGAGCCAGGAGCAGTTTTCTGAGGGTGACAGGACAGACCTATAGCAGACCTTATATCTGTAGGTGGGTGGGAATAGGAGGTTGGTCGCTGAAGAACTGACAGTGTGCCTACATTACCATGGTGGTAAGTGAGAGTGTTACCTGAAAGCCAACTTATCTCTGTAAAGACTATTCACTTTATTCCTGAAATAGACATTTTCTATGTTGGCACAGGTGGTACATAATCTCATGTAAGCACACAGTGCACCGTATTTTGGTGAGAGTATGCCAAATACAACTGACAGAAATAGAATGAGTCAGTGGCAGAGTAGGAAATTTTCTGCGATAGAAAAGAGGGCATTGCACTGTTTATGGAAGCAATACAATACCCCATTAAATACAGAAAAACTGGACAAGGAGTACCAGATTGGATAAAAACTATCTGGTGATCTTTCCATTTAAGAAGTGCAGGCTATGTCTCTAGAGAGAGCTACATCAAACACACTAACTCAGTTGTGACAGCATCGCCGAAGTAGATCTATTTCAAGGCAAAAACAGACCACAAAAACAAGGCATAAACACCACAATTCATGGTGTTCAGTTAGCTAATTTGTGTAGACAAAATATCAGGGACATCTCTCTGTAATGTCATATAGTTTAACAACACTGCAAACTGCAGCCTCCAAAGCCACCCAAAAAAATGAAATCAACCGCTTTCTATTACAACCTTGGGGGTGAACTACTGAGTCGGCTGATAATTCTCTGTGGGGTTGTCGCTATAAGCGACCGACCCCGTCTACACAGAGTACATACAGTCATTTGATTGGAAAAATATCGATTGTAACCGCAATATATGTTGTAAGAGCACCAGCTCTTTGTGCACACCTCCTCATGTGATCAGCAGATAATCCTCTGTGTTCGTTTAGGTAGTCTAAAAGCTCTGTCATGTTCACAGAAGGCACAGGTTTACAAGGTTACATTGTAATGAGTCTCTCTGCCAGGCCATCTTCTCATCTGATATGTTCCTGTTGCTGCTGTTAGGAGCCCAAATCATGCTATCATTGTTTATACAGGGCTAGCCAGGTCCATCATTAATACTGCTCTTATCATTCTGTCCACTATGATTTCCATCCAAGGCTTTGTTATCAGTGAGACCTATATCAAACCTTGTCTGTCTTGTTGGGACATACAGCAGAAGATTTGCTACAAGGCACACTGTTGCCTGTTGGCCAACAGAACACACCACAACCTTGACGTTAATGATTCAATGAGCACAGTAATTGAGTGCCTTTCTCATTTCCTGGCAGCTACAATACAAAGCGGGTGCTGGGGGAAACAGGAAAGATACAGAGGGAGGAGGATAAGAGGGCGAAAGAGAAAGGCTTATGAAAAAAACAGGCAGGAGGAAGAGATAGGAGTAAGTAAGGAGGGTAGGACAGGAAGAAAGGAAATAAGGAAGGTGAGTAAAGCATGGGGTAGGATGTAGAGAGGATCAGAGGCAGGGGACAGCAAGGAAAGAGATTGCATTAGCTCATCATCCCAGTGGACCTGGCTGTGCTCTGAGGTTGACAGCCCTGAGAGCTCCTGTCCTTCAGCCTTCCCATGTGCCTGTGGCATTATCTCCCACTTACCATAGAGGGCCAGGCATCCAGCTCTACAAATCATACTCTTTTTAAACTTACTTCGGAAATATCATATAGGAATTGTGCTATAATTCCTGCCGTGAACCATTTTAAGGGTTGCTATTATTTCAATTTCTCACCTAAATCTACCACTCTGCTTAAGTAGTGCAACAGCAACACTGAAATTATAGTGTAATTTCTAGTGGTCATGTTCAGTGGAAAGCTGGTGCTCCCGTGGTATTCCACTGAATATAATAATCATCATCATTACTACCATCTTTTTCTTTCAGCGCAAACCTGCATTACTTTGGTTTCCATGACAAATCATGAACTTGCACACTTTCCTGAAAAGTGGTCGAACTAGCGGTTATTTCTCAAAGAGCGGTACTCTTGGAGAGTCATGCATGTTTTCATTGCAAGCGAAAGTCCACTAGAGATTTTATGAGACAGCTGGAGTTTAGCAGAAATAATGGTTACTAAGTTCACCATCTTAGCTTAGCATTTTAGCATGCTACCATTTGCCACCCACACAAAGCAGCGCAGGGCCTGATGAGGATTGTCATTAGTTTTTGCAGGCATTTGGTCGTAAAACAAAATTTTGATTTGGAAATAAACAAACAAATACATGAATGGATGAATGAATGGTCATTAAATGACTATCAAACTTCTATCTGAAATATTGGAGAAATCCTTGTCCAAGTGTGATGTTCCGTTTTTCTCAGCATTGTATTTAGCCCGTGAAAAACTGTACACTGTATGAACATAATCTGCAGAGGGTACAGTTATATGCAGCTGGAAAATCACAGCACACACAGGATAATTAGAGAATTAAGAATCTGTGCTCAACAATTAAATGACTCAAAGGAACTATTTGAAGCAGCCAGTGGGTCTGGTTGAAAGACAGGTTGCCAGTAATTCATCTCATGGCTAAAAGCAGTTACCATATGACTGTATAGTGTGTGGTGTTTCTTCATTCAGGAATAATTCCTTCACATAAAGATAATTAAGTTCATTGATTGCAAGTACAAATGAGTTTATGAACTGCCAGCTATCATAGCATACAATACTGTAACTGGATTAAATGTGATTTTCTTGATTGACTGTTGTCGAATTCATACAAGCTTTGCAATAATTTGTGTTTTTACTATTACGTTATATTACATCATACTGTATGGGTGTTCAGTACTGGTCACAGTGTATTTCGTGAAAGGTGTGCAGCAAATCCTGTGTATAACTAAGTGCAATACAAATGAATATACACTACTCACAAAAAGTTAGGGATATTCGGCTTTCAGGTGAAATTTCAGGATGAACCACCACCAATACATTTCCTGTTTCAGTTAGAATTGGTATTTTAACAGTCCTCCTCATCATGCTGTTCACATTCTGACATCATGAGACCAAGACGACACCTAACTATTGATCAGCAGCACCTCAACACTGGAGGCTTCAAACAGGAAGTCCTCAGACAGAAGTGTCCACTGAGCTTAGAGGGTCACAGAGTGTCATCAGCAGGTTGCAACAGTGATACAGAGAGTGGAAGAGTCACAGAAAGGAGAGGAGTGGACGTCCTTTGGCCACATCCCAATTTTACGTTTACCCTCGTTTACCCTCCACTGTTGTTAGATTTTCTTTCAATAAATTGTTTAAGATGAAGAAATTACCATTGCATGCTTCTACTTAAATGCCCTACTTTCATGATATAATATCACTGTAGCATTAACTTTTTACATTTTCCATATATTTCACCTGAAAGTCGAATATCCCGAACTTTTTGTGAACCCCGTATATACTTATACTTTGCACACAGGCCATGCACTTTAGTGATGTGTTTACTTTCATCCCTGTATATTCAGACCTGATTCTAATTTACATTACTTATTTGTATGATTATGAATTAGCACATGCTAACAAAGCATGCATCATTTGTGACCTCCTCCACCTTTTTCGCCTCAACATATTTGCCTTTCAAGAAAATGAATTAACTTCAGTCCTCATTCATTAGGCGACACAATTAATTGTTTTTCCTCTTGCTATGCAACATGAAGAATGGCAAACAAAAAGGCATTCATCAAATTTAAAATTACCAACAAGCACAAAGAGGGGAAAGGCTTTTATTAGAAGTAGCAGATTGGAATGCTAATTTTTGCCTTCACCAGTGCTCATAGATAATTTTGTGGTGGTTTACATGAACAAAACTGATTCAAACTCATTAATATTAGCGTATTTAGGTTTCTGTCGTTTTGTGTTTATTTGTAAATTGCCTTTTTCTTTGTAAGCCTGTTTGATATTGTCACCCCTCAGGTGCGACCTGTCATGTTTCATTATTTAAACTAAAACGAGAAACTTACAAATGTCAAAAGAATTGGGAGGGGGGACTTACCCTGGAACCAAATCAAGACAGAAGAGGGTTAATTGCTTGAACCTTGTTTGTTTCTTTGCTCTGAGAATGGAGTCAGAGGCCTATGCTCATGCTCCCAGTCTATAGCCCTGAGAAGCATTGACAGGCATGGCTAAAAATAGGAAAATGTGTGGAAACTCAAACGAGAGTTTATACATGATGCTATAAGGTGTTTCTGTGCGTTGGTGGTATAATTACAATGGATTAATTAAGATAGATGTCTGCCACACGCGCACTTCCTAACCCCACAGAGCAATCCTAACGTCTGTCTACTGACAATAATTCACTCTGTCAGTGCAGCCATACAAACATGGGGGGGGGGGCAAATTTCCCAGGAGGCTGTGCCACCTCCTGCTTCCTGCCACCTTACATGGCCTGAGATTATTGTGGGACCCTTACTATGGAAGGACTGGGATTGCAAAGGTGGATTGTGCATGTTTTTGCTGGTTTACATGAAAGATTGACATAATGACCCATACTGAAGAATAGGGTCAGTATTTTTTGATGCACTACTCACATCCTGTATGTACGCTATTGAGTTAAAGAGTTACTGGTTGCAATAAGCCTCCCTCCTGTCCATACTGGCCTTGTAGCAATGCCTTTGTAGCCTCTGTGGAATGTAATTGGGGGACAAAATCCTACAATTTTCATGCTGTGCAAAATTGCTATGTAAAATTCAACTAATGTGAGGCTTCAGTTGTCTGACTTAGCCAAATCAAGTGGCTAATCTTTCAAAGTTATAATCTTTTCAGCATGAAATGTCCTGTTGTATATCCTTGTACAGTGTTCCTTTGCTGAGCTGCGGCAGAGGTAATTGAATGTAATTTGCTTTAGCCAACTAGACTGATGAATATTCATATCAGTGTTGGCTAAACCAAAGAATGCATTTTTACACGCAGCAAAGACTGCAGGATTTTGATCCTTATTTCTTAAAATGTGCTCAGACAGAACACAACGCCATTTTTAGATTTTAGCAACTGCCCATAAAGTCAATGGAAAGACAGAAGATACAAACACACCCCAGTGGCACAAACTGAGGCAAAATGAAAATGTTTCACATTGAGCTACAAATTTCCCACTTATCCCATGGGCGTCATGAATCTAGCATTAAATTATAAACAGATAGAGATTAAAGGGAACTGAGGACGAGTGGAATGGAAAGAAACAGGAAAAAAGCTTGACAGTTCTCATAAACCTTAATAATGGTATGGCAGTGCAGGAGGAGGAGAGAAAAGGGTGAGTATATTAAAAATAATGACATAATAGTTAAAAAATATATTCAATTCTACGGTTGTCAATCGATCAAAAAGAATTAACAAATAAATCGCACAGTTTGCTGTAATTAATAATAAGATAAGATAAGATATACTTTATTTTCCCAGTGGGGAACTTTTTCCTGGACTCCGTCCAGCTGCAGTTTACAATATAGAGAAACAACAGAATAGAAAGAACTAAAATTAAAATTAAATAAAAGTGCAGCAGCAGCATACTTCACAGAAGTAAGTATACATGCGTAGAGAAATACATACATAAGAAATGCACACATATATATACACACATGCACACACACACACACACACATATATATACATATATATATATATATATATGTATATATATATATATACACATAAGTATGTACAGTACCGCTGCATATATTCCACACACATGAGCATTGCACCATGTAGCTTATTGCACTGAGAGTTAATGTTGGTTGTTAAGCAGTTTGATGGATGTTGGCAGGAATGAGTTCTTGTAGCGGTTCAGCCTGGTTCTGGCAGTAGCTGGATCTCATGATGCAGAATGTGAGTCGGGTCAGTCACAATTTTCTGTGCCAGTCCGGTGACGGACCGCTCATAAAGCATCCGGAGGGAAGGAGGGTTCCTGACCCCCATGATCTTCATGGCAGTCCGCACCAGACCGGTAATTTGTGACCTCGTCTGCACAGTCAGGTTGCCGTACCAGGCCGCAATGCCGTATCTGATGATACTTTCCAATGCAGCCCGATAGAACAACAGCATGTAGAACTTCCAACATGTACCCTCCAGCTGAGTGTGTTGTCAATGTGGACCCCCAGATACCTGTATGAACCCACCTGACTGATGTGTTTGTTTTTAATGACGACTGGCCCGTGGTCACCAACAGTCTTTGGATCAAATATCATCTCCTCTGTCTTCCCCACATTGAGCACAAGATGATTTTGGTCACACCACTGGACAAATTCCTCTATTTCTGAGAAATAGTCCAGTGGGCTACCGTCAGCGTGCAGCAAGCTGATGATAGCTGTGTCATCAGAGAACTTAATAATAAAGTTCTCTGGGTGTGTTGTAACACAATCATTTGTGTACAATGTGAAGAGGACCGGGGAGCTGACGCAGCCCTGTGGGGCGCCTGTACTTATCAATCTGGGTTCCGAGAAGGAGCTGTTGACCCTGACTTGCTGTGTGCGCTGTGTCAGGAAGGAGTGATACCACCTCAGGATGTAAGGGTTCACGTTCATCTCTTTCAGTTTTCCCAAAAGCAGGTGCGGCTGCATTGTGTTGAACGCTGAGCTGAAGTCAATGAACAACACACGTGCATAAGCTTTGGGGTCATCGAGATGTTTACTGACCAGATGTGTGATGCTGTTGATAGCATCATCAGTGCCGCGACCCTGTTTGTAGGCAAACTGAAAGGAGTCTAAGTGTGCGTCCACCTCCCCCCTGAGCAGAGTCACCATCATCCTCTCAAAACACTTCATGACTATGGAAGTTAGAGCCACAGGCCTGAAGTCATTGTTGACCACAGGACATTGTTTTTTAGGAACCGGAGTGATTATTGATTTTTTTCCAGAGACTGGCGATGGAGTGTGAGTCCACAGATCTCTGGAAGATAGGCTGCCAAGCCGCTATGAGCTCCTCTGCACAGGATTTGAGCAGAAAGGCAGATATCCCATCCGGTCCTGAAGCCTTTTTTGTGCAGACAGACCTGAAAGCAGATTGGACATCATGGGGATGAATCACCAGCCTTGGGTCCTGCTCAGTCACTGAAATGGACCTCAGGACCTCCTCACATTCAGAGGAGAAGTCGTGGGTTTCGAATCTTAAATAGAAGTCATTCAGCTCCCTTGTCTTCTGAAGGTCATTTAGGGTGCTGAGACCTTTTTGAGCAGGAGTCATGTTGGTGATTTTCCTCATGGTGTCCCACATTTTTTTGGAATTGTTAGCAGCAAAGTGTTGTTCTATTGTTTCTTTGTGTTTCCTTTTTGCTTCTTTAAGCATGTGATTCAGTTCCTTTTGAACCAGTTTGAGTTGGGCTCTGTCCTGGTTCTTGAACGCTTTTTTTTTTACGGTTAATACAGTCTTTAACCTCCTTAGTAATGTACGGTTTGTTGTTTGGGTAAACAGTTATTTCCTTTGTTGGTAAAATATTGTCCACACAGAATTGGATATAGTCAGTTACAGTCTCAGCAGCAGTGTCCACATCCAGCTCATGAAAGGTATTCCACTCTGTGCAGAGAAAACATCCTTTAAGGGTCTCAATGCTGTCTTGAGTCCAGACTTTAACAGTCCTTCTCTGTGGCTTGCTGCGTTTGAGAGCTGTTTTGTGAGCTGTTTTGTAGGTGGGGATGAGGTGAATTGTTTTGTGGTCTGAGTTGGAGAGGGGGGGGGGGCTCTACTCATATATGCGTTCTCCACGTTCCCAAAGCATTTGTCCAGGACTCTGTCTCCCCTTGTTCCACATTTTACATACTGATGAAAACCCGGGAGAGACAGTTCCAGTTTGCAGTGGTTGAGGTCCCCTAAGATGAAAACCGGGGCCTGACCACCATGGCGGAGGCGTCCCGGTGCTCGCGGCAGGCTGAGGTGAGGCTCCGCAGCTCATCCAACTTGCTCTTTAGGGACCTCACGTTGCCGATTAACAGCGACGGCAACGCTGGTCTGCATCCTCTCCTCCGGAGTCTTTGGCGTACTCACGGTAGGAGTCGCAAACAAGAATGAGTTAGTGACTCATAAGTTAAAAAGTTAAAAAACTGCAGCTGTCCACGGAGCCCATGTCGCAGACGTGCTGCGCCACGATCCCAGAATAAGTTATTCTGTAAAAATAATGACTAATCGCTTTTTTTTTTCTTAAGACTGAAGTATGAAATAATGAATATTATAATGTAGGATCACAGAATCAACGTAGAGACAACAGAAAGGAAGTCAATTTAAATGAAAATCCTATTGTTTAATATCTTTTCAACTTTGAGCACAGATTCTCTCCTGTGAACTGCAGATTTGAAAGAAAACCATCAAAAGTGACTGGCAGCTTGAAAAGCACATTCCTTATATGCAGTAACAGAAATCATTACAAAACCCAGGCCAATATGCTTAATTTAATCAATGAATTAATTGTCAGTTAAATTTCAAAACCATCAAGGCCAGCTTAGATGGCATTTCTCAAATGCTCTAAAAACACAACACCCACACAGCATATGGCTTCTGATCAGCAAAGACAAAGACAAGCCACTATGAGATATTTAGTAATGCAGTTCTAGCTACTATTTCTTATTTCACTGTCACCTGAGTGTACACGTTTCTCGTGTAGGCTGATTGAACAAAGCATCACACCCCCTTCACACCTTCACACATGTTTACACACCTTCATACACACACACACACACACACACACACACACACACACACACACAGAAAGAAACACAAGGAAGAACTGGAGGCATGGCTGTAACAATGATGACAGGTTTGACATGTGTCAGTAATAAATACTGAAAAAAATAGATTTAAACAGAATTGTAGCAAAGTTTGAATGAGCAATGGCAGCTGCATCATTTCCAGCTTTACTGAACTCTCTGCATCTAAATGTGTCAGCACACGTTGCCATGGCAATGGCGGCAGCAGCGTGAGCATCGGCCCTTCGAATTAGGTTTATAGTGGCGCAACATTAATTACATTCGTTTTTTTAAACGTGTTAAATGCTTCAAATTGATTACAAAATTAACATGCTTTATTAACTTATTTTATTTATTGATCTGTTCAAATCATGACTGGTAGACAAATGGAATGCAGTTGTCTTAGGGAGGTTCACGGTCAGTGCGGGCAGGAAAAGTGATTACAGCAACACTGACTCTCAATGCACATATGGCATATGAGAGTCATATTAAGGCAGAACAATCTGAACATATCCTTTAAACACACATTAGCAATAGAAAACAAGTTGCCTCATAGTCTTAATATTTAAAGTCAGACTAATCTGTCATGCTTCACTCAGCTTTCAACTGATTAAGCCCCATAATCATAGTTTCATGACCAGATTTGGAAGTGAACAGACTGATAATGCACAAAGGTGATATATCACACGAGCTGTGCATTGTGTAAGTGAACAAATAAAAAGGTAAATGGGTCAGTGAGTGTATGTTTGAGTGTGGCGTTATGCATCCATTCTCAGACCAGACCGTCTGACTCAGCCACCTGTCAGCGGGACGAGGCAGATGGGAGACATAAAACGCTCCATGCCTTGACAAGGTAGTCTGTCAAAGTTAGGGAGAACAGTCACAGGGGTAATGTTTTGACAAGGCATTAAATGTCTCCTTCACAGACGTCCTGTATGTCATTCCATTAGATTGATGTTCAGATACAGATGGCTGTATAATGCATGCCTATAGGGATTCTGCATGCTCATGTCTTGACTTTTGTCATCCTTTAGCCCACATTTACCTCACTCGGCTAATGATTAGCCATCAGCCATGTCACTCCAAATCTCAAACATCGCTGTCTAATTGAGTGATTAAAATGCGATTAAAAATGACTTTCAACAATACATGTCACATCTGTATTGCTTCATTCCTGTCGTGATGTGTTGCTTGCCGCCAACATTTTTCATGTCTTACCTACGGACTATTTAGTACATTTATGTCCAGCTTTACATGTCATTATCAGCCATTAGTTGCCTTTTTAGAGTTCACTGCACTTAACGGTGTTGGGCGAGACCTTGATACATTCCATTGTCTTTGTCCTGCTGTTTTGTTTCACCCTGCTCTCCTGTGTTTGCCTCCTATACACAAGTCTGTCAAAGTTTGGATATCTCAATTCAGGGTGAAACAATTATATCCGGTCTTTGCCACAGGGCATGCCCCGAGCTCCAACAGACCTTTTACCCTGTATCTATCCATAATGATCTGTTTGGTTACCAGTGTTTTTTCGTGAAATCTTTTAAATGAGTGGACACCACCTGAGGCGATGCCTGAAGAAATGAGTTGCAATGTGGTGTGTGGATGTCTTTGCATTTCTACTGTAATGCTATAAAATAGGTAATTACCTCCACTGCACAGAGCATCTGTGGTAACGAGAGCCCACAGTTACCAAAGCTAACACCGCTCTAAAAATACACTGTTGACTGTCAAAAGTTTGTGCAGTATGTCAGGATCATTTAAGGTTTGAGCCGTGATCATTTTTTCAGGACATCAAGTTTTAAGGATAAGTTCTTGTCAGAGAGTGTGAAAGAAGAGAAGTTTATAGGCAATACTGTATATTTAATACTACTTGTTGAGCCACTATGTTGCAATATTTTGTTGTTCTGGTGATCGCTGTCCTTACAAAGACAAGTCTCATCATAGACACTTTGGGTTTCCCAGTAGGAGCTCAGGAAAATGGGACTAAGTGTCTACAGCCACATCAGGGGCTCTGTGATGCTTAAGCATAGTAGTGCTTTGAGCTAAATGCCAACATGCTCACAATGACAAAGCAAATATACTGCTGTTAAGCAGGTAATGTTCAGGTTCTCTAACTCAGTTTATCTCACAGTCTATAGGCACCTGGTCATACTTGCTACAGATGCATTTCATCTCATTTTTGTAGATGCAGTCCAGGCACGTACAGCATACTGAAATTTGCTAATTAGCATCAAACACAGCTGAGGCTGATGGCAATGTCGTGTATTTTCCAGGGGAAGATCCTCAGATTTCCTCAGTAGGTTTGCTTTTCCTGTTTTTGGCTATGATGTCTGAAGGTTAACAAGCATGCTGATTTTCCATACTTATTCCCCACTGACCATGATTATTGACTTGGCCTCATCCATCAACGCTTTAAAATTGGGAATTAGGCTGCTTAAGTTTTTTAGTAAAATTCCTGGCGGTTTGAGGAACAATGATCCCAACCTCTGCAGTGAGTAATTCTACTTGCAACAGGGCCTATTCATACAATGCGCCAACTTCACTAATACTGAATCTCACTCCGGACTAAATTGAAAACGTAGCAACCCTTTCGCAGCTCAGAAACGCTGTCAGAAGTAGCACGTGTGAATTGTTTGTTTGGTGGATTCATTCAGTGCTTTAACATTTTGGAAGTAGTAACAACGCAATCATGAAAGATTGCAGATTTCACACTCAATCTGTTGTGCTGTGCTGCTTCATATTCATGTATCAACTAAAAGCTATTGGCCAGGGACCTTCCCTGACAATCTCCTGGAAGGACACCTTCAAGGCTTCTCTTGATAACACTCAGGGGGGTGAGACAGACTGTGTAATCATTTGATTACCTCTTCATCTTTTAGGGTAGGCATGCATAAGTGTGTGCATGTAAACACTGCAGCTGTTCCAACTCATTCCACTGAGGGACTGCAGATTCACAGAGCACACTCAACACAGTGACAGTGTCCAGAAGCAAACCACACATTTGTTATTCCAAAGTTAACATTTCCCCCCTGAGCAATAGTTTTAATCCAGTTCCTCATATGCCAGTGTGTTTACTGGAGTCAAAAACTGGCGACATGCCAGTGACTGCTGAGCAGCACACATAATGTTTTAAAAGCATTAGGCTAATAAGCTCTATTATTGTTCCAAGAACCTGTATAATGATTGTATGTTCATTTCTAAACAACTAAGATGAAGCTGTGTTTTTCACTATAGTTTTATGGCCCCCAACCTCTCTTCACCAGCTGTAGTGTATAATAGGTATTACCTCAATGCCGTGCCAACTGTAGTCACTTCTCACCTGCTCCACACCCTTATTCTTGAGACAGGCCTTGTCTGCAATACAGCTGAGAAAATTGAATCTGCCAGTCAACTGAAGCGCCACACTTATCTAATCCGACCTGTAATACAGGGCTATGCTCTATTGCCTTTGCATAACACCCTCTCTGTGTTTGTAACCCCAGCCCCCAAGGTAGCATTGAAGTATTGTCATTTCACTTATTGTAAACCGAGGCCAGCTCCACCTCTAGCTACCCCTTTTCGTTCTCTGTTGCTTTCTGTTATTGTCAGGAGTTCTCTCTGGGGCGCCAACACTAAAGTTCACATTACTCACATAATCACAAACGCTTACTATGTAAATGCACACATAGCCGATCACGGTGAATGAGTGGAAAAAGATACATAAAGTCACTGAGAATTCATCGTGCCAGGGACTAATGCATTTCTGCTTGAGTCAGCAAGGGAGATGTTAATGCTGCTGTGAGAATTAATGGAAGTATTGGCTTACAAACATTTGGTGATACATTATTGTGGCTCCGAGCGACCAGCTTTTCTAGGGTTGTTTTTCAATGCACAAGCCGCAAGGGAAGTACTTCCTGTTTTAATTAGATACTGGATAAGCAAATACTAGCTCAGATAAACTGTGGGCTCTGTGGTCAGCTGTTTCCTATTTCACAGAAATATGGTATATGATCCAAATTTAAATATTTATCACAAAACTAAGACATGATTAATGGCAGTGCTTGCCTAATATGTAATGTCATCAATAAATATGTCTAGAGGGCTGAAAACATGAATTTCTGTGTGAGAAATGAAATCATCTACCATGGCTACAATCAGCTTATAGTCATTTTTTTTCCAGAAAACTGGAAGAGACAATACTTGTGCTAAACAATGGTTGCTTTGTGTTCATTTGAGTAAGTAAGATACGTTTCTGTCTTGTCTTCTGTCAACAGCACGCAATTGTTTAGTCGATGCTCTTGAGGCCTTTATCAGGCTAATATGCCTAAACTTCGCAGATCTTCTGATATGCTGGAAACAGACTGGAGTTCATCAAGACTCCTTAGTTCTTGAAACCACATGGTGGAAAAGGCCAACGATAGAAAAACAGCACACAGCTACTGATGCAAGGTCTATATCTGTGATCTCATCAGAGAGAATTGTTTCTGTAAAACAAACAAAAGTGACTTTTCTGCCAATAGAGTCACTCAATAACTCAATGAATGCAGTAAGGTAATTAATTGTGTTCCACAACAAGCTGACATTTGGCAGAGTAATAGCCAACAGTGAAAGTGTAGTACCTTATCTCCTCAATGTTTCTATCCTCCTGTGTTCCTCCCCTGGAACCCAATTTTCTCTGTACTTGCATGCAGCGTTTACAAAAGAGATATTCCGGACTCCCTTCAAGCAGTGAGGGTGCCACTTGGCCCAGGGTGTCCAGCCTGAGATCCAGCAGATTGCCCCATGAATAGACTGTTCCTCCAGGTGTGAACATGGATGTAGAATAGAAACCATTGTATAATACTGCAACTGTTGCGACATGTCTGGTTGCCTAGCAATGACTATTGTTTAGTCAAAATTGCGAGACTATGCTTAGGATCCAGCAAGACTTAAGGGAACACTCATGTGCTTCTAGTGGGGATCCTCAAACAAACATAAACATAAATATAGCTCACTAAAAGATTTCCAAAAACAAGAAATGGACCATAGCAAAAGAGAGATACAGTAAATATGCGAGAGGCACTGCAAGAGGACATGAGTGAGAGAGAATCTGATGGGGAGAGGTATTGAGGGCAATTTAGCTGTTATTTTCACATGATTGTGAAATGTTGAAAGTAACGCATGTACAAACTTTTGATAGCAATGAAGTTAGGTGCAGCAGGGGGCTGATTAATTAAATGAGAAACATGCACTACTTTTCTGTAAAAACTTTGAAATCATCACTTTTGGCTTCATGTCTTTTCTTAACTTTTACTAACTGAACCCAAAACATTTTGTTCTGTTTTTGTTTTTGTGATTCTCACCTAAACCATATTTTGTTTCCTGAGTTCGCTGTATCTTCTTTTAGATTCTGTCTCTTTAATACCCCTGCAGCAAGGGCATATGTTTTCAGCTTTCTGCATAGTCAACCAGTTTTAATCAAATGTATAAACTTAAATGCCAACATGTTCATTCCATAGACACACACACAGATAAACACACTATTCTACCTCCAGCTAATATGGCAGTGGGAGCTTGTATAGAATACTGAACGTTTTGTTTTCAAAAATATACATTAGCATTATCTACAATCCCACCCCTCAAATGGAGAGCCAACCTGTCCAAGCGAACGCATCTCAAAGAGAGTAGACTTCTATCTCCACCTTAGGCAATTTTTGGGTGCTCCACATGAGAGAGCTGTGTAATATTCCAGACATTCTTTGTGTTTATGTATGTCAACACTGTACAGTTCACTGAGGATGCATATGCAAAATGATTTATTCAGTTCAGCATCATCCTTGTTGAACTCACAGCGATGGATAATGATAAAGGAGAGAGCAGGGCAAAATGCAATAGATTTCATCACCCAAGGTTGTAATATGTTTCACAGTGTTTTACAATTCAGTAATGCAGCGTGCAGGAAGAAGAATAAAACAACACAGAAATAATAGTCTGATCTCAAAGTAGTATTTTAAAGTCTGGGTTGTCAGTTTACAGAAATATCCTCAATCTGAATAGGTCTCTCAGGCAAGCGTGCTCCAGAACTAAAGAAGGTAGTTAAGCAATGCAAGTGGGTGGATATTTTGACAACATTTGAATGATTGGTATCAGAAGGGATTGGCCATATGCCTTGGTTTTGCAGGTTTTCAATCCACCCCACAACTACACCAAAAATGTAATTTATGAATGGCATTGCACCATGCCTTAGTTGTGATTATCAAAAATAAATTGAAGTTGAGTGCAGAAAATGGCTTCCATAGTTGGGTGCAGTGAATGAACTTTGCTCACTACCCCCAAATTGTTTGTATGAATATGGGGTTTTTCTTGCAAGCTGCAATATTGCTCACAAAGACAAAGTTGCGTCTCATGGGAGAGATGTCACAGCAGTGCTGTACCCACAGGTGAGGCACTGCAATTTCCTGGCTCTGTCTGTTCTCTTGCCCACACTCAAGCTGTCACTCATGCATGTGTCATGTCACAGAGAATGCATGCTGAAAGAACAAATAGGGATGAAAACTAGTAGGATTGCAAAAAAAACAGAGGTGGATGGGAGGCAGCTGAAAAACATGAGACAACAATCACTAACCTGCACAAACTGGACAATTCTCAGAAAGAAAAGCATCGGCTTTAACAATCCTGAGGCCCAAATGCTCCAGGTCACCGGAAAAACACTGTCAACCGTGAATTGCTGTTCAACTGAACATCCAGCTAGGCGGCCTCTGACAAAACACTATCAGACAAACAGCCTAAGGTGAGGTGGCCATGTCCCCACTCCCACATGTCTGTGCGGCACCAGCAGCAACATACACATGTTGAAATTTGTGTTAGGATAAAGAATAAATACCATCTGTTGGGCAGAAACAGTAATCAGATTATTTGTTTTAGTAGTAGTAAATAGTGTCAGTGGTTACAATTTTGAAATCAGTGAATTACAATTTCTGCAAAACTGTATTAGTAACATGTTTTACATTCGTGGCTAGCTTTAGTCATTGGTGAACTGAAATGCAGAGAATCACTTGGTTTTGCTCAGAATTGGAATATGTGTAAACCTGCAGCTTTGTTATGAGGATGCTGCATGTGTTCACTGAGGCTAACGTTAAGCTGGGTCTTGATGGTCCTTGATGCATCCAAAATGTAGGCTGACTGCTTGTCTCAATGTCTCATTTTCTATTTTCACGTGTTGATAACAGAATATGTGACACATGGAGGCTTTGGAGTGGTTAAAAGTACCTTTGATGGAGTTCGGTGAAGGAAAAACAATAAAATGTCACTTACTGATTTTGTTTTTGAGTAACATAATTTTTCATTTTTCCAATGAGAAATACATAATGAGTAGGTTACTGGATCACATTTTTCTAGTAACTTGCCCAAACATACTACAAAAATGCTGATCAACAGACATTCAGATAGTTCCTCTAGTGTCACTAGTTACACACATTATAGGATTATGTTTAATACTCATTTTTAACTCTCATATAGTAAATGTGAGGATCATATACAAAACAAATTTGTTATAACACTTTTAAATCCCACAATTTTAGTTTGAAGGCCAGACATCCAAAGCGGAAATGTTATTCCTGCAAATGAAAATGTATCTTTACTTGACGAGTGAGAGCAGGGACATTCAATGAATTCAGCCTGAGGCTGCTTGGTCTGAGGCGTCTGTTCTGATACCGTTTATCTCCGGTCTGATACCGTTTTTGTCAGATATTGTTTCGTCTGAGGCCTTTTGGTCTGATACTGTTTGAGGCCATTTTGTCCAAGGCTGCCATGACTGATCTTCACTAGGAGGACACCTCAGACAATGTTTTATTCTTTTTCTATGGTTTGAAGCCGTCTGGTCCAGACAATGGTGTGGTTTTGTCTTTGAACTGATAATGAAGTTTGAGCATGGTTTAATACCCGTACAGTAGCTGTGTTCTGTTTCCGTTTTACACACTCACAGGTGTTGTGCATAGTCAACATGCTGTGCATAATGTCCTACTTGTGTAACCTTGCCGTGAAATGCACACAGCTCGCTATATGAATCGGTTTAAAAGAGCCGGCCCCCAGCAGTGACAGCACCCATGAAATGGAGAGGTGAGTGGAGATCATGGAGCGCTCTTTGTGCTGTGACATGGAGGGGACTCTTTGAAGATCAAATGCTTGTGAGGGGGCTCCAAGGTCCTGCCAGTCAAGCACAATTAAAACCTCTGTGAACCAGAGACACTCTAAAGAGATAATGAGAAAGGGCTTCCTCTAATCCTGCCTAATTATGTTTGGATGCAATGTTGGATTGCAATAACATGAGGGAGAGGTAGGTGTCTCATTCTACAGATCAAGTTTAATGAATAGTTTTGTTAGAAAGCTCCACCAAGTTGTTGTTTCTTGTTGATGCCACATATATATTTTAAGAGAAAGGTGAGTGTGAATGGATTGGTCTTTTTTTTGTTTGTTTGTTTTCTTTTTTCTCTTTTGAAAGCAGTGTGAATGTATTTACACATTTGATGTACTTGTAGAAAACACGCTATGACTCTGATTATGTTTGATAAGAGTTTCTGCAATAATTGATCCGTTATGGCATTTGCAGCACAATTCAACCTTACTGAATCCAACCTTTTGTTGACCAAACATCAAGGAATCCACAGTGTATAGCCTGAATGCCCTCTTCTGGAGATGGAGAACACAGCAGCACACATTTTCTAAGCTTTACTCTAAAATATATAGTACATTTACACTGTCCTATATGCATGTCAGCTACCTTTTACAATTATTCAGATACTGGATTTTGTCAAATTTGAAATTTACACCCGTATTAAGCCCTAGCCCCTCAGGGAAATGGTTGTGTGAGGGACACATAAAGATGGCATGATAATTTCCTACTTATTGTGATTCCACATGAAATATTTCCATAAATCTGGCACTCAATCACTGTTCTTAAAATCCCCTATTCATCATATGAGCTTTCACTCAGCAGTATGTTTATATAGCATCGCATATTTATACATAAGCAGGACAGACAGGAAGAGCACAGTAAT
This sequence comes from Pempheris klunzingeri, assembly GCF_042242105.1. NCBI lineage: Eukaryota > Metazoa > Chordata > Actinopteri > Acropomatiformes > Pempheridae > Pempheris > Pempheris klunzingeri. Next base: position 17,504,312 of record NC_092016.1, on the reverse strand, counting down.
TAAAGGCCTTTTAAGCCACACATGGGGCCTAACAGGATGCAATTGAGTGGACTAGGAGGATTTATGCGTGAGGACACCCCTGTAGGCTTTTCTGTATGCCACTTTCCCCCACCCAGTCAGGTTTCCAATCTGCACAGATACACACTCATACTGAACTGTGCAGGCAAAGTCATCAAGGCAATAACAGGATCTCTTAAAGAGTCCATTTTGTTGCACTGCATCTAGTTTACTTTCCTCTATAGTGGTTCTGTCATCTGTCTTATCAAACAATCGTTTTGCTTCACACCGATCCCCTTGCAGTACAAAACCCTTTTTCTTGGCCCACAATAGTTGCCCTATCTCTTAGTTTAAGCTGCTCTCTATTTATTTATTTATTTATTTATTTGTGCCCTCTTCCTCACACACACACACAAATACCACTGCTGCACAAAAGCAGCAGATGCAGTCTCTATTATTTGCTCTGAAAGTTAATTCTGAAGTCACTTCTCATCATTGCAACTGTGCTCTTGCAGTTATTCTAGGTTTGTGCCTGCAACATTTGTGGTATTTTTATGATGCAAGCTAAAGGTTGCAGTTAGGTTTGGTCATCGGAAGTGATGCAAAACAGTGTCAAAAATTTAACAAGCTCTGCCAATGAGATGTAATGTATTAACATGAGAATCAATTCCAGCTTAGCTGTCTCAGTCCAAGACAGCAGCTTGCTTGCAAAAGCTATTGAATTATGTTTGGATTCCCAGTTGTGAACCCTTAAGTTAGGAGTAAGTTGGGAGAAAATGAAATGTTCTCTGATAAATATGATTACATCTACATATTAAAGCCCACTGATGTGTTAATTGCACTGAGGCAATCAAAAGGCCAATGGAAAATTTAAAATATGCCTTGCTCAACTTTAAATAGAGCATTCCACTAAACTGGTTATCCAGGACTAATTTTTTCTAATAACATTTACTTGCAGCAGATATCTTACAAACCCTTGATTTTAGCTTTGAACCAAAATCTACATGTTTTTGCTATTGGTCTTGTAGTTGGTGATGTGCTAGGTGCACTGCAACACTTGGGTTGCTGTTCGTGAAGTGGTCGTCGATTTTCCCCTTGTAGGCCGCTTTAGCATCCTAGATACCTCTCTTCAGGTTGGTTCTAATAGCACTGTAAAGGGCTCTGACACCAGACCTGAATCGGGTGTTACAGTCTTTGACGAGATTATTGACCTCCTTTGTCATCCAGGGTTTCTGCTTGAGGTACACCCAGATGTGTTTATCGACAGTGACATTGTCAACACACTTCTTTATGTAGCACAGTCCAGTTGATGTGTACTCTTCCAATCCCTGATCCTCAAAAATGCCACAATTAGTCCATTCAAAGCAATCCTGAAACTGTGAAGCAGCTCCCTCAGGCCATGTCTTAAGGCCAGGAAAGGGGAGAGCGGGGTGAGTTGAGCCAGTTTTTACTTGAGGCATCTTTAAAGTGAGGGCATGACAGCAATGTCTACATATTAACATATGTACATAATATTCAGGCCGTAATGCATCCCTGCGAATAATCATTTTGGATCTAAAATAAACAGTTTTCAAAATATGACTTTCAAAATAAAAGTGCTCTCTTGGCTCAACTTGAGGAGTTGAACCAAGGGGGAGGATAAGTTGAGCCACATGAGAGTAAATTGTGGAGTGAATTTTTTCTTAGTTCAAAACATTCATTTTAAGTCATTAATCACTATGTTCCACTTTAAATCACTCATTCCCATCTAGTGATCCAACACAATCTAGAAAACGTTCAACTGCAATTATAACGACTAACGGCAACTATAACATGATGGATCTTATGCCTGGGCCACACAGGAGGTAGAAGTACCATGAAGCACTCTGATGTACTGCTTGCTTTGTTTAAACACCAATGTTAATCAATTGGGCTGTTCACATAGAAAGTTTGGAGGTGTGGAGCTGCAGCTGGCTCACAAAACTGCCCATCGAAATACTTGCTGGAAATAATACCACTGCTGTTTGTGGTTATGCTTTTTACATACTTAATCCACATACTTAGTTGTTAGTTGTGTCTAAACAGAGAGTGAGAGTGATGAGCAGACACACATGCAGGCAGGCAGGCAGACAGACAGACAGACAGACAGAGGTGGTGGTTGGTGCCTTGAATGTTATATTCAGGCACGGAGTAGCTAATCAGAAGACACAAGAAGATTCCTGGTGGGCCAGGGCGATCTTTTTGCTGATGGTGACGGAGTTGGTTATAATAATTTTATAAATAGTTAATATAGGCTGTCATCTTAGGTTGTGGTGAGATGATCTTCCGACTACCACTTGCTTTGATAGGACCACGTGATTGTTGCAATGAAATTAAGTAATACGCTGTATGACACACATGCACACACAAATCCACACACTATGCTCAGATTTGATGAGTCTTCAGTGTCTTAGACTCCTTAGATACTGGCAGTTTAAATACTCACCCTGTCTTCATTTAACATTTTATCTGTATTGACTTTGATAAAGATTATACAAAAAGATGAAAACTAACGCTATTGCACTGATGCTGGAATTATTACCTCTCTCTTGTCAGGTATGTTGTCCACTCCCTCGGGTTACGTAATATATCATAATGTGCTTTATTGGAATTATTCATTGGGGAAGTATTTAAGCATTCTGTTAGTTTCTGACCCTCAAGCTCAGGTCCTCTACCAGAGGCCTCAGAGTCTGAGGATTATGCGAAGTATTTTAGCTGTTCCTAGGATTGAGCTCTTCTAAACAGAGACCTGAGATGCTGTACCTGGAATTAACTGGAGCCAGTCTCCCAGTTTCTGGGTCACAGCCCCTAATGCTCCAATCACCACTGGCACCATTAGTTCCCATAAGTGGATGCCAGAACACTAGCCCAGTAGTTTTTTCTTTGTTAGCCTAGATGTTGGGTTTCGAAGCATCCATATATCCCACAGCCTCTGCATGTAGCCCATCTAACTGGGGTTACCTGTACAGTAGCATTCCAACAGGTCAATGTTCTCTGCTCTAGTTCACCTACGTTTTGGTCCAGTATCTCATTTCTCATCAGGTTGCCTTGGTTCCCCAACACCTAATGCTGACATGTATCGTGTACATTATTTACTACAACTGTCACCCTTTAAACTATACAAATTGCACAGATGAGTAATGAAACTAGTTCACAGTTTATTTTTAAGGCACATTATGTTAAGCTTCATTTTGATGAAATCCAGGGTTAATGATTTCATACCCTCACACACATAAATTCTGTACTGTTGCATTAATTCTTTACTATCTAAAAATATATAATATTCACTCTAAAAATAACATTTCTCCTACACCTGGTTTGCAATATTTGTTCCAATATAGTATATTTGGTCCCTTGGAAAGATGTCCTCCCACAGGTGTCTTTATTGACAATTTTACCACCGTCCCTCTGCCTGTGTCCGACATTTGCAGCATGCACCACAGCACCATTCTCCTGTTTTGCTGTTCCTCTTGCAACTTGACAGAATGACAGCCCTTACAGTGAAACAAAATGCCACTAGCTGTCAAGTGGAGAATCAAACAAATCCTGTCTCGGATGCACTAGGAAAAAGTCAACACAGACAGACAGCAGTTTGGACACACTGGTATTGACCACATATTGGTCACATGGAGAAGAGAATCAGATAAGACCATTTACTTAGTCATATGTTCTCATGTACATTCTTTTAGCATTACCTTATACTATTACCATTTTTATGCCAGATTGGAGAGCTACAGTACACGCCCTGTCTGGTCACCTAAAGAAATTCGATCATGAACATACAGGAAACACTAATTGGGTTTTATGTCAATTTAAGTGATTCTGAGTGGTGTCCTTCAGCATACAGTGCCCTTGAATTTAGGGGGCAGAGGTCTTGTATCCCAGACACACAAATGGTTTTGTAACAAGATGACTAACATGTTATAATTGGTACTTAGCATAGTGAAAAGCTTTATAGCTGATTTAATGCAATAGGGAAGGAGTGTTTTATGGAGGCACAGTGGATTTATTTCAACCATTTTTTTTGTCTTTATATGCATGACTCAAACATCTCTATTTTAGAAAATGGTATAGTTGAAGAGTACTTTAAAAAGAACTGAACACTTTGAGCCTATAGAGTGCTTTGTGTATCATGATGGGCATCAGTTGCGGTGGGATTACAAAAGGAGAAAATTTCCTCCCGAAAAAAAAAAAAAAGAAAAGGTTAAAAAGCACTCAGTTGATCTTGCCTTAATGGCCTATTCATGATCTGTCCTATTCCATTATGTGGTTGCAATATTGATTTTCAGCTCAAGTTTAACCAAGACAGAAGCTGTGTGGTTTTTGTCGACAGATTACTCTTCAATTTGCAAAGTGGAATCCAGTCTCCACGCTTGTCTTAACATATGGAAGGCCTGCAAAGTTTGATAACTTGAAATTGAATAAAATTTCATATTTCTTGAAAGAAAGAAAAATCGAAGTATTTTGTCTCACCAATTAAATAACTTAAAATACAAATGTGTGTAGACCTGCTACTCATCCCCACATATTGGGAAGTTACAACCCAACCTCAGTCAGCCATTATCTGGACAACCTGAAAGCCATTACCAGCAATGATGGAATGGATTCCCATGGGGACAATAGATGGACAGTTACATAGATGGCAGGTGATGAGGTGGACAAGAGAACATGGGGAATGGTTATAGCCCCCATTCCTCATACTCAATTACTGTGCTGGGCTCACTGAAACCTACAAATGAATTCAACTTATGGCAGAGTTGTCATATTGATCATGGTTGGATGGGCCCAAAACCTTTAACCATTGCCTGAAGAGAGCTAGGTAGGAATGGTACGAATGGACATTTATAAGATGAAAGCACCCTTCACCTTAAACTCTTACTAGCACGTAGGCTTATAAAGCCAAGCAGTTGAAGAATTTGTTTTTTTACATTTATCAGTTGAATATGTTCATAGCTTTCATACTATTCTAAGGTGATCGGTTTTAAATAGTTGTGATTTTGTGGTGTATGAATAAAAATCTGCTTACTTCCTGAATGCTTTGAAGTTTTTTACCTTTTTTAACTTAAAATTGATATGACATACAAGCATTGAGACATGTTTTTATTAAAAAAAATAGATTGTTTTTGTACTCTTTTATATCTTGGGTTAAGTCTAAGTGGTGTATATTTTCCTGATTTCTGGCAGCCTCGTATGACCAAAAAATATCAGCAGGGCTGCTGAGTGAGTGCGTGAAACAAAGTAAACACCTCACTGTGCACTTCCATCAGAGACAACTGCGTTCAGAAAAGCAGGAGAAGACCCGGGCTGTGTTTTTCTTGATGTTTGATGTTCACAGTCCTCCATTGTCCAAATTATCCACCTTCACCTGAAGGAATCTCTAGGTTAGATGGTGGGTCAGTGTATAGGCTTCAGTTATGTACTATTCGTAACTATGCACCCAGCTCAATACTAGGCAGATGGCACATGTCATCTGTAAAATGCTCCCGAGAGAAAACACTGCAGTGGTTGCCTGCCTTTTTCTAAGATAGCCATTTTATTCTTTTGGTTGTTGTTTGTTGTTATTTGGATACCCTTATCTTAAATGTGCAAATGTGTCGTTGTTGCTTTATATATTTTTCTTGTTCTTTTTTCCCTGGATCCCAACAGCCAGCAATAGTATGAAGAAATAAGTCAAAACACTTCCAACACATTACAAATTTATCATAATTAAGTGTACATTCTGTGTTAAAGCTTCAAGTGCAGGCTATTAGTAGTAGTCTCAGTTGCAGTCAGAATTGGATTATGGAGTAGTTTATTTAAAGGATGAGAGAAAACAACAGTAAGTAGGGCATGTTTTAGTAATAAACTATTGAAAACAGCCAGCAAACATCATAGATGAAAGCTTTTCAAATCAAATAGACTTATTCAACTTTGCTTGTGCTTACATGATATGTGAACGTAAGCCTTTCTAACTAAACTCGCAGGCCACCTGGATCTCAATCTCCTTTTGGCTTTGCCAGCTGAACAGGAGAATGTGAGGCAAGGAAGTGAGGCTGTGTAGCTGTAGATTCAGCGATCTGCAACCCACTTCACAGTGGCAACATTGTCTCAGCAGGATTTTAAGTGTTTCCATTAAACATGAGGATTTGTTCCTTTTGACCTAGAAATGAATCACCGGTAAGCCTTCATTCGCTGACGGAGTATTGTATTACAAGGTAAGTTAACATTTGAACTGCCCACACAGCAACTGTCGCTCTTTGGTTTTCCATCAGCTTCACAGTGATAACAGCATGTTGGCGTTTATACACCACCAAAGCTGATTAATCTCAAGCCTGACAGTAAATATGCTAGCATATGAGTCATGCACACAGAGGGGAGAATAAACTTGGGCCATGAAAACATTACTAAATGGCTCAAGTATATTTTTGAATGATTTCGCTATACCCCAAGCACTTGCACATGGCCACTGGCTGTCAGAGCAAAGGAAAAGCAGCTGAGGACAGGTATATGGTATATTTCATTAGACATGGAGCCTTAGGGGAGCTGACTACACTGTATGTTTGTCACAGAGGATTGATGACTGCTTTCTATAAAGGTAAATAAATAAATAATAGTAGTAATCCCAGAGATGTGACGGCCATAATGTGTGCTGCAATAAAAAGCTGTGGTCTGAGGCTTCTGATAGAAGTTTAATTCACCATGGAATATGTCTCATTTATTTATTTATATAATCGTGCCATTTATTCACGTACTGCTGCAAACATGTGGCTCAAAGATTGGATTCTCTTTGACTACAAAGCTCAGTGGGTTATCAGGTTTACTGCCACCTATTAAAGTATCCTCAGCTTTCAAACCTGAAGAGATGACTAAATGTTTTTTGGGAGAAATGAGTGCTTAAGCAAACTTCAAACGAAAAGCACACGGTCTCCAAAAATATCCTTTTCCTGAACATCCCCCTTTTCGTATATTACAGCAGAAAGACTAGAAGTAGAAAATAGACATGACATGCTACTATAGCTATAACAGTGGTGGGCCCAGCACCTTTCTGTTTAAATTAGCTGTATGCAAAGTTGAGGTAAATATTAAAGCACACGAGTACTACTCTTTTCTAACCAGCAATGTTTATATCCTTTAATGTATTAGTTAGGTGTACTGTAGCTCTTTAACTGACCTTTTACAACTGACCTCTTGGAGTTCAGGCAGTTCATTTTTTTGTGTCAATGGGCAAAAACTCCAACAGCCTTTCAGCATGTTGTAATTCAAGTGGTCTTAGAGACAACTAGACCACTACACGTCCTCTTGGCTCAGTTTTCAGGCTTTAGAAAGTCTTGCCTGTGACGGGAGACTTCACAGGTCCTCTCAGAGAGAGTTAGAGCGTTCCTATTGGCTGTTCTACTAACGCAGATGCACGTACACGTCGTGTCAGAAGCTGGTGAAAACTTGATTCAATGGCAGAAAGTCCTGCAGAAATAGTTGCTTTTCCAGCATTGGCGACAACTGACAAAGGAAGGCAGACTCATCAAATAGGGAGCCAAAAAGACAGGCTGACAGTAATAATATCAGCAAAGCATCAGCAAAGCATTTCAGAGGTGGAGAAAACTTTGTGATGAAGCTCCAACTTCATTATGCATGTTTGATGCACGTGCAAATGCCCTGGGCCTGTGCTTCTGGTGGAAAGGGCTTAGGACAGAGAGTGGAGAGGGGACAGCTGCAGGAGGAGAGCTTTATTTTTCAAATTCTGGCTTTTCCAGAGAACCATGATATAAGACGTTGTTACAGCTCTAATAAACTTCATGAATTCTCATATAGTGTAAAATGTATTTTAGCACATACTGTTATCATCATTTTAACTGGGTTAACTGTTTAGATTTAGGTGTCTTCACATGTTCCACATGTTAATCTTTAAGATTCTTACTCTCAGCTCCTCCTGGTGGCTCTGTACAGAAATAAGGAATACAGATATAGCGTATAAAGGTTTTGATTCAATATTGCATGCATTACAATCCCCCCTGGATCTTATCTTTGTAAATTAACACTATCATCATCACTGATCACAACTACTTGCAAATGTAAATGATCCCTAAAATACATTTTCAGAACATTTCGATTAAAATGCTTAATTTTGGGTTTAAATTTTGGACAAACTAATTGCCAATTATATCATTTAAAATAAACTCAGGGGAATTTTAATTGCAACAGCGGAGTGATTAAACAATGAGACTGTGAGGCAAGGCAAGATGATGTAATAAGGAGAACAAAGACAATGACACTGACATTTTAGTAGCAATAACTCACTCCAGGATGATAAGGCACACGTTTTGCCAATGCAGCACTTCTTTCACAAAGGAAGGATTGTAAGTATAAGTTATAAATCCTCGCAATCAGATATTAGAAAAATATGTCTTATCTCTCTAATAGATTTAATTTGTCTAGGAGCGTTAAAAGCCACTTGGAAACTAAATTAACTAAATGTAGATCCTAGTACGACTAGTTAATATAACAGATATTAGATTTTTTCTGGTGCGTGCTTAATAATAATTACATGGGGAGAATAAAATGTATTTAACAATCTTGCCTCTATAATGAATTAAATACAAAGGCCACGGAGAAGATAAGCCTCTCCAAGACCATTAAAAGCTAAATCCATCATCTGACCTGCATTAACATAGAGCTTCCATCTATCTGTCTCACTCTCATGCATATATATTACCACAATAATGCTGTACAACAGCAGCAATACAGATCATCTATCTGGGAATGGAAATTTAAGTTACCTCTGTATGAGCTGATTCTTTCATGCTTTGACCTGCTTACTCTTATGTAGCCTCATTGTGTGAATGAACTGTCTCCCCTGCACACAGTGGAGGGAAGGACAGACAACACTGGACTAATATGTGAGTTCATCACAGGGACAAAACAAACAGACAGACAATTGTTTCCTCATCACCAACTATGGGTCATTTACTGCCTCCAACCCAACTGAACAGCACGTGTTTGCACTGTGGTAGAAAACCAAACCATCTGTAGCAAGCTGCTAGGGCCTAACATCAGGTCAGAACACTATAATATATCTTTACTACACTGTGAATTTGTCACAGAAATAAAACATCGCTGTAAGCTAGTGAACACTCCACGATAAAAGTTTGATACCATGTGATTTACTCAGTAACCACAGAGTTGTCACATGCAGTGCAAGGACGTGTCATTGTCGACTCTTGTCAAGTCAAAATGAATAGCAGTGCCCATACGGTCTGTGTTTTAGCCATGCTTGTGTGGTTCATAACTGTAGCACACTGCAAAATACAACACAGCCCACACCACATTGTGATATCGATGGCTAAGTCTCAGCTGGGCTTGAACGACCAACATCACATGAGAAGACGTCAAACTCTCCTTATGGACCTCTAACAGTCTGAACATTGTTTTAGTCTGTTTTTTGTTTTTTTTATTTGAAGTGCATTTCTGATGAGTTTAATCCAAATGGCTGAACAAACTGGTCACTGATTCTGGTATGATAAAGCTAAGCTAACCCAGTTTGAAACCTCTGTCCCAATATTTCTCCCTTGGAACACTCAAACTTACCTGAAAATCGCTGTCATTTGTGAAGTGTGACACTGTGGCCCTCTCTGTAAGCAATGCTCCCAAATCACTTTTTATGAAACAGGCCCTTAGCTGTTCTAAATCGACTAAATCTAAGCAGACCACTGCATGTTTAAACATCAGCTAAAAATGATGCTAGCTGGTAGGATACTTCAGCCACAATGCCTAAAACAACAATCTCAGAATGAAACGTGAAATTAAAAATATGGCAATTTGATGTCATTAGCAGGTGACTATGCTACAGCGTTTGAACTATAGGCTTCTGATTTTTTAATGAACCTGCCTGTGGACGGCACCAAATATAACTTGCACATCACACAAACCACACTCCTTATGAATAGAATTCCTGAAACTCAGGTGAACTAACGTCCTCTCATCTTGTCTTCAAAGAACTCATTGCAAAAGGGCACACATACCCTTTTTTTATGATGGGGAGAGTCTGGTCTCTGTTCTATAATGTCTTGGGTGGGTTAGCCATTTCACCAGCATTTATCTTCATTGATTTCTTTGACTCTAAGGGGCCCCTTTTTGGGATGTAATATAAAAAGTCTTGGATGTATTGCTCCCAAAGTCCCAAAAGGTAAGCAAAGATGGGATTTTATTCATCACATTCACTTCTAAAGCATGAACTAAAACCTTAAGAGGCCAGAGTCATTTTAGCCTGCGGTACGATTTCAGTTCATTTGTACAGATACAAACTATACAAACAGTGTATATTACTTGTCAGAAAGACTGTTTAAAGATATTGTTATTTAAGTGAATATTGGATTGATTTTGATTGAGCTTATTGCTTAATCACAAAGTAATACAGGAAGAAAATTGCTGTTTGTTTAAAAGGAAAGAGACTGAAGGATGAGGATTATTCCACTTCCCAAGTGGTCATTATCCCTTTTTCCTAATAGAATCATGGTCTCTCAAGAAGGTAAACAAACACACACTTAGGGGATTTGTTTCTAAAAGATGACCATTTACCCAAAAAACCATTACTCTTTCAAAATAATTTCTCTGTCATTCCTCTCTAAGACCCTGATTCTCAGAAAAGGCTGCATTCCTTCCACTTGATCAATACTTCACTGATGTCTGGAGGAGTGTAATGGCAACCAGTGCCCCCCAGGGAGCACAACCACAGCTCCTGTGCTCTGCCCTGGGCTCCCTGATGACCCGGAGGCCTGGCCCACAATTGACCTCGGAGCTAACCACCAGGCCAATTACCACTGGCTCCCTCCAGGGCCCACCTATCTGCACATCTGATCAGAACGGCCACACAGTCAAGCTGAGGCCTGGCTCTCATTCAGTATGTGACCACAGAAAGTCCTCAACCCCCAGGAGGGTTGTATCTTAACCAGTTTGTTGAAATGGTCTGAACAGTGTAATCATGTCAACAACTATTCACTATATATAATCATGTTTACCATGCTGAAACACCCAAATGATGAAATACATCAACTGCTGTGCCTGACATGCATCAGTATTGACACAAGGATTTTAAAATCAAAATAGAATTGATTTCTAGGATTATACATGTCAAGAGGCCATAATGTATATTAGCTGTTCGTTTAGTAAATATCAAGCAATCACACATATTTTGTTAAATTAGGTAAATTCTTTACTAGGACAGTGTTGTCAAATTTAATATTAATTCAAAGACGACATTTAACCCTGTGGAACACCTCTACCGAAAATGCACTAGTATTACTCTTGAAAAATGTGCCTCCTTTTCTAACTACAAGAAAATCTGTCAAGGCAGAAAACTGTAATAGTCTATTTCTGGACTTAGTGGAGATTACAATATATATACCTCTATTAGTCAAGCTAGCGTCCCCTGCCCAAAGTAACAGCAGTGTGTGACACACTGTCACACAGTATAGTTGCAGGGGCTGTGTAAGTGATGCAATTGAACTGGGCCTTTCCCCCAGAGGCTCTCACAGACGAGATGGTTTCAGAAAGCGTAGTTTGGATGCAGTTAAATTTCATTTACCTAGGCACACAACCACATACACATCTACAGGCGATTTCTGTGAATTGGCTTGTGGTCAGTTCTGTACTGCTGGACAGATTCTGGTTAGAGCAGTACACAGAATAATGGCACTCTGTATTTACTGTTAGCTACCAAACAGCATGTGCAGCCAGATAAATCTCTCCCCTATGACAGAGACAGTATTACAATCATGTTGCAGCACTAGTGACATCCAGACATTTTTGATTAACAACATTACTATTGTCTCAGGGTTATACTGCAGGTCCATTATCCTAAAAGTTTACATTTAAATGGGGTTGAAATTTGTTTCAAAAAAGTATATATTACTACTCATTGCTGTTTTCTATCCTAACATTGACATCTAAAATGATTCCAAAGCAGGGGCTCAGTAGGGATTCATCACGTACAAAAAATAACAAGTGAAGTGAAGCATTCTTGAAGTTCAGAAAGTCTACTTTAGGTCTTAGTGAAATGCAATAATTGCACACTTGTCAATGAAGAGTATAGCAAACATAGTGCAACTTCAAAAATGCCCTTGAGGACACATGAAACACATTTCAATGCTCAATAGTTGGAATTTTCTGACATAAAGCTGCAGTACTGTAATTGGGGATCTCTCAGCAAGCCAGTGGCTTGCCAGACATAAATAAACAGCAACAAAGGTGGCAAGCAATACAAATACAATTTATGCTACAACAGCTCTCAAAAACACAAGTGATCTGGATGCTTATCTCTTTTTTTCTGGAAGGTTACTTTCTATTTAGTCAACAGCCGGTGTCAGCCAAGAATGAGCAACAGGCAGCAGTGTTAATTTACTGTATAGCTTATATGTTAGTTTAGCACCACGAGCGCATTTGCTCATTATTTGCTGCGGAGATCTCGGTTTACACTTTGAATTTTTAATCCTTAGAGGAATTGATCACCAATCTGAAATAAGCTTAATCAATTGCTTGAGCAGATATTACTCTTGTGTTAAAATGATGCTAGAGCCAGCAGAGAGTTATAGTTTGGCATGAGAACGGGAATTAAGCAATCTGCCTACCAGCACCTCTAAAGTTTTACCAATAAAATGGTATATTATATTTGTTTAACCAAACACAAACTGAAATGTAAGGAGGATACGAAGCAATCACATGAGATTCGAGCATCACCAAGAACACGTAACTCCACTTAAAACCACAATTTGTGTTTCAGTTTGTGTAGGGATTGAGAAAACAATATATAGTAATGTAAGTGATAAAACTGACAGGTGAATTATACTTTTGGACAGAACCAGGCTTGGTGTTTCCTCCTGTTCCCAGTCTACGCTCAATCATCTGCTGGCTTTGGCTTTATACAGACAGATAGTAAAGTTTTAATGATCGTCTCTACTTCTTGGCAAGTAAGTAAATAAACCTACATTTCCTAAGTTTAACATTTATCAATTTTATCATTTACTCTGACATTTTTTTCAGCACTAGCTGATTGTATTTGGCTGTATTCCTCGAAGGTAGTTTTTGCTGGTTACGATCCTTTTATTGCACAGGATTTAAATTCAACAAAGTGCGTGTTCAGTATCTCCATTCTGGACAACATTGTGTCATCTTCATTAAAACAACCCTCAGCCTGTGGTTTGTTTGGTAAGCAAATAAACAAGTTGGTTGCATTTCTAGTGTAGTTGCTGCCCCCATTCGTCAGTAGACATGTCATTTCAAGCTGACCTATAAAACCCATATTATTAAAGCGGCCGTGAATAAAGTTGTGAGGAGTTTTGTATAAAAGACACATGATATAAATATAAATAAAGCAGAGCTCCAATAACCCCCCAACAACACTTTTTTTCTTCTTCTTCTACACTGAATAAAAACTATTTCCTCGCCAAGGATCAGGTCCGTGCTAATGATGCAGTCAGATTGATCATTCTGTTGTGCCAATAAGGCTATTCCCCTGGGCCTCCCTTCACCTGTTGTTAACAACATTCTCTTAGGGGTTTCTGTCAAGTGCTGACAGTGAGGAAAAACATATGGCTGCCTTCGTCTGTTAAAGCCGCATGAGAAGAATCCCTGGGAGGCTAGTTTGACCCTCTCCAGCAGTCTTTAAACTGCAAATTAAACAGGAATTGTTTTCTTACCTGAAGCCACTGTGCCTCCCTCATGTCTTCATGCTTATATGGGCAATTGTACTACAGTTCAAGACAAGGGGTACAACATTAATGATTAGCGGACCGTCCAGCCGCTGTCAGTCAAAGATGAGGTCGTATCAAATCCAACACCCACCTGACAACTGATGATCTTATCTGTTTTGTTATTTTCTAATTTGTTCAAATCATAAGCTGTTTGAAGTGGTATCCAGTGGCTTTCTTTTTACTTATAAGATGTAAAGTTTGAAATTACTGGCATTAGAATGACTATACATGATGTCCGTCCTCCTTGAAGTGACGCTGCTGTCCTTTTCTCCTTCTGATGATTTGTACTCACTGCTATAAGACAGATCTATGGCGAGCGCGGAGGTAATTTGACGGCTGATTGTTGCCTGTGGGCTGTATAGTTCTAGTGGTGCTTTTTAGCTGTTTGAAGTGTGCTGCTTATGTGAGGGATGAAAAATTCATGAAGAAGAGAGTGAGAGCCCTTTCTCATGGAAAGGTTAGTGTGAAACAGTGAAGATAATTTTTTTTGCACCACCTGTGCAGGTCCTGTCCTCGCTTGTTTGGTACTTAACATGTTAAATGAAGGAGAAAGATACTTGCTGATAAACCTCTGGGAGTTAAGGACTAGTAATGACAAAGTCAAGCATGTGATTATTGCATTGCATATGGTATGCAGTATGATTGTATAAAATCACTGCAGATTGTGCAGTGATTATCAAGTGAGGTGCTTCAAGTAGTATATGCAGTAAATGATCACTATTTTAAAAGCTCGCACAGCTTTGTTTATATGCACTAACAGAATGCAAACAATGAAACAAACAAACAGAAAATGGCGAACCAGTAGCATGGAAAAAATAAAACCTCAATTGGTTGCCACACACATCAGTATACTTGTTTATACCAAAATTGTTTAAAGAAATCAAAGAGGAATGGTCTAAAAGATACATGTAAATAAAAATGGAAAGTAAATAGACATGGAATTGTGGAAATCGGGCTGGCAAGGTAATCAGAGGCAGGCAGAAGACACCAATAACTCCTCCAGGAAGGAACCAGCCACTTCCAATGGCACTTCTTATTTCCATTCTCCACGCTTTGAAATCCTGTCAACTCTCTCTCAGACAGACAGCAGCTGCATTTCACGCTATTCTTTGTACAACTGAGAGTTGCCCAGTCACTTTATACAGAACAGGGTGGTTGTATGCTGCGGCCAACTGTGCTGTGGCTTAATTTGTTTTCTTATTGGACCGTGATTAAAATCTAAAAGATCTTTAGGGGTCTTTTGATTTTAAGTGTGCACAAGATTTCAGCTAAATGAAAGGCTAAACAAGAATTGCATTATAGCGCCCTTTGTTAACACATTTTGGCACAGATACAGATTTTGGTTGCGGTATTTTGGAGACTGAGATAGACATCCATCACCTCATCTCACTCTCTTACATTCATACGTGAATGAACTCACATCAGTTGTGAACATGAGACATTTAAGGCCATCTGCAGGCTTACTTCCCTGCATCCGGACATATCAGGGTTGTGTGTAGATCAGGTTGAGGCAGATTGCCGTTAATACAGAGCACCCCAGTGTGCTTCCAATGCAAATGACCACCAATGACTGAGTTTCACTTTCCTCTTGTAACATGTCTTTAACCCTCCAGAGTCTTGGGGTAAAATGGCCGTTTTATACTACTTTTCATTTTACCTTTGTGTTTCCCATTAAAACTGTTTAGCTTGCTTTCTTTGTGTTTGTGTCTTTGACGCCGACGGGCGGTCCGAGACTCTGAAGAGTTAAAAAGGTTGGAGATCCATTTACCTCCAAGCTACACTAGTTATGATTATATCCTGCCGAGGACGTAGCATGGAATTATGGACCCTGTATATAGGAAGTCTTTGAGGTAACCCACCCACCACATTTTATAGTCTTAGCTGATTTACCACCAACCCCTGTTAGGACTACATGCCTACCACTCATCTATCAAGCACATTTAAGATGTTTCTCCTTTATTTTGTGCATTTCCTTTGTTGTTAACCCAATGTTTTCTCAGATGCGGATAACTGTCAACATCAGTGGCATTTCTAGGGTTTGAGGACATTGGGAGCTTAGCCATGTCAGTAGGGGGGTGCGTGGGGATCCACCCCCGGGAATTTGATTTTCAAACAAGCTGTATTTTGATGCATTTTTACGCACTCTGGCACCTTATTTACAATTACATTCGAAGTACATCCATCTCTAAATCATTGAATAGTTTAAATGTGTTCTCAAACACTGTTGTTTACTTTCAGCATTAATGATGAAAGATGTGCTAAAGATACCAATGTTTATTTTACCAAGTATTAATAATGAGTTGAAACAGAATACTACAACTGCTATCATTACTGCAGCTGTAAAAACAGTTGAATGTCTTTATGTTAACATTTTGTTATTTATAATGTTTTAGGAAAAATCCACCTGGACCTGTAGCTCTGCCATTTCTTCTCTACTCTTCTATCTCTTCATCACTCAGAGCTCACAGACACACACACACACACACACACACACACACACACACACACACACACACACACACACACACACACACGGAGTTAGTTTACATACCTGCATATCCTCGACAAAATGACGTGGTGAGGCCAATGGTCAGTGAGCAATAAGCTGGCTGACATTACTGTCTGTTCCTGCTAAATCTAGCAGCTGCTTCGAACTCCACAACAAAACTATTTGCTCACCTTTCTTCTGAAAGAACTTGGTTGATTCCACTAATCAGACACCTTGATCAGGACCAGGATGGCACTTTATGCTAACACAAAACAAAATTAGTGGGTGAAGCGGACAAAATTACGGTTGCAGAAAAAAGCCGGCCCATTGGAGCACCTGCAAAAGGCTTTGTGTTCTTTTTTTTTTCAACTATAGAAAGCCACAGTCTCTCTGTCTGTGTATTCAGTAATTGCTATTGGGAGAAGCCCTATTTGATTTGGTGTGATAATAACTTAAATAAATGAAATTATTATTAAAACAATTTTCATGGACCCCTAAACACCTTTGGACCCTGTAAATTAGCACCCTTTCACCCCAACGTTCACACTCTGCTACAAAGGAATTGAATTTTTTCTGTGTAGTGTATTTTATTTGAATTTGGGTATATTTTAAAGCCACAGAGTAAAACAAATAGTCACAATGGCAAAGCAACAACTTAAATCAGCAAACTATGAGTCTATGATCCATGCACAACACAACCATGCACAACACTTAATAGTGTTAAATGCATTGAACATCAATTTGATTACTTAATATGTGATTCTGCTGTGACGTTTTGTGAGATATACTGATGTTGGAAATAGAGATATTTAGTGATACCATGTAGTGATTTTAACCATATAGTCCAGCCTTATTTCAGACTCACATGCAGTATATTTGTCTCTTATTTTCAGTTGCCACTCTGGTGCCTCAGTGGAAACTTAACCAAATGCTTAAGATGTTATTTTTAATTGTTTATTGATTACCTATAAGCTGGTCTATTGTTGATAGTTTTGTTTGCCCTAATGAAATATGGTTACATGTCAACATCAGCTCAGTTTGAGCTTTTGAAACGGATTCATATGCTTTGCAGGGTGTAACCATCCAGCGATCTGGATCAATATATTGATTCAATGATCAACAATCCAAAAGCATTGATGCAAACTGAAACTATCTTTTAGGAAGTCTTTATTTTTAAATTTCAGTGGCATGTTGGTGTCACCAACTAGTGCCAGTACCAGGCAGATGATGGCAGACACTGGCACGCATCCGAGGAAAATAGTTGAGGATATTTACTCCTCAGTTTGAGCTAAAAACAGCACATTGATGTGCCAAACGTAAGACGAAGGAAATTCACAAGCAAATGAAATCTGCTATTGAGAGATACAAGTTACTGGGCTCCCTTTTTTTTTCTTTCTTTCTTTATACTCAGTAATAGCACCAAGTCCTTCAGAAATGCATTACTATACAGGATTTAAGGATTAAGGCTCATTATTTCAACCTAAAATTAATACGTTTATTTCTTAATTTCTTTAGATTTATATATCGTAAAAAAAAAAAAGAACAAAATTGATCATTTCTCTATGGTCAGGTGGGGCTTGGGGTCCAATCAGTGGGAAAGGCCACATTCTCAATATAATGGTAGGGTTTGCATGGTTTGCTTTTTCTGAGTTGAAATAAATGTAACTGATTGTATTAAATAGGAATATGATATTGTCTCATATCAATGACAGGCCCCCTGAATTAATCTTAGACTTTTGATATCAGCAACTAATGTGTTGTTGTCCAAAGAATCAATTTAATATCACATTGATTAACCAAACTTGCTGAACAGACTTTCTGTGTTTTCTGTGTATATGAGTGCATATTCATTATCAGGGCTATCTTTAATATTGGTACATAGTTAAAAGATCTTGCAGACATCATAGCATGACCAGGACACAATGGATCAATTTAGAGCAAATCCCAAACAGTTCATGCAGTCATTTCGTTATATATATATATGTGTGTGTGTATATATATATATATATATATATATATATATATATATATATATATATATGTATATCAATGAACAAGCAAATGTGAAATGAGCTTTTGGAGATTTTTGCATGCTGATGATTGATGATTACATGCTAATGCATCAAAATGTGCACACTACCAAGTTATGATAAGCATCAGACAGTATGTATTTACTCTGATACAATACCCACAAGGCTCTGTGATGGGTGCATGACACCCCACTGAGGTCATGGACCCCAAATGCCACTACATTGGTTGCGCTTTTTATATTTCTCTTGATGCATGCTGAATATATTAGGGGTGTAATACTGAATTTATTCAGAGTTCTTCACTTGCGATCAGATCAGCTGAGACACACTGTGCACCAAGTAACAATGTGGCCCAAAAGATAGCTTTGTCAGTATTAGACAGACATCAAATAGATTTGGGTAGGGGTGGAGGGGCAAAGCATTTTTCTCGGAGGAAAATTGAAAAGCTTTTATTAAGTGGCTCTCACTTGTTAAATGCTTATTCTCCCTTTTCATTCATTTGTCTGCTTTGAAGAAGAACCTCCTTTTTAAGTACTCTCAACTGTGTTTTTCTTTGTTCTGTGTGCTCTTCCTGGGAATGTTGACATATGTAAAGAGGCTAATGGGTGTACCAGTCATCCAGGCAGGCACGGTGCTTTATGCTTTGATGTAAACATTTGAAATGTCAACCCGGTCCATAGCCCTGCATGGGTAAGCTCCAACACAAATAAGACTGTCAATCCTTTTTTCTTTGTGTGTGTATATATTAATCTGAGAGACATGCCTTTGCCTTGTTGTGGGTTTGTTTACTTTATCACCAAGATACAAGGAGCTCCTGCCACTCTCTTAGAGCTCTGCCACTGCCCATAGTTATCCCTGTTCACTTCTTATCAAAGATCCCTGAGGTGTGACACCAAACTATTCTCCTTTCCACTAATAACCCTCCACTTTTGTCTTCATCATTCTTGCATGAAATTGGCTATTAGATGGTTCTCCGGGACAGATAGAGAGACTTAATACTTTAATACAATGGCCCTATGCGGTAGAATATGTGCTGGAAAAATGCTGAAAATATGAATGCCTAACGATCAAAATTCCTGACTGATATTAACCTGAGTGAGGACACGCACGTGCACAAACAAACACACACACAAACACACACAAGAAAAAAAAAAAAAGATTCAGAGTGAAAGAAAGAGGAAGAAAGGGAAAGAGAGCAGTAAACAGCCTCCTGTGATGTGTCTTAAAACCCCATAAAATGGCTTCAAATCACGACAGGGACATGTTAAGGGGAGAAGAGGTCTTTTCAGTTTGATTTACTTTGAAGCCCTCACTTATCCCTGCGTGGTGATTACCATGGGTCTTTGCAGTCTCCGACCTCACCCCAATCGCGTTAACACAATCAAATTTCTGGGCACTATTTGAGTTGCCACGTGCCAGCTACCTAATCATGAACAGAGAGAGGAAGAATTATCCATGAGAACTTGGCTGCCTGAAACCCACATACTGGGTCAATCATCATTATCAAAGCCTGTCCTTCTGGGCTCAACAGAGATTATAAAAAGAAGGGTTGATGAATGGGGATGGAGCAGAACACAGGAAACAAAAGAAAAAAAAAAATACTAAGTCTCAGTGTGTCTTTCAAAGTTCAAAAGATGGATATAAATTGGTGCTTTCAAAATATGTCTTGCTTCAGTTTCCTTCCTGCGTTGCATCAAAGCAGAGTGATTATTTACTAACGTACAGAGTGTGACAAAATGACAATGCTACCCTCAGTTGACAGTCCGTCAATGGGAGCTTTAGGAGAGGCAACTACCAAATTCGAAGTGGGTGTTTGAGTGTCTTCCTGCATCTTCCACAACTACTGTGATATACAATGACTTCACCTTTTACTGCACACCTTATGAGCGTTGCCAGGAACTGTGGGAGACAATCTGCTTCACTCCAACATGAGAAACATATTCCTGAGTGTAAAAATAAGCCTAAGTTACAATTCTGACAGCCTCTCTTTTGCCTGGCATTCTTTTATTTGTTCCCATATAGATTACTGGAGCAGACGTGGATAATGTATTTTTCAGTGCTCTCATTGAGCTGAATAAATGAATTTGCAATTGTTGCACAGGATATGTATTTTTCTGGGGTTTTTTTGCAAGCATATTCCCAACTTAAATCCACCTTCTCTTCCCCTTTTAATACTATACCTCTCCCCCACTAGAGTTTTTCCATTTCGTTTCCTTTGGTTTTATGGAGATAAAACAGAACTCACCACTACTGTCACATGAGATTTTGAAATAAATATACAACATACACTAATTATTAATTATTTTCTCAGTTGTACATTACTGCTTGGAAACATGCACATCTAGATCCATGTAGATGTACATGAACCACAATATTACTATAAACCTGTTGACCTTAAAGCTCCACTAATCAATATGTTTACATCAAAATAAGTGAGTGTGAACTGTATACAGTGAAAACAAGTAAGCAAGTAAAAAATTATGAAATCAAGCTGATTATAATCATAACTTAAACTTTCTGATAGGTAATGTTTACTACACACATCTATAACTGGACCGGTAAATGGCCTGCATTTATACAGCGTCTTTCTAGTCTTCTGCTTTACACTACATGTCAGCATTCAGCCACTCACACACATTCATACACTGATGGTAGACGCTACCATGGAAGGTAAAAACCTGCTCATCAGGATCTAATCTGCTGTAATACTCAGTCACACACCCACTCATTCATTGATGGCGATGCTTACAGGAGCAATTTGGAGTTCAGTATCTTGCCCGAGGACACTTTGACATGGAGGACTACAGGAGCAAATTGTCAATCTTCTGATTAGTGGATGACCCACGGATGTTAAAGTCTCACATCTTTTTAGGTCAAAATTAATAGTAAAAGTAAAAATGATGGTCAAATTATTGTCTTTTTGATGGTGTTTTTTAATGCAAAAATGAATCTGACTGAACATTCTTTTCAGCCCTGAGTAGTTTCTGCAGGTATTTCTTTCTTAACCTTAACAAACTTTGCCAATAAAGTAGGGCACCATGTATGTCGCCTGAGCAAAACCTGGGGCAAAAAAAAGCCAACACTGTACACTGGTGCTTGTTAAGTTTATTGGTTTGAGCACAAGGTAATAACTGGAGACAAAAAATATAAAAATGGAGTCTGAACTCCGGATAATGCACCCATGAACATTTATTGCCACCATGTGACATTCATGTCTAAAAAGGGGCTTGTGCTGGAAACGTCACGTGGTGGCAATAAATGTTCACGGAAGCATTCTCTAGTGTGGTTTTATGTTTTTCATATCTATTCTCTCCAGCACCTAGGATCTATTGTGTTTGGATGTGTGCACTTCCACAACTTTTTTGAATAACTAAAGACAACTCAGATGAGAGTGTAAACATCTTTATCTACTCAGATCTTCTCTTATCTGGTTTATGGGGGCTGGAGAGCTCTCTTTACAGAGAAAGAATAAAAGTGAGGGGAGCAAAAGCAAGATAGATTTTGAAAAGTCAGGGAGCCATTTCCCCTCCATCCTCAGTGAAAATTACACCTCTTTTCAAAAAATAAGCTCTAAACTGACTGTAAAGTAGTTGCCCAACATCAAACGGCAAAGTAGTTTAAGAAAATTGAACATATAGCAAGCTTCAGATCCAGATACTTTTTTTTCTTCAAGTTACTGGTTACTAAAATGCAGCTAAAAGTCGGATAGTGCTGGACTTAAACTTAAACAGGACAGAATGTGAATACTTAAGTTGTTCTTTGTTTAGTGTAGAAATGATCAAACTGAAATATGGAATATTAAAATTTTTACTGTGGGGAAGCGTTTTACACATAAGTTGACCTTAAGGGAGTTTTAAGTCTTAGCAGTTTACTGCTTTAGAACCCACACTCTACAGCGTAAATCTAATCTCATGTCAAGAAATAATTTTTTCCTAAATTTGCATGCGATCAAAAGGGAAAACTATGATGTCAACTTGATAGAAACAATGAAGCTGCTAGAGGGAAAAGTCTGCTGTTGTAATGTAATGTGGAGTTGGTGCCTTCATTTACAAATCAGATTATGCTTTGTTGTATGTAAATGGAAGTCCGAATATTTCTGGATTAAATAG
Organism: Pempheris klunzingeri; assembly: GCF_042242105.1. Taxonomy (NCBI): domain Eukaryota; kingdom Metazoa; phylum Chordata; class Actinopteri; order Acropomatiformes; family Pempheridae; genus Pempheris; species Pempheris klunzingeri. The sequence continues at coordinate 17,481,949 of NC_092016.1, read as the reverse complement.
GTCATTACAAATGTTTTAATGTCTGAATGAAACAGGCAGCAGGATGTTAGCCCTGGTTTCTCCTTCATCATTCAAAATACTTAGATGGCAGCTTCTCGTTGATATATAGATACAGATGGATATACATAGGTTTAAAACAATGGAAGCTGTAATTACATTAATCCTTGGCATTTGTTTACAAATGTCACCTTGGTGGTGCTCCTGTGTGTGCCTTGTATTTCTGAAGACATGGGCTCAGGGGAAATTTGTGCATATATACTGAGGACAGTATTTGGCAAGAGAGACATCTGACAATCCTCCAGCACTAAACCTGTCACACTGTCAAAGCACTCCCATATCTCTAGGCACTGAACACCGTCCAAGAGTGAGAGTACAAAAAATACATATTTATTAGTTTCTGTGAAAATGTAAAAGCACAGAGCTATACAACTTAAGATATTCTGTTCCTTGTGAATCTGAGGAGGAAACTAAGCAGAAACATAATTTTGGAGAGCACAGCAAGGTGCAGGAATACAGACGGTGTAATAGCTAGATGGAGTATTTTGTTTGAATGAATTAAACCTTGCCATGAGTTCAAAAAATTATAAACAGCATCTTCTCATTCAGTTTGGGTGCTTTTGATGTGGGCTCTTACCTCCAGAGCTCAACAGATACCTTACATTGTCATGCCTATGCAATCCCGGGATGAGCAATGAGCCCTGTCTCTACTGGGGCAACATTTAAAATATTAATATGTCTCAGAAGCGATCCCAGAAGGAGAAGGGACAATCAGAGAAGAAAATTGGGACTAAATTATGTAGGCTAAACTTGTAGGTGCTTTTATTTCCTAATTTATGACAGTGGTGAAAATCTTGTCTGGCTCATAAGATTTAAGGTCAAATAGATGGGATACCATATACTATGTCTTAAATTGTCTTTTTGCATTTGCTCCTATTTTACCACTGAAGACATAGGACTATCTTAAGGACACAACGTGATGTTTTTCCAAAAGTATATTCAAGAGCACTAAATGCACTTTAAAATGTTTATGCATATTGGATGCAACAATTTATACCTAGCCTTCTACATGAAGAGTGCATACCTGGTCAAGGTGGGGAGGACATGAGATTAATCATTTGAAAGCGTGGTCAAGCACTTAACTCACTCAAGCCTGCGTCTTCATACTTGTGTCTCATCCACTCCAATAATATAAAGACAATCCACTAAATTTTGGATGTTACACAGTGTTGAGGTGGTTCGGGCATCTGGTCAGGATGCCACCTGGGCGCTTCCCTATGGAGGTTGACCAGGCACGTCCCGCCGGTAGGAGACCCTGGGGCAGACCCAGAGCTCACTGGAGGGATTACATCTCTCATCAGGCCTGGGAAAGCCTCGGGATCCCTCAGGAGGAGCTGGAAAGCGTTGCTCGGGAGAAGGGCATCTGGAGCGCCTTGCTTGACCTGGCGCCACCACAATCCGACCCAGATAAGCGGAAGATGATGGATGGATGCATGGATGTTACACAGTATAGTGTGAATGCATTTTAAAGGCAGTGAAGGTGGTAAAACTGTACCTGTTGGTGAAGTGCTTACAACATGTATTTCCACACTGAGTGAACACATTCATCCATTCTCATCCATTTTCTTAAGCTGCATCATCACATTTTCATCTGCTTAAAATAGTTAAGGAACACTTGTGTGTGTAAACACAGTTGCTGTGAGCCTTGCAATGTTATTCACATCTAATTAATATGCTTGAGTAGTTTAAGGGTGAAATAACATTACAGTCTTTCCACACACCTAACCAAACTTCTAGATTAAAAACACTCCCGCACAACTAATAGGCCTTATCCTTTATCAGGATGTGCCACCTGAGAAATTGCTACCTGGGGGTGACATTTAGCATCATACACTGGCCGATGAAAGGGTGGAAAATCTGAGCATCAGCAGGTTCCATGCATGTTGGGTCCTAAACAGCACCTCCGTCTGTTTTTCTGGTAATGCAATTTGCCTTTAATTTCCTAATGTTCCTCTAATCACCAGGCCGGGTGCAGAAGGGCTAATAGAAGGGTCACAAGTTGAAGTTTGTCCCGAGGAATGGATTTAATGGGGAACAGAGAATGCAAACTGCATTATAAAACACAGCTGCTTCTGCCTTGCAGCAAGCCCAGTCAATCTCTCTTGCAAAGATCTTATGAGTTATGTACAGGTTGATGAAAATTCAAGTCATGCCTTTTGTGTGATGATTTAAGCAAAAGCTAGACATAAAGATGCCACTTAAAGAGTATATCTTTAATCTGGATAATTGCACACACCCAATGATCATGCACTCTAAAATTCAATGCAAAATATGCTTAATATTTAAAAATAAATAAATTGAATATTCATGACCCACAGTCAAGGAAGTAGCAAAAGGTTAGTATTTGTTTTTTTTCTTATGAAAGGAATGCTTCAGTAATGAATAATAGATTAAAGCAAAATATCAAAGATGAGGGTGGTTCATACAAAATCAGCTGTTATCTGATCATTAAAGCAAACTGAATATTCTTAATCATTTTATCATTTCAATCTTATTTTATCTTATTTGGATTTCATTTACATGAGTAATGAAATCCCATCCATCCATCCATTATCTTCAGCTTCTCCGGGGTCAGGTCGCAGTGGCAACAAGTCAAGCAAGGCACTCGAGACGTCCTTCTCCTGAGCAATGCTTTCCAGCTCCTCCTGGGGGATCCCGAGGCGTTCTCAGGCCAGACAAAATATATAATCCCTCCAGCAAGTTCTGGGTCTGCCCCAGGGCCTCCTGCGGGTAGGATGAGCCCAGGAGGCATCCTGACCAGATGCCCGAACCCTCTCAACTGGCTCCTTTCTATGTGAAGGACACCCTACAGAGGAAACTCATTTCAACTGCTTGTATCCACAATCTCGTTCTTTTGGTCATCACCCAGAGCTCATCACTATAGGTGAGGGTTGGAACGAAGATCGAATGGTAAATCGAGAGCTTTGGCTTCCGGCTCAGCTCCCTCCTCACCACAACAGACCAGTCCATCACCTGCATTACTGCATTACTGCACCAATCCATCTGTCCAATCCCATCTTTACCCTCACTCACGAACAAGACCCAGAGATACTTAAACTCCCCCACTTGGGGTAGCAACTCGCTCCCAATCCGGAGGAGGCAATCCACCGTTGTCGGACAGAGAACCATGACCTTAGACTTAGAGCTGCTGACTCTCATCCCCATTGCTTCATAGCTGCAAACCACCCCAGTGCATGCTGAAGGTCATGGTCTGAGATGATCTCCAAAAAGCATAGCTGGTCCACTCATGACCAGGACGGAATCCGCATTGTTCCTCTTGAATCTGAGGTTCGATAATCAGACTGAGCCTCCTTTCCAGCACCCTTGAGTAGACTTTCCCAGGCCGGCTAAGCAGTGTGATACCCCAATAATTGGAGCACACCCTCTGGACCCCTTTTTTGAAAATGGGGACTACCATCCAGGTCTGCCAATCCACAGGTACTGTCCCTGACCTTCCCACATCATTGAAGAGGCATGTCAACCACTACAGCCCAACAACATACAGAGCCTTTAGCAATCTCATCTCATCTACCCCTGGCGCCTAGCCAACGAGGAGCATCTTAACTCCCTCGGAGACATCTGCCAGAGATACTGTATGGTTGAGGCTTCCCCCAAGTCCCCAGACTCTACCTCCTCTATAAAGGACGTGTTGATCGGGTTCAGGAGTTCTTTCTCTTTCCACCGCCGACGATATCCCCAGTCAGGGTCAGCAGTTCTCCTCCCCGGCTGAACACAGCCTAAGCCAAGCCCTGCTTTCCCTTCCTGAGCCGCTGAAACGGTTTGCCAGAACTTCCTTGAGGCCACCGGAAAGTCCTTCTCCATAATCTCCGCATACTCCTCCCACACCCAGGTTTTCGCCTCAGCAACCACTGAAGCCGCAAACCTTCCTGAAAAGCCTCTTTCTTCAACTTGATAGCCTCCCGCACAAAGTGTTTACACTCATGGCATCTTTTTCATGTTATTTAAACATCTTAATTACTGTATTTGAAGTGTCTGGTAGAATTAAATCTTTAGTTCTTGCAAGCTTTCCCGCTTAAATTGGTCTGTAAAGAACCAAAAAGTATTATAGCGATAGTTAATCTCCAGTCATGCTCTTTTTATCTTTACAGTTCATTTTGGAGCTAAACCTTGGTTAAATGTGGTGAGTGCGTTACTGTATGAAAAGCTTGCTTGTGCATTTTAAGAAAGGTCATGTTTTTACCATAGGTGAGAGGTTAGAGAGCATACAACATATTTTGCAAAGTATGCCACACATTCATCTGGGCTGAGTGGTCATGTAATCATACATTTCTCACAGGGATAAATACAGTTATCCAGTGGCTGGCTGAATTTACCAGTGACCTCTGGACCACTGGTGATCCAAGCAAAACTGATACTGAAAGATTTTTTTTTTTTTTCGAGTGTTTTCACCGGGAGGTTGTCATATAACAGATGCAAAATTAACTTGTGTTTTTGTCATCCTTATTACTCTACTCTCAAACACCCTGCTTTCCCTGTTCTGAGCTGACAGACACAGACTGATTGTGCTGCATCTTTATTGCAAAAAGCAGCAGAGCTCACAAGACAAGGAGGAAAGGAAAAACAGAGTGGAGCTGAAGTTGAGAAATGAAGCGAAACAAAACCAGGGACAGATAAATGGCAAGAATAAATGATTTATTTATTATTTGGTGTAACTCTAAAACATCAGGGTAAGTGTAATGTCTCCACTTAGTATTGCAGTCTAACTTTGGTGATGTCTTTTAGGAGTTGCTGAAAATATTTTAATATGCAAACAAACTAGTGTTGGTGAACTTGACTTCGGAGTTATTGGAATGATATACACAGTATGGATAGATGGAGAAAAAATGGATAAAGGAAATGTTCGTTGTCGTTAGGGTATGTTCGTTTCATAATGACATGCTTGGTTTAGCATTATAAGAGATTGTGAATATTGGTGTACTTATATTCCTACTTAGGCTCTTTGTTAATTGTGTATATGTACATGATGCTACTTTTACAGAAATTAGTTATGTATTGTACATTTCCGATGGAAAGCACTTGAATTAAAGTAAATGAAGTTCATGACCAGTTTAGGAGGACAAAATAGGGAAACCGATCAAAACAAAAAGTAATACAACTCTGTTTATCTTTGAAATGCAGTTCTGCTCTTAGAAGCAGGGCTTTCTGTGTTTTCCAGATTTCTATAAAAAGTTCATTGTAATTCAGGAGAAATTCTCAACGTGTTCCTGTAATAGCATTCCCGAGTTGCTATTACAGGACTGACTGAGCATTTCTCCTGGCATGTGTATTCAGGATGTGACATGTGTTGTCAAGATTCTTCATTCGTAAATCTGGGCACTGTGGCAGTTATTCTTTTACATTTGCATCTACACCGTAGTTTATCCCTCACAAAAGAATCAGCTTAATCAACTGGGCTGTTTACTGAAAGGTACTCGGGTGTCCATTTTAGCCGACATTAATCAATCATCAAAAGCAAATCTTTATAAATTATTAAATACGCCATTTTGAAATACATGCACTCATAATGTCAAAGTGATCATTTAGTGCTTTGATTTTGCGTTTTCATCAGCAGGCTGGACTTTTAGTAACCAACACGAGCTAAATGCTAACAGCTATTAAAAAGTACTGAGAAGCAAACACAGCTCAGCTTTTGATGTAAATGTAAAGTGCTGCGTTGTGTTTTGTTCAATTATTAAATAAAAAAATATGTTGCATACCATCATGTTGAATTCACATCAAAAGCTGATGCAAATAGCTGCTGTTTTGAATACATTTTGCATTTTTGCTGGCATCACTGTTCTCAGGGCAATGCTTCTGTTTGTTTAGGATGCACTTCCAACAGTAGAAGGAGAGTGGGCTTTAGAAACCCCAGGCTCTTTAGATTGAAGGACTCCAGCTGAGTGGAAGAAGTTGCAAACAGCAGGAGTCAATTTCATGTCTAAGCAGGGCCTCTTCCCGTGGATATAATGCACTTTTAGAACGCTCTAAACTCTGCTGGTGTGATTCTCTCCACTATGAGAGCTTTAAATTTTTTTTGTTTTGTCAAGCACAGTGGTCAAACAGTGACGCTCGGTAGATGCTTATTTAGAATCATGTGAAACAGCAGATCTATGATTTAATGGAAATTAAGTTGTAGAACATATCAAAATATTTACCAAGATAGAAAGGAGCTGAACTATTTGTCAAAATTGTCTTAATAACTGGCTACGGTTTGACGTTGACATAGGGGTTGACAAAGCAGGACTGCACATAGATGCATTAATTTATCTAAGGACCAGTACATTTCATTTCATTGACACCTCAGTCAGCTACACAAAAGAGATGGGATGCTCATGTGGCATTTTTGGATCGTGCTAATGCATCACTGTACTTGATTTTGTATTACCAGAGGCTTTTGATTCACGTAGGGTTGAAGTGGCACTTATAGCAGTAAAAACATACTTAAAAGATATTCAAATGAGTTTTACAACAACACAGTTTTTCCACTTCTCAGCAGCATTTATTGCAGAGGAAATATGGCAGGGCGCACTATTTCACACTTAGCTTTTACTATAGGACAGTAATTATTGACACATCTAAGTAGTTGGTGGCGAGGCTATCACATGAAGATGAGATGACTAATGAAACTGTTACTGTTTCCTGTAAAATCTACTGGATGAAAATTGGCAAAGACTAAACTGGACAGACTGGGTGAAACTATGAGCATATTTATTCATTGCCTAAAGGAAAGCCCCAGGCTCTATCCTTTCATTTATGTTGAAAATCATATATGCACTAATGTAATATGTAAGTTAAATGCCGATCAAGGATGCTCAGTTTAGCTGTTTAGATTTTACTGCAACAACCTCTCCATGAGCTGATACATACATGTGGTGTAACCACTGCATCAATTGGAATAATGGTAGAAAAGCTTTCATAACTAAGTGCACCATCATCAACTGCTTACGCTTAGGGAAGATGTGATAAAAGAAAACTTTTTTAAAGAATTCTTCATATTCTACATTTTTCCACTTCCTCACATATTATTCGAAAATCAAAGAGATAAGTCCTCTCTGGTTCACTCTATCCAATCATGTAAGCCTAAAGCTCTTCTCACTCTTCTCAAATACCCACACAGGAGCCATCCACTAATAACCATTAGCTGTATTAATCCAAGTAGCTTCCACTACCACCTGCATCGTGACTCCGTCTTGAATCACAGTGATGACTGTCAGCAAAGTTACACTTCAGTTATATCTAGAGGGTAAGCTCAATTTTGAAACTCCTCTCATTAGAATGCGCACCAGCATTACAAACTGCAGCCGCTAAAATTATCAGTATCAGGTGTTAAAGGGATAGTTTGGATTTTTTTTTAAATGGTCTTGTATGAAGCACTTATCAATAATAAGTCAATAACTTATCACTTATCAATAATAACTGCATTGGTAGCAGCAGACAGCAGTTAGCACGCCCCCTGTTCGGAGAAGCAGAAAGAAGTTCCAGCACGAATGCTATACAATGTGATGGGAGCAGAAAAATTAATTGTAGCCACCAAAATTAAGCACTGCGTTAGTTTATGGAAGACACAGAGTCATACGCCCCAGCTTTAATCAGATGACAGCCATTCCTTATTAGTCATTCACCAATTACAACCCATTCTCACAACAAGGCGGGCCATTTAACTGTGACTCCTACACTGATCCCTGCTACACACTCTCTACTGCTTCTTGCAAAGTGTCCACCACCTCAGCCTCCACCTTCTAGTTGAGAATCCTACATAACGTAGGACAAACCGATATTCACGTCTTGCTTCAGACCCACTCTTGTTGGGAGGTTTCCTGCATTGTGCTCCCTGGTTTAGTTTAGCATGCCGCTTGGGTAATCCAGCGATCATATTAATAGCAGAGCCATCAGTGCCAAGTTTAACTGTATTACCACAATCTATGACACAGTGTTCTTGCCTGAAAAAAAATCTACATCAGATTAAGTGTACGCTATGTTTAGAATATTTTCACCACTTTACCTTGCATCAGACTGTTTTTTCTGTCAGGGAGCTGAAGCTGTTCTCTCTGCCTCTTCATTCTCTTCAAAGTTGCCAGGAGCCATTTAAAGAAAACACAGAACACCAGAGCTGGTCTGCCGCTATCTCGATCAACAAACTAACACATTAGTTTGGATCCAAGATAACCATTTTAAAAGTCACAAAATAACAGACAGTCAGCTCCAGAAAGATAAAATTATCGTACAGTTTTTGCAAAGTACTCTTGGTCCTGGTTTTAAAGACAGCAAAGGGTGGGACTTCTTTGACTAATATACGTTCCCTCCATGCCTCCATTCACAGCAATACATTGTTTTGTGCCCGTGCCGAGACTCCTGTCTGCTTCTCCAAAGTAGGGGTGACATGACTAATAAACTAATAAAATGAAATAACTGGAAGTACAAACTATAGTTCCACATTGTCCCGGTAGTGTAGCCCAGTATTAGAAGAACCCTGAAATAATTTCTGTGTATTTTGTCTAGCAAAGGAATCTGGGTGCGCAGAGATGAGGCTCGGGATGATACTAAAGATACAGACAGACTCCGAAGATCCTGCATTCAGGTGTGCAGCATTTTCAGTGACTACCAAGACAGAAATAGAACCCAAGACAGGCAGTCTGATCGGGCAGTGTGAAGTGCAGGTGCAAGAAGGGCACCCTTACAGGATGAAGTGAGGCATCTTTATCAGGGAAGGTAAATATAGATGTAAACAGTAGAAGGCACACAGATGTGCTCACATAGCATCTCAGACACAGCATTGATAGTGAGCTCAAAGAGTGTAGAGACTAGTATGGAGGAATCCTCAACACTTGGTGGTGTTGCGAAGCCTTAATCATATGTCTATCACATGAACTAAGATCCTAAATGTCAGTTAGTCAGTTAATGTAAGGAAATTAGGCTAAATGTTTTGAAAAATGTGAGCAGAAAAATGGTTTGTAAACATCTGTCTCAGTTTTTCCGCAGATATATGAACAAAAACAACATATCTTTCCCCTCATAAGTCATCACATGGCATAGAAATGATTTTTCCATTTTGAGCCATATGACAAACACCCATAATTAAGTCATTTATAACCATATACATTTTCAAGTTCGTTGTGGCCTAGTTAAAAAGTCAGACAATGGCAGGACAGCCTGTAAAGAAAAAGAACATTTTCAGTGACTGTGAAATTGAAACCATAGAGGAAGAAAGTAGAAAAAAGAAAACAGATATTGTTCAGAGCCCTGAGCCGTGGCATTTCAAACACAAAGAAGACAGAAGAGTGGCAGAGGGTCATTGATGCGGTTAATCGTGTGCATTCTCAGCAGCACACACTTGGAAGAAATGAACAAAAGTGGCGTGACTTTAAAAAGGCCAAAAATAGCTTCACGTATGGTCCTGAAAGGTTTATGATAGCATATCTTTCTCTTCAGTATTGTACTTATTTGCATGTTTGCATTTCATTCACATGATCTTTGAACTTGGGGTATTCGTGCTGACCCTGAATTAAAGCGCAAGGAATATTAATTTAGTCTGTCTATCAATTCATGATGTATTATTTCTCTCACAACCCGGAGTGTCAAAAGTGAGTAATTTACATTTTAAATTGTCTTTCATTTCTCTTTCATCTCTAAATGAAAACATCGCACTCACTGTCAGTGGCCCTCCAATGTAACCCCACCAACCTGCTTTAAGAAGGTTATGTTCTCATTGATTGTTCACACACACGAGACAATGCTCAGGAATAAATCTCCCAGACACAATTTAGCAGCAAACAACTGAACATTTAAAAGAGCAAAGTGATTCCAAACTAGCCTCATACAAATACACTTTGTAGTCACAATTCCTCACCTTAGAGCACAGACGGGACTTTCGCTCTTACATCTTAAGTTTGCATTTGCTTAAAGGAAAGTGAGGTCAGTGGCCTGTGAATGTGGTCAGGAATATGCTGACCACCAAACGAACTGCCAGCTCTGTGAGACTGCAAGCTCAGGGCCTTAATTCCCATTCGTGGCACTTTAATGACTAATAGTCTCGGTGAAACAGGCTAGCATGACGGGCTATATTTCAACAGCAATATAGTACATTGCAACACAACTCAAACCTTTTCAAATAAAACACTGAATAAACAAAATATGGCTTAAGTATGACATGTAGAGCTTTCACAAAAATGATGTATGAATATAAGTATGAGTCTAAATGACAAATAATGTATTCTAAAATACTGATAATTGAATCTATGCATATATGCATAGCATATAGTACAAGTCACAATCCACTCTTCAAACACAGTAGCACATAAAACACATTCTAACAGCATGCATGATAAGATTGGGTCAATGAATGGTTGCAAAAATTTAAAAAAGCAGTTGTGTTATGAGACGGCGAGACTGCAATATCATATGGAACTAAATCTGAAAACTTGGAGGTTTTCACTTAATTGCACATGCATTATTCTAGTTTTTTTTTTAAAAAAGAGAAAGAAAGTAAAAAAAAACAGTAGCTCTATATTTATGTCTGGAGAGACGTCTTACTTAATGAGAAACTCATAAAGAGAGAAGTTTTTTTTTCCCTCTGGGTAGATCAAAGTCATAAAGATTTGATTGCTTTTTAGCCTCTCCACACTATAGCCTTCTGGTGTCATTATTTTTCGACGACACACAGAGTTTTTGGTATACAACACACTTTCACACACAAAGTGCTGAAACCCTTAACTAGGAAAATAGAGATCACAGGAGAAATAGATGGTGGTCTAAACCCCTGCTGTGATTTTCTTGTTAACTCCGGGCCAAACCGAAAATCTAAAGCTGCAGTTTAATAGAAGTGAACACACAAGGGGCCGGTGTGCTTCCCTATAAGGCGCTAAAAGATCAAACTGAGGTCTTGTTACAACTTCATGATTACCAATTCAAGAGGCCTGAAGTTATACTTTGGCTGATGTTGATTCAGCATTACTGCGTGGAACAGCTTATCCAAGTCTTCCTATGGGCATCCAAACCTCACTAGCAAATTCAGGGGTTTGTTCCAACTGCAGATGAATTGCTGATAGATAAACATTAGGGGTGTGCTGGTACACACATTTCACAGGTTTTCTAGGCTGTTTTGGCCTGGTTCTAGTAATAGACCTTCTTAGATGATGTCATTGCAAGTGGCTTGGTATGTCTTAGTGTTTTTCTGTGCGTAGACATACTCAGCTGTGATTGATCTGATCGACCAATCTCTGTCCGGTGTGGCAGTGACTTACCATACCAGTACCCCCCGGAAATGATATCCATATTTCACAAGTCACAAATTATGTCCACTGCCTTCATTCAGTGCCAGTGGGGAAAATATGGATGTGGTGGATGTGTTTTACATGTGTAACCTTAAACATACATTAACCATACCCACAGACTGTATGAAAGAAGCAGACGTAGCTTCTGGGTCTGAAAAGTGAAGCCAATGCTGAAGTGCCTCAGATGTTTATTCTTTCTAATGACCAGCAGGGGGTGACTCTGTTGGTTGCAAAGAATATGTCAGAATGAATGGAAGATTCGATTTGAAGGTTTGATTTACTACCTCAATAAACACTTCTCTGACGAATTTATGGTCTCACGCGTTAAATTGAAATTAAATTCTTTTTCAACAAAACATGATGCTAATTTAGTAAATTATGGTCTCATTTATAGAAAAATAGATGCTAAAACAGGATATGCAAAGGGAGGGACTACCTTGTGACTAACCAATCAGAGTCTTTGTGGAATAAACGTCACTTCGGACGTTGGTGGTGACGGATATGATACCAAGATGGCGACGCACATACAGCCAAAGTGGTATCATAACGGCAGTCCACAGACCAATGGGTCACAGATGACTCCTTATTTACAGTCTTTGACTCTAAAATGGACGATACTGTAGTTGCCATGTATGATACTCTAAACAGATAAAGTGAAAAGTAAAAAAAATAAAAAAACACAGGCATTGGATGTAAAAAAAAAAAATTGCCATCGCACGTAATCAGGGGTTTCGCAGAATCACCGGTCACATTCTTGGATTTACTGATAAGCCACAAAACTCCTAAACAACAGATCCAAGTAATGTCAGAGATTCCTCCAGCTCTGCTTTCTCATTTTTCTTCCCCATATTGACAACACCTGTTAACCTGTACCCAACAGTGAAAATACAAATATACATATACAACTATACATATTTTGTACTCTATTTCACAATCACTTCAGTAGAATCTCTAAATGATAATCAAACTGTTATCCAATACACGAAGAAATATCATAATATATGTCTTTTCTCCATATCTCTTTTTACTTTAATTTACTGGTGTTTCTTTCATGAAATCTTGATTGCTTTGGATTAGTACACTGTAAGTCTGAAGAGTGAAATATCCAAGACGACATGGAGATTTCCCAGGCATCTGTTTCTCTTCCCACTTGGTCAGCTATGAAGCTTCATGTGCCAAGGTCTTCAACTCCTCCTATCTCCCAGGCTTTGGGCCTGAGAACACAAAACAGTCTCACCAAAGCTCACCCACATGGCCTGGGTCACGCACACAGTGGCATGCCTCAGTGACAGATGGAGCTTGCAGAGAGAGAGAGATGCTCTGATTGGATGTAGTACACAGGCCTGATGCAAGCTATTCCACAAGGTACAGTTTGTGTGCCCACACCCACAGTCCCCTGATGTAAACAAAAAACCAGCTAATGTGTTCTCCTTGTTTTTCTTTGCTTATGAGTGAAGGTTCAAAGGTTGGAAGTGAGATCTGTCACTCTGACTCACATCTTCCTGAAATCCTTGAGGGACTCTGTCGCTGTGGGACTCCGTGTCATCGTTTGTTGCTTGATCACTACCACTCTTTTAGAAATGTTTTTTATTATTATTATCCTGGTGTAGTTTCATTACACTATTTTTGTCATTTTTGTAAACTTTTGAAAATATATATTTGTTGCAATCCTAAGCAACCAAACATTTTAAGAGTTACACTGCATGTAGTCCACATCAATGTATATTTTCATTTTTCTATATTGTTAGTAAATGTCATAAATCCACCAAATGTAAAACTGTTGTCATATTTGGATAATAAAAACAAAGCATTGTTGTAACTTAGAATATTTGAAAATATAAAATAAGTACAGGAAGAAAGCTTTTGATTTACTGTCACATTATGCATTTTATTAAGCAAGCCTAGATTTTAATACACCTGCAAAAGTTTATTTTCCTTTCAACCTGATCCTCCCATCTGGTGGACTAGATGAAAAGACAATGCTGACTTCATTTGCATGAAAGCCTCAATGAGTCAGCTGCACAATTGGAAACAGCTGCACCTGCTGTTTTTTGCACAGAGTAATAATTTGAGCCTTTTACAACATCCAGGACTGTACGTATTGTCTGCATTGCTTTGTCTTAGCGTTTGCTTTTTTTTATTCTTTCAACAGCTTTGATGAACAGACCAGAGAAATTGCTTCCTGCATAATGACTGGTATAATTCATTCTGTTACATCCTCTGTATTCTGCAATTCATTGTTTGGAGGATTCACTCTAAAGTAACAATGAAACAGCATTTTGAGAACATCATCTCTACATAAATTTAAAGTTTAGTATTTTTCTGTTGAAATTAGATGTTGCAGTGGCACAGCACTCATCTGAATGGATAGTAGATAAAATGCAAAATGCCATGTGGGTCTATGGGGCCACAAAAACAAACAAACTTCAAAACAGTTTCTGGTATGTTGGTCTTATTCAGGCCTTTGTCAGTTGAAGGGTTCAGATGATAAACTATTTGGTTTTAGGGCTTAAGCCGCGTGAACATGAAAGAGTGAGCAAAGTTTCACTTTCAATGAAAGTAAAATAAATCAAAACAACAAATTGGGAAACTCCCTTGAACTTGTAAAAATTCAAATATCTTTACAAGCCTGTGATCTTCATTTGAATTCTTGAGATAGCATTCTTTCTGCCAAATCATTTAAATTACACTGTGTGCCCCCCAAGACTTGCCACACACACGCCTCTCCCCAGCATCTTGTTTTCCTGCTGCTCTTTGATCTTACAACTAACTCAAATTCTCTCACTGATGCTTTTATTCTGGGAATACTGAGATGGATCTTTTTTGTATACAAAAAAGGTTCCTGTCACACATTATTTGAGCATCATGATCTCGACAGTATTGCTAAAATCCTGCAAAATTTGTGTAGCTATTTGTTACGTTTCAAGAATGCAAATGAAGCACTTTGTAGTGGAAAAATACATCTAATATGACTTGCCACAAAGTAAGTAAAGCCCTCCTTAGTATAGGTTAAAGCAAACTGCAAAGTTTCATGTTGAATTCTCCATCTGGTCATTAATGGTATGATTAAAAGAAACTCAATGGCGACTTATGTGAGTCCTTACTTGTCCCTCGCTAATGTTTTACATCAGTGCTGTACACACAAAGTGACATTGTGCCCTCCTCCTGCAGCGAGACCACAAATATGTATACTGTAAAGTGTCACAATGCAACCGGAACAATGGAACTAGAATAACATGGTGAGTTCCCACAGAAAAGTGAAATTAAATCATTTCTATATTTAATTTTAGGTTTCTCGTTGCTAAGGAACCTGCAGGATCTCACTTATGTAAGTAACGATTGCTTGCAGTGTGTGTGTGTTTTAACCGCAGTGTAATAGCTTGTTTTCACTTGCACTTATTTTACTAACCCTTTACACGCAATAGAGCGAGAAAAGAAAGTACTTTTTTCTGATGTACATGTTGGTATGGGACTATTTGTGTTGACATTGTGCAGCAACATAGTGGAGTGAATCCATTGTACCTGACAACGTATATTGAATGTTTAGTTTCCCCTGATAGTTTCAGTAACAGTTCCACCAACATCTGGTGCCGTGTCTGTGTATTGATTCACATGCAAGCTGATACTGTGAAGTGATGCAGTTCATTCTTGTTTATGTGCTATACTTCAGTATAAACACATCACAGGAAAGACATGGAATAAACCATTTCCCATAATGGGCTTAGAGTTACTTTCCTCGGTAACAAAAAGTATGTTAAGAAAACATATATATTTAGAACCCTGTGCAGATAGGTGGTTTGAAAAATAAAATAGGAAAGAAAATACATTGAATCAAATAAAGGGATTTAGGCTATATTTAAATGCTTTGTCTTCATCTCCAGAGAGCTGTTTGCTTCCTTTTAGTGCTTGTGAGATTATGGCACAGAGTGACCTGAGTGAGACATAAAAGAAATAAAAGGTTATGGATGAGCTATCCAGTGTAGTAATCTGAGGTCTGCAGGGGTAGTGTCTCTTGATGTATTATGTGTTTCTCTTAGTTAAAAGACTGTGTTTCAGTCAAGAGGGAGTTCAGAAGGCCTATGGTGTCCAACTTCTTCCAATCTTTGTGTGTCTGTAGTAAATGACAGAATAGAAATAAAAAGATCTGGACAATGGGGTTCTCAGATTGGATGTAACAGCTGCTGAATGCTGAGACTCCAGCTGAGCATTGCAGGGAAAAAGAACGTGTCGATGATGGATGATATTGATACTGGTAAAACATCCTTACCTCACACCATGGTTTTCTTCTCAGCAAAATACTGTATCTGTCGATGAAACCTCTGGCTTTTTATCTCTAACTGGAAGCCTGGCTTGCTGGTCAGAAAAGAAAGCATTTAGTGTCTGCTAGTCTTCTCTTGACCATACCATCAGAATGATAAAGCACCCTGACAGCCATTGAATCGGCTAGGATACACACCATCTTGCTGTAGTGCAATCTTCATTGCTGGAGGTTGGTGAATGAGCAATAAAAATGGAATCACTGTGGAAAGGAAAGTGACCGGTCAGCATTTGAGATGTGCTCAGCCATGTGCAGGGAGCCTTCTCACATGTAATCAGGACAAAATTGTGAACACAGGACAATGGGATGGCTCATCTCGCTTTCCTAGACAGCGTCTCTAGTGGAATGGCAGGGACAACTGAAAGGTGGAGTTTTTGCTTTGTTAAGTAGACAGCTATTTCCCATAGATTCACAGAAAAGAAAGAAAAGCAGTGTAAAGGTACACAGTAGAAGGATTATAAAGGTAGGTGGGGGGAAGGGGGATGACTTGGAAGACTTTGCTGCGACATCAGGCAGTGCGATAGAATGGATGGCCTTGAAAGAGCTGAGTTAACAGAAAACAGCCAGGGAGATGCATCATTGGGCTCTAGCTGGAGGACGCGTCTGTGCAGTGCCATATCAGGGGGCCCAAACCATGATTGGCTCTGCCTGTTTTGTCATTTGTTAACTTCACTCCTCACCAGCCCAAAAAACACAGTCAGCCTCAGAGCAGCATGGATAATCTTGACAAGAACCTGTCAGAGGCATCTGTTAACATGGAACGTGCTGCTTTGTAATTTAATGTGACTGTTGTTGTTAGTGCAGTGAGCTGAGCAGCCTCCTCACAGCAGATACAAGGGGGGGTTGGGGCACTCTTCAGCTCCTGCACTGTTCACTTTAGTGGAAATAGTTTCACTTTCTGCATCAGTACAGCTCTTGGACTTCTAATGGTTTGTATTTACTGCTACCATTTTGCCTCCCCAGATGCATTCATTCCAACTGGAGCTCAAAGGAATAAAGTGGGTATCATCCAAAGTTGCTGTCTTTTTAGAATAAAATTCCCTTTTTATGCCATTCCTTTTGGCGCAGCTCAGCAAGGACGCACTGTAAGTGAAAAAACAGAGAGGGATTTATGATAAGTATTGCATGTGTATTACATGCTGGTGTCTCTGGTATTTTGCCAAGTCAGATGGCCTAGTCAATGTTTCTTGTTCACTGACGTAATACATCTTTAATACACAACTAGTGTCTGATGCACTGCAAAACCTAAGCATCCATTGTCTTCTATGTAAGCCTGCACAATGGTGCTGCTTGGCATTGTGTTGACTCATTGAGATGCATCAATGTTATAATGACCCAGTGCATTTTTTATTACATTAACTCCAAAGACGAGCAAACTTTGCCCTGACAAACTCCCCTGTGTGTTTGCTGCATCCAGTGTGGGCTGCAGTCGATAACTGATGCACTGAAGTGATGCAACGCTCACTACACGACATAAACAAGCAGCCCTAGAAATCCAACCACAAACAGGTATTTGCTGTAGATCTGGTAGTGAGGGAAGAATAGGTTTGTCAACAGATAGTCAACAAATCAGGTGTGAGCTCTATAACTCTGCAAACTCTGTCTGAATAAAGAAATGGTAAAAACACACTCACAATCAGTGTACTTAATTAGCTTTTATTGACTACTACTGACTATTTTTCAGAACCACAGACCCAGAAATAACAGATGTGAATCACTGATGCCTTGCGTTTGCCGAATTCCTACAGGAAACTCAAAGAGCAGTGTATTGTACTCATGTGGACAGCGAAAAGGGGAAATGAAGGAGAACAGGACACTCACTTGGGAGTAGTATATTGAGCCGGACCTCAAGGTGCACTACAGATCAACCCCTCTTTGACCCAAGGGGCTAATCACAATTTTAAAGCATCCCCACGCCCCATCTCGCCATGACCCTGAGGGCAGACTCAGAGGCAACCTCTCAGGAAGGTGTCCCCACTGGACTCATTAGAAATGGAGGCAGTGTTTCTGTCAGACACGCTGGACGTGAGTGTTTTGATCAGCCCTGCCAAAAGGAGAGAATCTAGCACTGGGTTTGCTCCTTGATGTACAGAATGATGTCCCCTGGATGCTCTAGTCAGGGAGAGTAACCCTGAGTTCAGTGCAAAGCTCCGTCCTCGTTGACTGCGCAATCTACTGATGATTATTCTCTCTTTTTAGTGTTTAAGAAAAAGCATCTTCCCTCTCCCCTTGAAGGTTAATACTGTGGGTCATTTCATTCTCTGAAGAGGAAATTAAATGTACAGAGTAAGCCTTGAAATATCTGGGTGCATGGCTCCATTACTTATATCCCATAATACATCTTTGTATTTCATTATATCCTGTGCCTGCTTTCGTCCCAGTAAGCAGTCCAGGAGTCAAATACAAAGATAGCAGTTACTAAGCAAATGGGTCCCTATGCAATAGCTTTCATTTTATTTTCCCTCCTTTTTATTTTTCTCAGTCAACCAATTGCTGCACTCTGTGTGAGTGCATAAGAGCATCCTCTTTTTTTTCTCCCCTAAGGGATAAAAGTCACCTTCTCCAAATCTCATTGAACAAAAAGTCACACAGAAAATAAAAGCTAAACTCTATATTCCGCCTGCACACAGAGTTCAAGCTTAGAGAGAACAGGGTTGGCACTTTTTAGTTCTCTCTTTGTCAGCAGGAATAGAGAGAGTAGACAGTGAAAGTGAGGAAGAGAGAGAGAGAAAGAAGTGAGCGTGTGAACCTTAGAAAAGAAAAAAAAAACAGCATTATTTTTCTAATTTACAAAGAAGTACATGCAAGCACTTGACTCGCTTCATAGACTCCACCTCCGTCAGTACCTCACGCCACCTCACTAACTGTACATAATTCACTCTCTGTCACTCGCTGTCTCTCCCTCTTGTGCATTGTGTCTCTTTCCAAGATGAAGGAGCAGAATAAGTGAATCAGGTCATTCTAAATCATTGATGAGACATGAGAGGCATGCAAAATTTGAATCTGACAGGGGAGCTGTAATAAGCTCAGAAGAGGTACCGTTGATGTGTTTCGATTGACAGGTATTCATTTCTCAAGGGCTTTGCTAAAAATGATTGAGAGCAGAGCAGGTCCTGCAACTGCCTTTGAAAAAATCCTAGTAGTGTAAATTAAAGGTTGATGTTTTAAGGTATTAATGATTATTATGGTTTAAAGTGATTTATCCCGAAATACCCACAGTATGCATCAGTGCTTTTTCTTTTTTTCTTTGTCCTTTTATGTCCAGCATCCTGTTTTTTTTGTTTTTTTATTGATTTGCTTTCTACATTGTTTTCCCTTAATTAAAATCAAGAACCGTTGCATTACCACAAGGTAAAAATTACAGAATGGCACAAAGGCTCCATTTCAAGCCAACCGAAAACATGTGACATTGATATTTCACTGTGTTTCAAAAGATGTTGAGAGCAATCATCGGCCTGACCACTGTTACCATGGAAACCCGTGTCTCTGGTGTTGATTGACAACTGACACAATCTGAAGACTGACTCACCTTTAAAGTAGAGGTGCAGCTACTCATTCAGTCAAGAAGCCAGAATACGGCATGACAGATGATCCCATCTATTATTAATCTGTACTAAATACATTCTAAAAATATTATTTCTAACACATGGCTAATTGTGTGTGTGTGTGTGTGTATATAGCTATATATATATATATATATATATATATATATAGTGGGAAAGCTAATCACTGTATTCATTCATTCATTCATTCATTCATCCATCCATTAATTGTTCTTAACCCTCCAGAGTCTTGGGGTAAAATGGCCGTTTTTTACTACTTTTCATTTTACCTTTGTGTTTCCCATTAAAACCGTTTAGCTTGCTTTCTTTGTGTTTGTGTTTGTGTCTTTGACGCCGACGGGCGGTCCGAGACTCTGAAGAGTTAACTGTTCAGTGCATCTCTTCATGGTTGCATTTGTTGATGATCACATTTATCATAAACATGTTTAATTTTGATTATGTAGTTTGTGTATATGAAATATCACAGTCACTATTTACAAGCCAGGAATTTATTAGCAACCTCCAGATTGAGAATGAGATTTAGAAGCTATCAATTTTTTCCTTTTTGAAGGGTGGTACCCAGAAGTGAATTTAACACAGTTTAAATCCTGTTACTTGATATTAAAACGGATTCCTTCTGATTGCTGGAAGTGTGAGGCTGTGGCCTATTTGTTTTTCATATCAGATCTATGGGCTGTTGGGGGTTTTTTGTTGCGTGTTTTTCACATATGTGGTTATGATTTAGAATTTTTTTTGCCTTTGCAAGTATTGGTTTTGTGCATGTCTTTAAATAGACGAGCCACACCTGTGGAGTGAAGCACACCTGACAGACAATGAATGTGGGCGGAACAAGAGGGTATAAAGGAATGAGAGGCAAGAGAGTAGCGTGGGGAGTAACAGCTGCTGCAGACGTGCTTTGTGCTGTGAGGTTAGAGGGGAACGATGAATCCAGGGACAAGCAATATGTCTTTCCTGTGTTTGCAGGTAGTGTGTTTATCGTGTAATAAATTCAAAGTGAATAAAAGTGTATCTCATCCATTGAGTAATGTGTAGTGTTTACCTCCATTAGAAAAGAACCTGAGTTCCTAGACTCCTATCTAGGTGGTGTTGTCACAACAGTGGTACTTAATCCCCCCCCACCAGTACTCGGCTCCCATGTGAGGGAAGTGACTGTAAATTAACTCCTTCCTCTTAGCGAAATTAAAGTTATTTGCTATGATATTTTAATCCACTATATACCGTTCTTCCAACACTCACTTCTGGTTGTGTGACGAATAAAATATTTTCTAGTATGCACAGTGTTTTTGTATACTGGATTATACATTACTTTCCAGTTTCAGTTGCTCCTCCTAGGTACCACAGATGGAATTTGGATAGCGCTGGAACTTGGAGCGATCTTTAAAGTGTGTATAGAGATCTAAAAGTGAGTATGGCGCTAAAGCTTGAATAATGCTTTAGCACTTTAAAAGATTTAAGACAGATTCTGATTCTGGGTGTAAAAGATTCATACAGAGTTGAGAATTGTGGGAAAGTATAAAATTTTAACATGAGCACCTGGTGTAAATTTGCGCATTCAGTCAAATAAGACGTGAATACTCCATAGTTAAATAAATAAAAATGCCTTGTGTTGTTAACATCGATGCCTATCATTCTTTGTATCTTCCACTGGCTGCCAAAATCAAATTATCTCCTGTGTGGTGTGTCTTTAGTTTATTTTCTCATCTCACTCACTGTTTGGCCCTCACCTCCACCTACTTTTGCATGACCTTAAAAGGATTCATTAAAGACCGATTCTCCTGTCTGCTCATTTATCCAGAAAATCTGCTCATCATCTTGTGTTCGCCGTTGACTCTGATTACATGCACAAACAATGTGTTCTAAATTTTCCCCATAATGAGCTGACACTAAGTACAACATTGTCTACCTAACAAGCTCGTAAAAGCAATATGTAGATATTCTGGAGGCAGGAGGTAATTTATGAAAAAGAATTGCAATTTGGGGGGCAGGAGAGATGACAAGCTTGGTAGCAGCGAAGAAATTAAGCTAAAATTTATTAAAACACAAGTGCAATACATAGGTAAATATTTTCAGAGTAAAATAAGCTGTAGTCATAATATAAAGTGTTTAACCTTACCTTTGAAAAACTGCAACCTTTAACTTAAATTCAATCACGTGTGTGGGATATACTTGTTTTTTGTTTTTTTTCGTTTCTTCGTCTTCGTCTATGCATTTTGACCATGATGCAAAATGACACACTGTGTTTACCTACAAAAAATATGGCACTGTCAGCAGAAAAATAATCCTCAGCATAATTAACAAATAAGTGAAGGAACTGCATGTTAATTTCACCTTTTCTGTAAAGATGATGGATGCTAACTAACATTTCCCCAGATAATCATTAAAAGCTGCTAAAATGTACTTGAAATGTAACTGTAGCTTTGTTCAATATTCAGTCGTGCTTCCTTTCCACCTTTTTAATATGTCAACTCTTCATTGTGAAGTGTCATTGACATTTGGATGTACTTGTAAGTCGACATTGAAATTAAAAACCGTTGTTTTCCACAAACACTGAGGAGAGCTGTAGAATAAAGCTTCAAGCAGAAGTGCAAACCTGGAATTTGTGAGAGGATAAAAGAGGTAGAGGATTAACTGTGCGTTGCACCTCTCTCCTCTAGTCTTTTTGTCTGTCTTTCTCTCCCCTGCTGCCTGCATGGGCTTATTGACCCTTGAAAGACACGGGAGTTAACAGCCAGGAACAATTACAGTCAAAAAAAAGAGAACCATATACACATTAAGACTATTCGTGCGTTATGTTTCCTCTTACTTTATCCTCTATATCCGCACAGTAGATCTATGCTCTATTTTGTATCATTCCATTACCAGAACCACCAACACCCTGATTCACTGAACCCGGCCTAGTATTTCCACTGGTTGATGGGTTAACCCACCCACATCCCACCCCCACCCTCTTAATCTCAGCCTTATCTGGTCACCCAGGTGTATAAGATAGGGCCCACTGTGCAGTGGTCCGTTTGTAATGGTAGTCTGTGTTGTGTGCTCAGTCACCCTGCTGTTTCACAGATGCTATGCTTTATCTGAGGCAGACTGTGGTTATTATTATATTATTACGGGAGAGACACCGGTCCCCTGAGTAAATGTGTACCGTACAAGTGGATAAAGTCCATGATTAACACACCTTGTGTCGTTCTTCTTGCTCTGCAATCTCTGCATGTGTCCATTTAGGTGAATGCCAACAGACCATAACGTACTTTTGAAGAGAGATGAGCTTAATATGTTATGTAGTGTCACAGCAGTGGAGGAAACTTGATGTGCAAACATGTCCATGATCCAAAATGACTTATTCCTTTATACTGCAGGAAACAAATTACACACAACCACAAGTGAAGGTGTATAACAAATAAGAATTCAGTAAGATGATAATGTAAAATACGTGTAGGTTTACAGTTATATTTGATTGTAAATTACATGCATTAATAAACACAAATACACAAATGTCCTCATCTTCTTACAACTACATTATAGTGTGTTACAAATCATTTTTTAATGTTTGTATAATACTTAGGGGGAACTTAAAGTAAATCCTTTCTAGCTCAGCCTAAATTTAAATGTACCTGTTCTACGCAGTCAGATTAAAGCACCAGAGATACTGTTATTTGCATTCCAGCTATTTTGTTGGTCACTCAATGACAGATTTGTCTGGCTAAGTAAGAGTGAGTAAGGTGTTTAGTCTCCTGTTTGCTTGCAAGCACAAAAAGAGATGTGATACTTGCCTCCTGGGGTGGGGGTGGGGGTGGGAGGCATTGATATCGCATTCTTTTAGCAGAGACTGGAGTTTGCAATCACAAACATACACACTGTACAGTGCACATGCTCTCTGGAGTCAGTGAACACATACAGTATTTAGATACACAGCTATGCCCAGATAAATCCATCATGTTGAGCTATTATGCTGCTAGTGGTACTGGGGAGAATTGCATGTCCCATCCCTCATCTGTACTTTATTTCTGGCTGAAAATAAGCAGACAAATAAATATTTCTGAGACCTAAAGAGACTTAAGCAATTGGAGGGCCTTGGTGAATTCAGACCAACAGCTCAGGACGTTTGGTGGAGATATGAAGTCTCATCAGCTCTGAGGGTCAATGCGATTTTGAATGCAGTTTGTTTGCCATTCCATTACACTGTATTTGATGAACACTGCATGAACCTGTGAGGATAAATCAAATGTAGTATAAGGTGATATGACAAACACTATTCAATTCAAAGGACTTATGTTAGAGACCTGATAAAAAATTCATGCTTAGATGTACCCTCAAGTGTTGTGATTGGCTAATGCCGTGTGGGAGTGCGTCTCCACATCAACAGGAACCTGGTTATGGCTGATAGCGAGAACAAGCCTGGCAGCTAATCTTCCTCATTCCATGCTCACCTCTTTAAATCGGAAGCATTAAAAGAAAAAGGTACCATATTAAGTTCATGCGAATTGTCAATCCTCCCCTTGTCTTACTTCTTTCTTTACCCATGAATAAATAAATTCGGTTCATGCTTATGTGTCTACCTCTGTGCCATATGGGTGCGTGTACGTGCATAAAATATAAACAGAAATATCTGAAGGAGGAGAATTCAAATAGCTACAGGTAAAAAGAAATCACTGAGCCAAACTTTACTCAGTTTCAGTCAATATTAGGACTGATTCATCACTAGGTTAACTTACTGGCTTTGTCTTTTAACTACTGCCAGCTACATTGAACTCAAGTCTCAGTCCTGATTGGTTCTAATATAAATTCCACATCCACATTTTATTAGCAGGTCATGTGACCTGACGGATATTGTGTTAAAGATGATGATATTTGGCTCAAAGTTACCTACTCCATTAACTACCTTACAACCAGCTCAACCAGCTTACTTTGTATTGCAGCAGACCCCCAGCTTAATCTTTTTATGGTGAAAAATTCAAAGAGCGCTGATTAGTGCTCTTAATTCTCTTACTTACTCTTCTCTTACTCTTACTTATTTCAAGTACTGTGACATTTATTGCAGCCAACACAAACTAGCTGATTTTCACTTTGTTGGTCCTGAAGCTGATTTGTGATAATCAAGAAAATTACAAACCCCTAGCAAGGGAAGATTTTAACCGATCACAGCCATGTCAAATAAGTTTGGGTACACTACCTGCTGGGTTAGTTAATATTCACAAGTAGCAACAACACCGGTTCAAAACAACCCATTGTCTTGGGTTTAATCGGTGACTCATTGGTTTTCTACCAGTGTTGTACTGGGCTAACTGGGCTGATTTTGACTGAGATGTTTGCTGTATAATGTTTTTGTAGTAAAATTCACCTTTCATATAAACTTGATTATTCTTCTGGAACTCTCTTTATTGCCTTATGTGACAAAAACAATCCATCTGGCATCTAAATACACTAAATCAGCAAAATATTTGCAAATACTGTATGGTCCAACTGTGAGTGTCTGTGAGAGAGAAAGAGAAAGTCCACAAAGGGATGAAAGGGTGGTGATGGTGTGTATGTGTGGCGGGCAGTGGGGCATTTGGTTTTATAATCCGTGCAAGGTCGAGGAAGCATCTATCGAAGAACTCTCCCACCTCCTCCGCCTCATTTCCTGACCCCTCACACACCTTTGAAAGAAGAGCTTTACTTGCATAAAAGCACCAGCTCCAAGTAGCAACTGTTTATTCCTCCTTTTTTCTCTCTCTTCCTCACTTCCTCGCCCTGCTTCCCCTGATATCGAGCCCCATGAAATCTACACAGCTTTCAAATTAAATGTGAATGCAGGGTATGTTTCCTTAGGATTGCATGGCATGATGGTTGAAATCCCATAGTAAATAGGACTTTGGAACCAACAGTATCTCTCAGGCTGTAAGCTGGGAAATATTCTGCACTCTTGCACTACATACAACCTCTTCAGAGAATCTGATCCGTTCCTGAGGCTTATGGAAGGTGTCAGTAGAGCTTCCCATCTTAACAGTCCTAATATAAATAGAGGATCATAGCTAAATGGGGCAATTTGCACCAATATTTTTAGTGCAGCTACATGTTTGGATGGCCCATTTTGCATACGTATTAAAGCACCTGCATATTCTGTTCAGCCGAACTGAGAATAAAAATATATAATTACTCCAGCAGTAGAGTATTTCTTGAGGATTCACTGTAGGTGATCTTTAGCTGAGACTGAAGACAAAGTCTAATAGTATGTTTGTTTGTGTTGGGACACCTGGGTACGTTTCACTTTAATTTTCTGCAGTATGTGATACGCAGACTTTCTAATCTTATTGGGTATGTTTGCATTCAAGAGCTGGAAATCTGTGAAATGCTTCCTTGTGTGTGCGAAGCAGTCCTATTTCATGATTGGTTTTTGGTTTTGAAAGTTTTGGTATCTGAGTCTGAACCGAGGTTGTGTTTCAATGATGTATTTCTTTAGTCAGCAAAAGCAGTTAGCATTGCAGCAGAGGAGGCCACGTTGCTAAGGGAAACCCCGCACGGTGTTTTATTTTGATTGAAAAATAAAGGTGAGACATCTTAACATTTAACCAGTCAGTGATATAAAGTGTGACCAATTAAGAGGGAGAGTAAAAGCTGGTTAGTCTCATACTGAAATTAAACTTTAGGAGTCCCATTATGATTTGCTCTATGTACTTTGTGCACACTGGTGTGATCCAGGTCAATGCTCAAACTATCAATTTATGTAACATTGTCTGTTCCCTTTTTATGTACTTATCTGTTAAAGCTTGAATCGATGTTTTGTAACTGCATGTTAAATAATAGGTAGTCAAGACTATCATGTTGAAAGTCTCACAGCCTAACTTGCTGGGGGGTCAGCAGTGCACCAGGGGATTAGGTAAAAGCTCAGGTTTGAGGATCGTTAGCCAATTAACTTATCATTCCCATGCCCGAGAAACACGACAAGAACAGGCTTCATTGATTTTCTTTGGGTTTGATGTTCTCTATCTCTTCCTCCATCCCTCTTCTTATGTCCCTCTTACTGCCTTCACCATCTCTTTCTTGGCGGATCTATCACTATGTCCTGTTCTTCTTTCTATCACTGACATGGCTCCCTGATAGCAACAGCTGAGAGGGCTGTAAAGGTCTTTCAGGTAAGGTTCTTATACAGTAGGTCATCAGTGAGAAGGTGTTGCTGTATCTTGTCCCTATCTCCACCTCTGTAAAAGCTTTCCTGAAGTCAAGCACAGCTTAAAAAAAAAAAAACCT
Organism: Pempheris klunzingeri; assembly: GCF_042242105.1. Taxonomy (NCBI): domain Eukaryota; kingdom Metazoa; phylum Chordata; class Actinopteri; order Acropomatiformes; family Pempheridae; genus Pempheris; species Pempheris klunzingeri. Next base: position 17,455,514 of record NC_092016.1, on the reverse strand, counting down.
ACAGTGATGCCTGCATTTGGCACCAGTATATGACTGGCTGTTAGTGCTAATTGCACGGATGCATAGACATAAATGGATGAACACAACAAAATAAAAAAAATGTTTCCATGCACAGGCACAAGCTGCTACCCCTACTGCACTTTTGTTCTTGTGTGGGTTTTATAAGTGCCATCAGTGGAGCTGTCTGAGGAATTCTACTCTGTGGCTCTCTCTTCACTCTCTCTGTGGAACTCCCTGTACTGCAGGACGCATATGGTAGCAGATTGGCCATATAAAACAAAACCAAACACTCTATCACACATGCTCTGAAATATTCTGCTGCTCAACTAAAGCCTTCAGTGTTTTCTGAATGTGACTCACGTTCACACACGTGTCCACTCGCACATGCATGCACCACAAATCAATACACGGCGATTAATGTAACAATCTCAGCCACAAAAAGGTAGCATGCTGCCATCCATTACGCTATTACGAAAACAATCTACTTGATTCTAATAGTGACAATGGGGTTTATTTCAGGTATTGTGGCATAACCTGCAAGTCAACAAAAGGTTTCTACACCTTGTGAGCTTCAAGTAAAATTACCTTGAAATACATTTTCTTCAGATAATAAGAAAGCAATGGACATGCTAACATGAAAATTACATTCTGAAGAATACCAAAAGTGCTGTTTTTGCCATGTTGGTAATTAGCAAGATATTCATTCTATATAAAATGATGCATTTTCCTCCTTTGTGTAGTGCAGCGGTGTTGTTTTCAACTAGCTTCAGTGTTGTCCATATTATGAGCGTGTCTTATTAAATCTGGTTTCAGCATAAAAGATGGATGAGCATCCATACCATACACATGCTATTCTCTCATTACCAGCAGTAGCTGCATTGCTCCACCTAACACCATTAAAGACCGTGGTACCCCCACTCAGTGTGTAAGCACCCTTAACCCTTTTACAGGAAATTATCTGGTGCAGCCAATGTCCCTCTTACTGATTCATGGAGGTATTAGATTGCAATATGCAATACATGCAAAAGAGATGAACTCTCTGAATTGTTTATAATTTCATATGGGGCATCTCATAATGCTACACTCAGGACATGTGTTTGTTGTATGAGAGCAGAGGAAGTGCAGCAGCTTAGAGAATGTGATTTGCCGGACTTCTCTAAAGACCACAGTGACCCCTGCTGGATGGGTCAAACTGTTGAGTGTGTACTGAACTCAAAGCTTTGGAGAAAGAACTTAAAGAGAGAAAGGCAGTGTTGGAGTAATTTGGATGTTTGTACTCCGAAAGGGAATTATCTTTTAGAATCTGCAAGGTCAAAAATGATAGATAGATAGATAGATAGATAGATAGATAGATAGATAGATAGATAGATAGATAGATAGATAGATAGATAGATAGATAGATAGATAGATAGATAGATCGCTCTTTCTTTCAGTGTCTTTGGGAAAGAGGAGTGAGGGACAAGCAGTATGTCAAACAACTGTGCTATTGTGGCAAATTATTCAAATGCTTCTAATTAGCTCTCAAAGCTAATGTTTATTTTGAACCACTCATTATACACCATGCAGATTGCGCAAAATAAATGTTACAAAAAAAATTAAAGAGCAGTAAAAATAATAAGCTGCCAAATGGCTCAGGAACGTTCTGGTGCAATATTTATCACTAATTTTAACTAAATCTGCGCATTAGGACCCTTTACTCCACTTGGCTCCGAAGGCAAACCAAGATACTGACAATGGTATAGAAACATACCGCCACAATCACTTTTCAAACTCATCTTCTTACAAGAAAACGAAAAATGATGGTGGAAAAAAATCGTTCTTTTTTTTTTCTAACCTAGAAATGATTCATACGCTGCAATAGTGTGAAAGTGAGCAGCACATCCTATCACTGCATCACCTCCAACTCCCTTAACATTATTCAAATGACTGACAGGGCCTAAAAAATTGACAGCAAAGAGCAGCTTGATCAAATGTGATCTGACTTGTCGCTAAATGTGTAATTGTGGCATCTATCAGGGCGAGGAGGAAGAGGATGTCTCCCCCATGGGAGGGCTCATGGATTTACAGTACTGCCTGACACATTTTAGAGACCTTACATCATGTTTTTCAAATATGTATTTCTCTCACTTATTGTGAAGGTGGAAACTCAGGCTTGGCAGTCAAGCATGAAATGAGTCAAATCTGTCTGCCCTTTTTAGATTCCTCTAAATGGTTATAATGGTTGTATTCAGTTTTCATCTCTCACTGTTTTTAATTTGTATTTTCTTCTTGAATGAAGTAGTAGCAGGGGTGTGAGATTTGCTGTCTGGCATGTCTCTAATGTAAAGGAATTTGAATTATACTCTGATTTTATCAGCCAACAGATAGCATTACACAACAGTGCTGCTAGTGAGATAAACACACATTTCCACTAAGGGCCTCGCTCCCTGACATCACGTTCAGTTTGCAGACTGTAAATAGTGAACTGCACATGTATATACTTCATGTACATCATCCCCTCTTGACGAAACATCGCGAGGAGCTGTCAAGTGAGCAGGTTAACCAGCTGGAATCAAATTATCATTCAGATCACTCAGCTCATTACTGTACTTTTCATGTGGCTTCAGATGAGGACAGGACAACTGCCCATTACAAAACTAGCATGCTTATCCTCTCACTTTGAGCCACAGGCTCTCAAATGAACACAATGTAAATGAGCACACAAGAAAAGCCCCAAATACTCATTATCTCACATTCACAAGCAATGTGCCATTGGATATTGACTACATTATTCTCCCTGCAGGGTTTCCAAAAGGTTATTTGGCTAGTAGTCTCTAACATTCCTTTTAGAGAGAATTAAAAACAAATGCCTCCCAAACGATCCCAGAACTGCCTGACTAATTGGGTTGTGTGTTTGAGCAATGTCAGATAATATCTCAGAATAATGACTTTTTGATGGAACATCCAACGACATAACAAACATGGAATGAGGGGAGAATAGTCTGGATGACAAGAGTGAAAATCAAAATGCGTCCTCAATGAACAGGCTTGTATGCCTCATGATGTTTGACCCCACGGAGCGCAGCTTCCTTTACACCTCCCGCTGAGAAACCGAGCAAGCTTAAGTGCACGCTGTTGTCTTTGAGCAGTGATGCCTTTGTTGTTTGGGCTGTTTGCTTTCTCCTAAAATGGCTGCACTAATGAACTCTGGAAAGCTGAAGATCATTTAAACACACCATATACTCATCTCTTGTACTCTTGAGCGGCACTTCAATTACGTCTTTGTCAGGATCGGGTCTTTGTGCCATTATTCAACAAGATCTAAATTTAAATCTACATGTGACACTTCTGACTTGAAAGAGGTCGGATACACTGACATCTTGAATAACTTTCATTAGTTTTGACACGTAGCTTATTTGAGTAAGAAATCACCCTGTGAAGCTAGTTATCACAAACTTTATTGAAAAGGAGCGGATCAGATATTTCAGCTTCCAATCAGCTCCTCACTTATAAAGAAGCTGGAATTATTTTTAAAAAACATACTGCATTTGACATTTTAAGTGGCATCCAAGCTAACATATTCTTTGCTGTCAACTACTGAACGATATATGACTTATCACTACACAGAGTTTGAAACTCTCACTTAAGGGCTTTATGTCATTTTGTTGTGATTGAACATTCAAGTTATTCCACTTGTCACCAAGTGCGTGTGATTTGTCTGGTCTTTGCTGTCTTACTCCTCTTGTGAGGAAAAAAAAATGCATTCATTTCCACAGGGGACTGATGGATTGTGCTCACCTTCAAGTTGCTAGCATTATTTATCTTTTTGTCCTGTGCACTACATTTTCATCAAACAGTTCTCCCCTATAATTTGCTACCATGTATCCCTCAATCAGGAGAGCAGGGTTTAATGAGACACTTACAATGAGGACAGATGTAATTCCCACCCTCGGACTGTGTTTATTGGACAGTCGTGTCTCCTCACATCCTAACTGGGAGCGATGAGATGCTCACTCATCCATCTTTATAGAAACAAAAAAATAACATCACTGTAGCGTTGAATATTTTTCACATCCTATCAGAATACACCAGCTGCTGAATAGCATAGCTTGTGAGGTCCACCGCAATGCAATAAGCATCCCTATTGTTCAGGCCGGGTAAATTATACTGTTTATATTAAAGGGGCCAGGACATTCACTTATGCAAATCAATTCCTGAATAGCAAGTGTATCTATACTATCTCATCTCATCTCATCTAAAATACTTTAAATACACACAAAGTAATAGTGATGTAATTTATTTTGCCCTCCTGTCCTCAGCATAATTATAATGCAGTTGTTCACAACCTTTTTGACCCTTTGCTATTTTTTGCATACAGTTCAAACGGTGATGTTTCCCTCTGAAAGTCCTTTATTTAAAAGTTTTAGGGGTCTGAAGAGGATTATAAAGATTACAAAGAACAAAAATGTAAAGAGTCTAGCAAACAGTTGTTTGTTTATTGATTGTCTATCCTGTTAAAGCTGCACTAATCAGATGTTCATATTAAAAATGGGTCAAATGAGTTATGGGGGGTTTTGCTCTTAAACCAACTGAGAATTACTCGCCAACTCTTCAGTTCCCCTCAGCTCAAGTATTTTAGCTTCTTTCAGCACTTTGTCTTGGTTTTCCAGCCAGCAGCTTAACAGCTTCAGTCTTGCCAACCTCTTTTCCAGCCGCAGCAAACAGCTGTTTTCAGCAAAAATGAAAGCCAGCGTACGCACCCTGCAGAACTACAGCACTGACAAAGTTAGCGACTAGCTGCTAAACATAATGGAGCATTTAGCTGGTAAAGAGACAAATATATTTCTGAGGAGCTGGTAAGGATGTGACTCCTGGACTTGCGTGCATTAGTTCACTAGAAACGTGGCTCCAACTAACATGTTCTCTGTTACAGTCACAACTTTAAAAGGCCATAACTTGTCAAACACTTAAATGTGTAATGTTCAGCTTAATGTAAACTTCTGCCTGCAAGTGGCCAGAAAAATAATAAAAATAGTGCTGCTTTAATCATTTCACCATCCTTCAGATTTATCTTGCCACTTCTGGGGGCTCCTGACCCCCAGGTAGGGAGTCACTGTCATAGCATTTTATGTGGTAAGTCTGTGTTACTTTAAAGCTGTTCGTCACACCTGGTTTCATTGGAAAAACCTTGTAAACATGGATTCCATTTCCTGGCTAGTGTTGTTTGATGGCATGGTTTAGGGTGCTAATAACTCAAAGAACCCATTAAGATATCATCCTCCTCATATTTCAACTTACGTACTCTGATGTTACCTCATACTTTGTTCTGTCTACAATGATGCCAAAAATGCAAAAATTAATTCAAAAGTACATCTTCTTTGGTAACATGTTCCACCTGTGGAATCTAAGTCCACATATTGCTAATTTCTCCTGGCCTTCCACTTCATCTCATCTCATCTTCATCTGCTTATCACCCCATCCGCTTTGCACTCCACACATTGCTGCAATCATTTACACAGCAGATTATTGCCCCTGTCTGTTCATGATAAAATACTGCGATAAAATGAATTAAAGCTTCAAGTATTTCCTCCCAATGCTTATGAGGGAGGCTGGTATATTACCATGTTTATATGACACCCGTCCTCCTGTAAACTCTGGTAAGCGGAAACAGAGGCAGCCAGCCTATAAAACATGATGCCCTCCCCAGATCCAAGTATTTATGGGAATAAAAACAACAGGCTTTAAATCAGGCCTCAAGAGGGACCCGAGGCTATGCTGAGAAGCCATGTTGTGTCCAGTCCTTCACTGCATTCTCTGATGAGTTCATTCAGCATTTCATGTAATCTTTCATTTTTACTCCAGAGTATGGCCTTTTAATGGCTTCCATTTTGTTAGGATGTCCTGAGAATTCACCTCCTTTCAAGCCTCTCAGCTTCCATCAAACCTAATGTTTCATTTGCTGTAGAAGTGGCAGTTATCTATAATGATGCTCTTTGGCTATGTAAACTAGTTGTTTGATTATATATTCAATGGATAGAAGCCAATGTTCTGTTTAAAGGTTAAATATATGTCTCATTTGTGGGTCTGTTGACAAATGATTGCTCTGAAACCTCCATTACACTGCAGGCTCATGTCTGCCACATCAGTTATCCCCACTGTCCATTACTACTTACCACACTAGCTTTTGTTTAAAACGGGAGCAATAATGTGGTCTGACCACAAAGCAGCTTGTGCCTGTAGGTGTAGAGAGAGCAACATAAGATTGTTCTTGTTATATTAATTTTCTGTTTCTGGGGGGGGGGGATGCTATCAATCAGGAGTGAGAGAGAAAACAGAATGACAACAACAGTAATAATAATAAGTAAAATTGATAGGTTAAAGATGTAGTCCTTTCATGCTACATTTTACATTTTTATATTGTTAGTTGATTTTTGAATGTTCACACTAAAATTCTGACTCCATCTTGCATATTTCTAAAACACACCATTGAAAGTATTAAACACTTGGATTGGTTCATCATATAAATAGCAGTTGCCTATCACTGAACTATTCATTTATTATTATTTTTCAATTTAATTATTGATGCATGGCCCAAATCATTGTCAATATTGTGTGGCACATGTGCAAAGCACGTGGTAACTCAGTTTTGTTTATTTTGTTGCCAGAAATGTGTTGCATTCCTGTGGCATAGCTGGAAACCAGGTGGGAGTAGGAGACATACAGTACATCATCAGACAGTAGGGGTTGGCATTAGTCATCACTAATCAAATCACCAAGCTGTGTGCTCTGTGCCACAACTGACTACTTCGTAATGTGAGGGAAAATGTCTGCAAAGTTCCCACCTCAAATTTGATGTGAAACTTTGGTTATTTCTTAACCTGGCTTTTTACACTTCAACACGGCAACCACTCTGACAACCACCTGTCTGAAAGGGAAGTCTTTTTAAAAGCAGCTGCAGCATACTGGGCAACTAGATCGCTTATCAAACAGCTGCCTCTTCATCTGCATCAGGCTGGTCTGTTTGCATTAATTTAGTTCAGCAAAAAGGGCACCTTGTCCACATTTATCAATTTTCTTTTCTTTTTTTACAATTGAATATTACAGTTATTTGTACTGTGGCCTGTGTGAAGTCTTACAGTCTTGGCAGATGTTTTAGGTTCCATAACGGGACTGAGTTTGCGCCTGTTAGTCTGAGCCTGAGCTGTGAATATTTGAACTTTACCTGACTGATTACGGTCTTTTCTGTTATCTGTCCCAAAGCAAATCCAAATGGGGTAACTGTGGTTTGCTGAGAATACAGTAGGGGCAGCAATGTGCTAGATGCACAATCTACCTGTTGAGCTGTCCAGCTGTTCTGTTTGGGCATTTACACAGAGTTGAGTCTTTTAAGACACAAAGGGAAATTAATATAATTAAAGTTGGGGTTCAGGGAGGCTAACATAATGCAGTGACCTAGACACCTACCTTGGCCAGTCTATAATTAATTTGCTTTCAGGGCTGTGCCATCTGGTCTATGTGTAAAAGCAGCTTCTATAACAGGTTCACCATACATTGTGAAATGCCTGTCATCGTATTAATCTTTTTGGGGTAATATTTTAAACTGTCACTAAACCCATCATAAATCTGCATTTACTTTGAATCCACTGTGTCTGGAAAAGCAATCAATACCTGTCCACTTGTAATATTAGAAACAATGGTGCACTTCGCATGTTCAGGGCATCTTCTAAATAACAGAAGGGATTGAACAATGAATTAATCTTGCAGTGAATGCCCTAACATGTTTTCCTCTCTTATTGCCTCCATTCACATAGAGGTGAGAATGAAAGAAAGAACATTAAAAAAAAAGAGTGTAAAAGAAATACTAGGCAATTTAGCAGCTACAGTAGAGGATTATATTTATTTCAAAGAAGTGGAAGTGTAATCCAGTTAACATTTGGGTGTCTCCGCCCTTGGGGGCCTACACATCCGCAGTCTTTAAGCAGTCATCATGGCCTCACAGAGCAATGTTCAGTCTCATTACCGCTTAACGGCCTTATTAAAGTCCAGCTCCAAACCCCTTACATGACATCAAACGTGTTCCATTAAATTGTGACATCTTGTACAAAGTTGTAGAAGCCATTAAAACGCAATGGTGAGGAAAGCACTCTGCACAAAAGTGGGTGAAACCTATTGGATGTTTTCTTTTTTTTAATCTATAGCATTATTTAGAAAATTAGAGCAGCTCACGGGTGATTGTGAAAAGCTTACTATTCAATACTTCCCTTGAGGTAGAGTCTTATAGTAAGTGTGCTTCCCACATGATCATTAACCATAAACATCAAAGACACTTGACCCAATCATTTCTGGTGTGGTAGAGCTAATGCAGCTTAATTAAAATCCTCTTAAGGATCACTATGGGTGACCTCTGGAATATGCTGCCTAGATCATCACAGGCAAACTTCTCTCACATTAAGTCCACACACTAATAGACAAGATTTCTTAATTTGTTTTCTAAATCATTGCGTCTTTGTTCTTTCACTGCTCTTTCAGACATGCATCAGCTGAGAGTAATGAAATTATGTTTGATCACTGACAGGCGTGTCCAAAACTATATTACCAAATGATTTTCAGTTTAATGGGAATCAATCAATTCAGTCTTTTTATAGTTTTACTTTAAGGGTCTGTGCTCATAAGACAAATGAAAGCAATCTTTTGTCGAAGTGCCTAATACTTACTGTATGGTCACTGTAAAACTACCTGACAAGGACCTCATGTGGATTAGTGAGTTTTCACAATGCTTTCTTAAAAAATTCCCCAGAAAAAAATATTTAATTTGGTAGTAATAATAGGGGAAAATAGTAGTGACGTTAAAAGTGATCTTCACAGGTCAAAATCCAATTGAGGACCTGGGGTCACGAGTAGATGTGAATGTATCAGAGCGCACAAGCACAGGTCTTGTAATACATTCTAATAATTTTAGGAAAAAAAATATTTTAGAAAATCTGCATCCTTGGTGAAAAAAAATAGATGTATTTATTCAATGATGATTACTTTTTGGAGTTTAATACACAGGATGGTTAAATTGGTCAGAAAATTGTTATCTATAGCCCATTTGGCAACAGAATGATTCATTGTTGGTGCAGTGGATGTAAACAGAACTTTCAATTATCTTTTTTAACCGTATGAATTAATTATTTTTGGAATTTGCCTCGGACTTATTTATTCTTATTTCTACGGTTTTCTTTTTGACTGCGGTTGCTTGTTAATTGATTCTGCATCCTGCTGCTGTGCTGTTAGCTGCCTCTCTGCTCACTTCGACTGCACAATGGATATGGTCAGAATTATTCGTATTGTATCACATTGTTTCACATTTCTTTCATACAATTTGAATTATATAGATTTCTGTGCCAGTATAAAATTTGCAAATTGCATTATACACACGTTCTTCATTTTACGTATAATGCCAAATTGTTTTTGGAAAAGGTATTAGGAATTTATGCAATAATTATATTTTTGTAGAACATATTCAGGTGTATTTTACTGATTATTTGTCTACAACAGACTTATTGTAGACAACGTTTTTTTTATGCGTGTGTTTATGTACATGTTCACATGGTGTATCTATGCACATGCAGATAAATGCGTGCGCTCTGTCAAAGCAACAGTTTTATTTCCCCGGTGTTGCTGCATTTTTTCTTTTGTACTTATCAAAGCCTACACATAAAATGTGAATTTGGCTACCTTGGCACAGCACCTCTAGCTAGCACACATCTTCTGTGCTCTCTCTCAGCTCTGACCTTCAAAAAGGTCCTTTGAGTCACATTCACTCCATTGCTTCAAGTCACTGCTGTACGATGGAGAGTCAAAGAATGCAGGGCGGGATGACAAAAATGTAGTACCTGGTGCTTAGTCCACATTTCTTTTATTAAATTTTCCCTCAAACTATATCAGAGACATTTGGAACAGGAACAATGCCCCAGAGTCACTTCAACCATATATCAATAGTAGTCATGGCATTTAAATGTCACACAGGATTAGATACTTGCGTCACCATCACACCTGGAGCTCATCCTTACACATCCCTTCATAACCATAGGGCTTCTCTTCCCTTTGGTATACAAGAGTAAAACATAGTGATTCCAGGAGAGCAGAGGAGAGCCGGTATGAGCACCAGCGAGCCCCCCAGGGCAGAACAGTCAATGCAGAGCTTGCTGTCCAACCTGCACCTTTCTTTCTCCAGCCTCCCTACCTCTTTCTCCTGGCAAATCATTTGGAGAGGGACGGATCATGCAAAGCCAAACCCCAGTTATCTGGCAGAAGATCACACAGATGGGCCAGACTGAGCCAGCTGAACCCACAGGCAGCTGGGAGTGATGATGCACAGGATGCTTCCTATCAACAGGATGTACTGTAGCGCAGAAGCTTCACAGGCTGACACACAAGACAGAGCCACTAAAGGAGGGCCTGCAAAGAGACCAAAGAGGACAGGGGAACAGAGAGGGAGAGGCTAGATCAAGAGGAGGGACTCCAATCTGCAGAACTGAGTGAAGAGTTGAAGTGGGAAATGAGGAAAGAAAGAGATGTGAAGCAGGTTTATAGGCACACAATGAGAAAAGAAGAAAAAATAACCGCAAGACAAAGAAGGAGCATTGAGGGAGAGGAAAGGGGAGATAAGCTTTGCGGTGAGTTGTAAAGAGTGGTTAGGTAAAGTGGAGGAGATTGACAGGAAAATTAAATATGTCGAAGGAGAAAGGAGAAACTTTAAAAGAGGAAAGGCAAATGTATTTGGACTACAAAGGACAGAATGTTATGTCTTTTCCCGAGGACATTAAAATGGTTGGGAGAGATGGAATAGGGGTCGGGATGAGGGTGGATTGGTGTTGACATTTCATTTAATTCACCACTAGGTCATATTATTTCAAGTCTCTTACTCGTGTATTACATAATGAAGCCTTAATGAAGCAAGTGCATGCATCTAACTGCAAATGAGGCAGCAAACCTCAAAATTGTTTCTTTTATTAAGTGCTGTGGAGCCCTGTTGTTTCTTCGGGCATTCTCCTTCAAATTTCTCCCTTATTGTTCTTTTTTCCGCCTCGTCTCCCTTGCCCTTGTCTTTCCAGAAACTGTGAGTCACAATGTCCAGAAAAATTCAAAAAAATAAATAAATTTGCAGCTTTCCTCATAAAAATGCAAAGATGACAGGTACAGTATGAATGCTGAGTGGTTGCACAAGCAGAAGAGACTGCACACTGAGTTTGTTTCTTGTACATACAGCATCATTAGCTGGTGATAATGACTGCATTCAACAACTTTATTGTGATTAAGCGCTTTAATTTGCTTTTTTTTGTGTGCCCACACTCCCCCAAGCTGCCTTGTTTTCCTGTACTTCGTTTTGTGATACTCTACCTTTCAGTGTATCACTCAGGTATGTGTTTTACTGTACTGTGCGTGTAAGGAAAAATTACAATAATTATAGTATAACAGTACTAATGCTTCAATGGAGGACAAAGTGCCCCTAACTCACTGAACAGATGTCTTACACTGCACAGTAGTCTGCTATGGTTGCTGTTAATAAAAACATTGACATCTCTGCCCCTTCTATGATGGATTCCAATGGGAATGATTATTTAATGTTGGTGCAAAACAGTAGTTATATAAGAGCTCGCTCGCTCTTTGATTCTGACGGTCTGGCACCATTAAATGCTGCAGTTTTAGGTGAATATTTTTAAGTGTGTGGAATATAGTGCAAAATAATGTTTCTTACTCTATTTTTGGCCACTTACATGCAAGAATAAAAAAATGCTTCACATCACCCAAAAATGGGCCAAGAAATTCAAGGTACACCACCGGTAGCTGTATTAAACACTTTAATCCACCCTTTAATCCACCCTTAAACACTTTAACAGTGTAGGATGGATTTTTTTTTCTGTCTAAAAAGCTGCTCCTGCTAAAGTAGACACCATTGGAGTGGCTGGCCTTTACAGGAAAGTAAAGTTGGGTGGCATCCCTCTAACAATGCAAGAGCACATTATGCTTGGAAATAATACGAAGGGAAGCATGGAGTGTACTCTATATTGTGACAGGCTAAGACACTCTTTGATACCTGTCAGATTATAGAGTAGTATAGGAGGAGGGGGATGCTTCACCAACTGACACAGTAAATAATCTAGGCAGTGACAAAACCTGCACCAATGTAGTGCCATATATGAAATACCAACCTAGAGTAATGTAGCGTTTTTCATAGAATCAAGTATGCATGATAATGACACACACGATGAAATCTAATGAGAGTACTTTCAGTTCTCTCAGATTCTTTTCAGACATATTTGTGGACACTTGCGCTTCGTACAGCAGAGCGAGGCATTTTTATGCATCATATTGATATGGATTCAGATCAGTCTTAATAGTGATGAATGCACACAGAAGGACTCACAAGTGTATTTCAGTATAAATCACCCTCTCCACATAAATTATTCTTCATACAATTATTCAAATTCAAAACACACACAAATATGTATGCATATAAATGTATAAAGAATTCCACATATTGAAAAATAAGGTTCACGTTTGTATTTCCGTCGCACTACAAGTATAGTAGCAGAAATCCACAAGTATATGTATGTAAAAGTTTTTCAATTTTCATCAAAAAACATACGGATGCTGTTACATTTACATATTAACTATTGAACTATTTACATACTACTTGTCTTGTGTGAACTTCACTATATTTGTATAAGGGTTTGTTAAGACTCCCCTGATGTGGCTCATTTCCACAAAGAATATTTTTCAACAAGGAAAAATCAGTTGGCTCCTTCCGTTTCAGCGTGGATATGAATGTAGATTTGAAGGTATAATTCGATGTGATCATGTAGATGCATAGAGAGACAGATATATATATATATATATATAGTACACAATATTGTAGAACAACTTCTCAGCTGTAAAATGTCTCTGTTGCTTAGTTTGAGCATTTCCCTCATTACATCCTCCTGCAAGTCAACCTCAACATGGAGTCTGGAAGCTGCTCTAAGTAATAACTGTCTTTCAGTGCATCATTAAATATATTTGATATATGAATGGTTGCTAAATTAGCCAGCTCATGGATGATCCTAGGTTGTCTTTCAGCATTATGTAGCTAACGTGTTAGCTAACGCTAGTGTTAAATGCCACTTCACTAAATTAGCAAGCACATTTAGTTATCTATGACTTCAGAGTCAGAGTAATCACTTACCTGTGGAGAGCTGCCAGCAGACTCCATGTTGAGGTGGGTTGTGGGTCCATATATATACAGTATATAGCCTGTACTATACAGTGTATATATCTATGGGTGTGATGCTCGACGCTCACATTGAATGATTCCCTCGAATCCATGGGATCTGCTTGTGCATACATTTGTTTTTTATTTTTGTGGATTTGTTTCATATTTACAACAATACATACAGTATGTGTGCTTTGAAAAATATTTACGCGGAGAGAGTCATTTATGTATAAATCCTGAATAATATATATATATAATATATATATATAATAATATATTTGTGAATCCCTCTGTGTACATTTATCACTATTGAGGCTGATCTGACTCTACATTTTCACATTTATTCCCTTTAGCATATATTCCTTTTCCTTCCCTACGTATTCCTTTCCTTCTTGTCATTTCATATAACCAATACCATGTACCTTATGTGCTGCAGATAATATGTAATCATGTCCTGGCAAGCACAGCACTTTGAATGAGAGGAAAGGCTTGAGGATTTGCAAGACTGTGTGTGTGTGTGTGTGTGTGTGTGTGTGTGTGTGTGTGTGTGTGTGTGCCAGGCAAAGGGCTGACACAACATTTACATATTAAGTGAAGCCAAAATCTGGCTTAATACCTTCATTGGAGTTTCACAAGGCCCATATTTGTGTCAATGTAAATATCAAATAAAACATACATGTGCAAACAAATACCAAGCATATAATATACTGGAACAAACTTGCCACTGTATGTGAACAAATCTGAACAAGTATGTGATGTTTTATGTTTTCAGTACATTGTGTGAAGAAATATGTGACACAAAGAATTCGAAATAAGACTGAGTGGGAGGAGTTGGCGAGAAAAACACATGGCCATAATAAGCGATGCTCTGGACTCTCTCCTACAGAGATTACATTTAAAGAAGCAATACCAGCCTCTCTATCAACAATGGGCTTTTTGTTAAATTAATTGACAATTGTCAGCGAAATTGGCACTTAAGTATTTACAGTATTACATCTGGTAAAGGTGTGGAGATGGAACTGATCAGTTCCAGACCAGTAGGTTGACGTTTAAATTTTATATAACCTAAAGTAAATCCCACAAATGCAGTTGTATTCATAGAGGTGTGCAGTACAACACCACAATGTTCCATTTTGTACCTGTCAGGCTGGTTGAAAGGAAATGAGGTTTTCAAATGTAACTCTTCAAAAACTAGGCAAACATTCTGGATGTCTGCCAGAAGTTTCTCTACTCTAAAAGTTTACATAATTAAGCACACCTGACATCCTTCTCCTAAAGATGTGGTACTCTGTGTCATGTTACTTTGGTTCCGGCTGAACTGTAGATACTGTAGATAATGATAGTTCTGTAGATACTCTGCCACAAAAAGGCCACGTCCATGTTATCAATGTAATGTAATGTATCAATAATCCTCCGATGCATGTATAAGCACATACGTGTGTGCATGCATGAACATTTTGAAATTTAAAATTATGCTCAATATATAAATATAAGAAAAAAATATACATACACACACACACACACACATATATATATACATATACATATATATCAGAATTAAATTTAATCTTGATACCCCTGAATCTGAGAGCAGTGAGACTGAGCCATATAGTGCACATGTGAGCCATAGTACCAGAACTTGAGCTAAAAGAGGCTAAAAGGATTCAGACTTGGGAGTAGAATCTCTGTAGGTTCGTCATATTACACTTTGTGTCTTTCAACAGTAGCGAGTACACTTGCGAGTATTTTTCATGTTTTAAATCAAAGGGTACTCTGTCATCTTAACCCACATGAGCACCAAAACTACATTTTATTCCCAGTGTGTGGATAAAAAGCCCTAAGATTGGTTGATAATACCATTCTGACATATCCCTAACTTTCTTTGCATATCAGTTGAAGGCTTTTCGTGACAAACTACTTTACGCTGACTCATTTTTGCCTCAGGTGGACTTGGTTGAGGGGAGAGGATATTTTTTAATATTACAGAGCCTCACCGATAGAAATTAAACTGCCATTCTGCTTGCCAACAGAGGGAGCAGAGCTGGCATATTAAAAGACTACTAAAGGTTAGGACTTGACGGGGGAATTCTATGGAAATAAAATCACAAACGAGACGCACTAACAGGACTCTGATAATGAGAGAGAGAGAGGGGGGAAAAGGAGGAGAGAGACTATTCGGTACATTTGACATTTGTAATGTTGTTGGCATGAACAAAAAAGGTTTTCCAGAGCTTACTTTGATATAAAGGCTGGAAAGTCCTCCAGTGTGGTATGTGGAAGGCTGCTTGGCGGACAAGGAGGACCAGTAATTGTTTACAATACTTCATGCAGTTTCATTTCATGGCCACACTCAGATTAGCAGATGTTTGATAGTGTCACCCTGCCTTGGAGGAAGATATTACACAAACAATCACACAGTAGAATGCACACAAAATGGATGGATAACTCAAATAAACTGCCAGAACTCCTCCATCCATTATGGTCCTAAATAGTCAAGTCAGGTTTGAGTCAACACAGGCCTGAACTGTACATATAGCCTGAAATGTGAATTTCTTTCACTAATACTGTGAACTCTCACCAGATTAATGGTACAGCTGTTAGCAATATGTCAGTAAAGCTGAAATCTGCCATCACTACCAACAGTTGACAGTCTAATCATACTACAGAAAATCTCATTGCAAAGAAATACAGGCTGTTAAATAAGAATGACATGATGTGAACGTTTGCTGTCCTCAGTAAAAAGGAACATGCCTGATAGCAAGGGCATCTCTTGAAGCCATGGATCTCTGTTTAAAACTCTATTAGACGGAGATCAATATGTGACAGGACTTAAGAATTCTTCACACTGGCCTGACATTTATTTTGGGATGGCCAGCGCTGCACCATGAATACAGAATAGTCAAGTGAGGCCACAAGATTTTTCAACTTTTCACATCTTCACCTCATTTAAACCAAGCCAGTTGCACATTTTTAATGTTTTTTTTTTCCTATGTCAGATTCGCATAAATTAATTACATTTGGGTCAGTGCACAGCTTACGACAGCTCTGATGTTTTTATGACATTAAGGGCCAACCACAGCATGTGCTCAAGTGGTATTTCTATCGCAACCAAGCATGTTTTTTCCAATTTGCCTCTCTACACTGTTACACATTACGCTGGCTTTGTGTTTGCATCTGAATTCTCATTTAATTGACATACACACAATGTAAAAGCAGTGACAGCAGCATAAACTGGCAGCTCTCTCTTGGGGACCGTAATGGATTCATTTAAGTATGTGTGCAAGTCCTTTTTGAAAGATATGCATACAGAGATACATGCAACACCTACAGAGGGAATATGTGAGCAATTAATGCATTTTGTCATCACTACATTTCTCTGTATTTCCATAGGAAACCCCTGCAAGAGGCTGCAAAGTGACAATAATTGAATAGTGAAAATGTTAAGGACGACAATGCTGCCCAATCAACCAGAATCCACAGCATGTTTTGAGCAGACACAGCAAACTGTTCCTGATCTCCTGCTGTTAGCAAAAAGGGCTCAGACACATAAACATTCTGTGTGCACAGATCCACAGAAAAACACACACATGCACACGTACACTTGCACACACAAAGATTTTCAGCAAACAACATTAGGGGGGGAAATGCATTCAAAGCATACTAGCCCATTCAATGCATACATAAACACATCACTGTATATTTTAGCACAAGCCAAATGTATTATTTATTACAATATTATTAATGTCCATGCTTGACGATGATAAGAAGTGTATGACCTCTAATTTATAGTCCGCTTGCCTCAGATGCTAATGAACAGTGCATATTACATACTCCTTTTTAAGGAAGGCAAGAACACACAAAAAAAGATTAATGTTAATATAAAATGTTTCTTTAAATAATCAAGTTTCACACCTACTGATTTTAGACAGTTCATAAAGAATGTATCCTTTTTTGTAATGCTAAATTCTTTCATTCATGTTACATATTACTGCATATGTGACTTTAACAAAATGACTTGCTGTGCAAACACAGCACTCTCTTTAAAGCAGGCCCAGTAGCAAGCTGAGAAACTGAGATACCTTAATTTATTAAAGATAACAGTACTTACAACAATGTATTTTTCCTCTCCACAACACTGTCTGTGAATTTAATTTCTGACAAGTATTTATGCTAAATGAATTCATTAAAATGTATAATGTATAAACACTTAAAAGGACATTACTCTGAGAAGACATTTATTGTAACTGGTGTGAAATTCAAATTGAATAAGAAAATAAACGGTAGGAAACTTTATGTCTGTCCCGGGGGAGAATTGATGTAGCAAATGTGAACACACGCTCATTGTCTGCTTTCAACAAACAAATGAATTAAAAATGTCTTCAATACATCATCCAGACACTTTGCTTTAAAGTTGTTTTTATAAAAGGTGCCATATCTCTTTAGTACATTAAAAGAAGTGTTGCAACACATATTCAGTAATGGGATCTCATGCAGTCTTGAGTAATGAATTAATTAATCTCAAGACTGAATGAGCTAACAAATGAAACTAACATTTGTCTTTATTACAAAAAACCCTCTGCAAAAAAGCTCAGAGACACATTAGCTTGTTGTACACAGCTTTTTTTAAATAGCAATGACCAAAACTGGGTTTTGTCTGGGTTTTAGTTTGACCTATGTCTTTTACAAGGCTGCATCTTAAGATGGGTTCTAGGCTCTCTGTGTTTTAATATACATTCAAAAGTAATAAACTCAATCAGCTGGCAGGTTCAGTTGAGGTCACGTTTGATTCCTCATGTGGAAGATGCACTGCTTTATTTACTGTTTGTGTGGTTACACAGTCTTTAAGTATAGATTTTTGCACCACTGACCAAGGGGTAATAAATTTATATCTGAACCTGAACTTGATAACGGAGTGCTTCTTGAAAACAACACACTGCTCGAAAAAGAGCAAGGAAAATGCATGCCAGTCAATGGCAACCTGACAGTCAAACCCTGAACAGTACAGTAAGTAATGGATCTTTTACAGATTAAGGACTGTACTGGCCATGTAACCCTGTCGATCGATGCGTTTGAATTTGAAGCTGTCTTGGGAACATGCCTGAGCGGAGGAAAAGACTGTGCATCTGCCTGAACTGTTAAGGTCCCGCAGTGCAAGTGGTCAGGCTTCCTTTCTGCCCAGACATGTCTGAGCTCTGCTGAAGTCCTTCAGGCACACCCCTCCCTGATGAGATGCCGGTAAATTCATTGCTACTGCACTGGTCTGCAGAGCTGCCAGGCCTGCTGGATCATTATGATATATTTATGCCCATCACAGGGCATTGTTTGACCAACTTGAATCAACTACAGTGGATAAGTTTATTTTCAGGGTGTCTTTCATGAGGGTGGCCTCATTGAAGCATGTTGTAATTATATGTACATGTAACCAAGTATTACTCCGTAATGACAGATTAGAAAGTAACAACATACACTCTAATCTATATTTCAAAAACCAATATACCAGTTATATTATGGGTCAAATAAAGCATTAAGGACATCAATGTAGGACTGCCTGATAATTCAGTGTTACTGTTTATTACAGTTGCATCATGATGACATGACACAAGCTAAATTTAATTAAAATGAGTCCAAATTAGTTTAGTTTTGCTACGTGTGCAGAGTTTTTGGTAATGCCATAACACAACCAAGAGAAATTGTAGGACCTGCTACATGTACAACATTCAGTGACATAACTAATACATGAAAACCGGGTATCTAAAAAATCTTTTTAGCTAAGTTAAGCTGGTTTTGAGAGGAGCCTTAATGATTTTTATGGAATCCTCAAAGAGTCGTGGGAGCCTAAAGCTCAGGAAAACAAGAGAAAGCAAGATCCACAAGCATTGGAGGAGTACTTGTCAGTTTTTCATGGATTCTTTCAATATCATGTAAAGTATCCCATGGTATTTTTCTATGTTGAATATCATGGATTGCAAGTTTGTTGACTGAAAATCATATGCAAGCAAATAAAAACTAATGGTAGCAGGAGGTCAATACACAGGACCTTCACATGCATCCTGCAGAGTCAACCAGAAGTAGTTATGTGATAACTGATACTGTGTTTCTCCCAAAACTAATTGACTGAGAACAATTTTCTAACTAGTATTTTAAGACTGAAAAACAGCCACATTTACATAAGCTGCCTTCATCTGTCAGTGAGGGTGATGCCAGCTGTGATCAATCCAGTCATCCTCTCACTGCCAGTAAAACTGTGTTCAGTTCCACGATGCCTCTGCAGTAATGATGGTGTCACTAGAGAATCAGACAGCTAGTCTATAGACAGTGAGTAATGGATGACCTGCTGAAGGGTATGACAGCAGCTAATTTTACTAGAGTATGATCATATTCTGGTTCATAGATGTAGGTTCTACATTGGGGGAAAAAAGCAAATTAATTTGGATAGGAAACCTCAAACAAAAGCCCATATAGTCAGTTACTAATTGGCCTCATCGCAGAGTGCAACACTGGACTCATTGCACGGGATAGATATAGTTCTAGGTTGATACAGTAGTTGGGACATGCTAAGCGAGGGAGGGAATGCCAAAAAACAGCAGTTTTTCCTGGAAAGTGAATGACCTCTGATGCTGGGAAATACAATGTCGGCTAATCTAACTAGTTGTGTGTGGTCTTACATGACAAAACAATGGGCACAGGTGTTCTGATAAGGTTTATTGGTAGTTTTAACTGATTTTGGAATGAAAGATCTGGTTTCCAGATGATCTCTAGAACAAATATAAGCATACTTTATCATAGATATTGTGCTGAGAAGATATATAAGAAATACCCTATTAGAAGATTGTCTTCACAATTGTGAACAACTAGAATAGATCCTTTTATTTATTTTTTCATCTTGTAGAATGATGAACGCTCCTGCAACATCTTCAGAAGTCTTTATGCATTAGCCTTTTGAGTGCTGCTAATACAGCAGGTTCCAGTGGTTAATTCTTAGCTCTCCTGGAGTCAATTCCAATGATTCCCACAGTAAAAGTCAGTCCAAATCGACTCCAGAAATTTGGGTGTCATGCACCGCTAATCTGCTCAGCTTCATCTGTGGGTGGCAGCAGGTGCAGAGCTCAGACTAATGAATATGCAAATCAGCAGTGAATGTTGAAGAACTAAAGCTGAGGGGCAAAGGGCAGCCAGTAACAAAAACATCAGAAAGCTAATACCATGCAGCACTGTACACTTTAATCTTGAATTGACTGCAGCTAGTAGGTGACTAACCAAATCTCAGTCTGTAACACTGTCTACACACAACAAAGGCAACGTGAGATGAAAAATTAAATTGCGTTATTTTCATTATTTTCAGTCTGCAATAAAGTGAAGACATGAAGATGAAGATTCATTACATGCTTGTTATATAGGCTGTGTTCAGCTAACAAATGCAGCAGTCCAAGTGCATTTATAAGCAGTTTTTGAAGAGGGCACCACAAATATGGTGAATTTTGATGTCCACTGTTTTAGAAACAGTCTCTGTTTCTCTAACTAGTTTTTCATTCAGGGAATAATCCTGTGCTTAACGATGGCACAATGCAGAATTACAATGTTCATACAATCATTAAAGCTGTTCTGTGGGGTTTTCCCAAGTCAGGACTTTATAATATTCACATTCAGCGTGTGTTGGCATCCCTAAAACTGCAAGGTGATTAAAGTTGCTTCATACAAGAGTTGAAAATGTATTGTTTATATTCTTTTCACCAGTGAGCTTACTAGTAGCTATGGCTGGACAGCATCCAAAAAAACGTGTGAGACCTTCACAAAATATGGCTTATAATTTAAAATGAGGTTAAGAAAATTACACATTTAAAAGTTTTAAATGTTTTGAAATAGTAAAAATATCTGCCGCTTAGGTTTATCACACAATATTATGAATTAATTAGAATTTCTCTTGTAGCGTTTCATAACTCGTGGGGTTATTTCTTCTGTTATATTTGGACCTTATTCCTTTTGCTGGCAAAAGATCAACAACAACAATGAAGTGAAAACGCACGCAATTTGCCTAAATGAAAATCTCTTTGTACCTTTGTGCCTGTGTGTGTTCTTACAACACTCTACCTACTATAGGTGCAATCACAGCTAACACAAATTGACAGCTTGACTCAGTCAGTAAAGTGTTGTATTTTGTGCAATCTATGTCGCACTATTGAAGCTGTTTTATTCGGCCCCCATCTTATTGCTGTATGGAGAATGCACAACAGAAGTCTTTGATTGCAGTTCAGCTTCAGAGCCACAGCATCTTCTGAGCTGCTGCTCTCTGTAAGAAGAGTATGAGTTGTAAAGAAGGCAATTCAGTGGATGCACTTAAAGTAATGATTGTACCAACAATTCAAGAGAGGGGCTATTCATCAGCCCTCTCTCAGTCCGTACTGTAGACGTCTCTTAAGAGGAGACAAACAGATCTGTACACTGATGCTGGATGGTTGTTGAGGTGGGGATGGGGGTGTGGGGTGGAGATGAGATGAGAGGGCTGCGAAGAGGAGCGGGGGGGAGCGGGTGGCATCCGCGTACAAACAAATACCTCTTTAGAATTCTACACAGCACCCCGCTGCAGCGTGTTTGGTTTCCAGGCAGCACTGCATTATTAATGCACCCCTCTACCCTATACTCCCACCCCCAGAGCACAGAGCGTAGGGTGGGGACAGAGAGAGGAGGAGAGAGAACAAGCTGGGGTGGAGTTAAAAGAAGGAGAGCAAAGTTATAAGTAAAGGTTGCTAGTCAGCACAAGCTACTTGCAGTAGTGTTTGATATGAAAATGCATGAAATTAGCGGCAGTTTACGTTTGTCAGATATATTTGTAGGACAGTATGTGATTGTGTGTATTGCTAAAGCCCCAATATGACAATGTAATTTAATTTTAATGTTTCTTACTCTCAGTGGAAGAAAATTCCAAAGTCAACAAATGTGTTGATACTCAGGCCAAACCCATTCATTCCTACTAAGGACTTTAACCTTGAAAAAATAGGTCACAAATGAAGTTTCATATAAAAGAAGGAAGAAAAAAGTTTCACAGTTATGTACAGCTGGCCACTGTAGTTTTGCAAATGCTCTTCTAACAGAAGTAAAAAGTGCATTTATTGGCGACAATTTTCTGTGGATTTTAATACATATCTGATGTACTATTTGGCAGCAAGACCGTGTATATAAAATAAAGTAGGCCTACTCTGCCTGTTTATTCTAATGAAAAAGACATGTCTGATATATTGGGAAATATATTTATTCACTTTCTTGCCAAGAGTTAGATGGGAAAATTGATACCAATCTCATGTCTGTGCTTTAAGTACGGAATTGGAGACAAGATGCAAGTAACTTAGCTTAGCATTAAGACTTAAGCAAGGGGAAAGAGCTTATCTGAAGTTAACAAATCAGCCTACCACTGACTCTTAAGCTCTCTGATAACATGTTGTGTCTTGTTTGTGTGTGTAAAAATGACAGTGTTTTTTATGGGGAGATTATAACAAGTTTTTGGCAAAAAGCTGAGAGCAGTGACCTCCCAGATTCTTGTTGCCACCATGAAGTTGGCAGGCCACCAGCAAAGATGCTGGAGTGATGGATAAACAGTGGTTTGTCAAGAAATAATTTCAAACATAATCTGTTTGTTTGCTAGGTAATCAAACCAGGTGGAATGAGTTAACTGGTCATCTTTAGTAGTAGGCATGTTTTTGAAATGTGGAGAGCCCTGGCTGGGTGTTTCCACCCACACTTCCAGCCTGTATGCAATGCTGAGCTACCTGTCCACCAGCTCTAGCTCCATTCCTTATGCACAGACATGGGAGTGGTATTGATCCTTTTATCCAACTCTTGGAAAGAATCAACGAATGTTAAACTACGCTGCTTAAAAAAATTAAGGGAACACCAGGTCAATTAAACTTCAGGGATATCAATCTGACCAGTTTGGAAGCATAAGTGATTGTGAATCAATTTCACCTGTTTTGGAGCAAATGAAAGTGACAACAGGTGCACTGAAGAGACAACAGCAAGACAACCCCCAAAAAGGGAATGGTTTTACAGGTGGTGGCCACAGACAATTGCTCTCTCTTTATCCTTCCTAACTGATTCCTCTCTAGTTTTACATTTGCTAATGTCCTTGTCACTACTGGTAGCATCAGGCGGTACCTGCAGCCCATTCAGGTTACACACATAGTCCAGGTCCTCAAGGAAGGCACATCCATACATGCCGCAAGAAGGTTTGCTGTGTCTCCCTGCACAGTCTCAAGAGCATAGAGGGGGATACCAGGAGACAGGCTGTTGCATGAGGAGCAGCAGCAGGGCCAGTATCTGCTCCTTTGTGTGAGGAGGAACAGGAGGCGTACTGTCAGGGCCCTACAAAATGACCTCCAGTGGGCTACTGGTGTGCTCGTTTCTGACCAGACTGTCAGAAACAGACCCCATGAGGTGAAAGATGTGACGAGTCTGGAGACGCCGTGGTGAATGTTCTGCTGCCTGTAACATCATCCAGCATGACCGGTTTGGCTGTGGGTCTGTGATGATCTGGGGAGGCACATCCTTGGAGGGTCACACAGACCTCCATGTGCTGTGTTAGGTACCGGGATAAAATCCTCAGAGCCACTGTCAGACCTTATGCTGGTGCAGTGGGCCCTGGGTTCCTCCCAGCCTCATGTGGCCAGAGTCTGTAGGCAGTTCCTGGATGACGAAGGCATTGATGCCATTGACTGGCCCTCATTCCCCAGACCTGAATCTAATTGAACGTCTGGAACGTTATGTATCGGTGCATCCGAGGAGCTCACTGATGCCCTGATCCAGGTCTGGGAGGAGATCCCCCAGGACACCATCCGCCGCCTCATCAGGAACATGCCCAGATGTTGGGAGTGCATACAGACACATGGGGGTAATACACACTACTGAGGCACATTATTAGTTGCCATGATGAAATTCACGCCAGTTGGATCAGCCTGTGATTTCAATATTTTACTTTGATTTTTGATGTGATTTTGAATCCAGCCCTCAGTGGGTTGGTGATTTTGGTTTCCATTGACCATTGTTACATCATTTTGTTCTGGACGAATTACACAATTACAGTAAAGATTTTGAACTTGAATATTTTATTCATCAAGACCCGGTGTGTGATTTAAGAATTCCCTTAATTTTTTCATGCAGTGTATTTCTTTAACTGTTTCTGAAAAACAGTAAAGTTGTATAGCACAGAGTAATAAGCCATATCTGCTTTTACAGAGACAATAGATATGGACAGGATCCAAGCATAGTTGGTTTTGGTTTTTAAATATGAAATATTGCGGGTCTTATTCTTCAACTTTGGTGTAAAAGATATTAGAATATGTTTGTCTAAGGGATGGCAAGGTCACAGTTCAGACTGACTATGATAGCAACACCATTCCTTTTGCAGAGTAATCTAGAAATATTATATCAAGTCAAAATGAAGTTGTACTGCAGGCTTTGAAATAGTCCAAATGGCTGAATTTGAAGGTTTTTTTTAAAGCCTTGCAATATTATTCCAGCAAAACTGGAACCCCAAGATCATTATCTGATAATATCTGACTTCATAAAAGCAGATAACTGCTTCAACTCCTGGCCAGACTGCCAACGATGGCATCCTTACCATGATAAACAGTCTCTCACTCTGTCTTTCTCTCTGCGTCTAATTAACAAACCCCATCAGGTTTGGAATGCCAGGAAGTGAGAGAGAGAGAGAGAGAGAGAGAGGCAAAGAGAGAGGGACAGATATTGAGAGAAAGAGAGGAGACATAGAGAAAGAGAGAGAGAGAGAGAGAGAGAGAGGGAGGGAGAGAGAGAAAGAGAAAGAGAGGAGACAGAGACAGAGACAGACAGAGAGATGGAGAGAAAAAGAGTCAGAGAGATAAAGATTCCAATTTCCCCAGTCACTCACATCATAAGGTACACATTGTGTTTCCTGATAGATTGGCATCGAGCACGCCTCGATGCTGCAGCCTCCCTCTTGGAAAATGTTAAGAGTTAACCTTTGGCAGCCCAAATGCAGTTATGTTTTTGAAGCTAGCACATTTCCCTCAGCTCTTTTAATTCCACCTTTTCTGGGGACTTCATTTCCTATTCAAGGTAATGGGGTTGGAGTAATGAATTCTCGCAGAGTCCAAACTATGTCCCCCTTGTGACCTCCTGTCTGTAAATGAAATAGTCAGCAGAGCACCGGGCAGGAGGTTATTCTGGTATACAGCCTCGGCACACTGCTCTGTAGGGAGCGTTCAGGGAGATTCTCCTCTCCATCATCTCTAAATGGAACTCTGCAACCTTTGTTTTTTTCTCTAACCGGTTTTTAGAATCCAGCTCAATTTGTTCTTATTTTTCTTGGCAATGAAATTGTGAGGCAATCCACCAAGGATGTCAATACCCATTATCTTTTGTCTTTTATTCCGTATGAGCAAACAAAAGAAAACAAGGCGCAGCATCGTTGAGCTCAGAGACTGACTGTTGTCTAGTTTCTCTGATGTGCTACTTGACCAATCAAGCTGTTAAGCCAGCACTATTTCTCTCCAGTGGAATTGAAAGCTGTGACCAGAGGAATGCAGTAGTGCTGGGTGGTTGTGTGGCTTTACCTTGTCAGAGCAGTCAGCCTGGATTTGCCTAAGGGGAATTTACAGGGTTGTTGGTCCCCCAGTAACACTGACATCTAAATCCCCTATAGCCAAGTGCAGCATTGATGTCTTGTATGGATTTGTACAGAATTATCGGCAGAAGGGTTTAAAGTTAAATGCAGTCATCATTATTTGTGCAGTGAAAAGGGGTAGTAAATTAAAATCTCTATTCTCAGTGGGCTGTCTAAAGTTCAGGAAATCTGGCTCTGTTGTCAGAAAATCACTGAATGTTGCTGGTCATTTTGTTTGGTTTGTGAGAGATTAGTAGTATGCATATCATGTCTGACCAAATGAAGGCCAAAAATGTTGAAAATGTAATACATTTTTACAAGCTATATTTCACAATCTACACCTACAGATACGTTTGTATCTTTAGACCTTCTGTTCTTTGTAAATTCTGGAACAGGCAGATGACAGGCAGGGTACCAAAGGTGAATCTGGAGCCAACATAATACAGTGGCCTGGAGCGAACCCATATTTTGGAGCTCACTCAGAAACCACTGCTAAATTCAGGTCAGGAACCCTGTGGCCCATCGGCATCAGTAAAGATACTAGGTGCAAGTAATTTCACTTGTACACATGAACATAGTTCAGGGTTTGTTTTGCTGCTTTTTGTTTACTCCTGCACTGCCTGTGGTGAGGGTGTAGCGTGTGGCAAAGTACTGTGGGTAAAACATTTTTAATGTCATCATTCCCATTAATACTGCAATGCAGTGGCTGCACAACAGCTAATGGATTCAACGGTCTCAACCAACAGTTAAACTACAGTGACACCAAGTCTTAATGATGGTGCACGAGCAGACAATCAAATGAGGAAGAGCAAATTAGATAGAGACAAATTTACCAATGCGTTATTTGGTTATACCTTTTCAACCTTTACAATCATTTCAATTTTGTCTGTGGTTTAATGTCACTATAACTGCACATGGGGGAAAAGAAAGAGTCTCTGAGTTATTTATTTAGTAGAAAAGTTAGCTTGCAAATTGAGGTGAGATGCAGACCAATAAATTGATTTATAAGCAGACTGACACATACAAATCAAAGTCAGCTTGTCCGTAGTGACATTTATTGCTGCCTTCCCCATGTGGCTTGGAGAGAACAGGGATCATAAGGGCGTTTCTAACTATTTCTACTTATGTTTGCTCGCATCCATTGCTCTTCTTTTTCTGCAAATAAAATGATAACAGTTCCCCCAGTGGCGATTCTGTGTTTATAGTGAGGGGGAGCAACAACGTAATGAGCAAGATTTGCTTTATTGCTTCCTTCATGCTCTCCATCCTTCCTGTTCTGCCATCTCACTGTGCTCAAATATCTGAGTGCGTCCTTCACCTTGGCAGGAACATTGCTGTAAACCTGTTTCTTTGAAAAAGTGTCTGGTAAAATTTTAAGTCTTGTGCAAACAGAGCAAACAATTCCCAGAATGCCGTGTTTGCTGCCCACAGCTCACTTTGTTATTGGTGGGGTTTTTTTTAAAAGGAGATTTGGCAGTCCACTCCCATTAATATTTTTTGCTTGACCGACTGTAGAGACAGCCTAGAGCCATGAAAGTCACTCAGGGAATTGAAACTTGGTCACTCAGCGAGTTGGATGCGGTGTTACACACAAAGTGGAAGTCAAAGACCATATCCCTATAGTCATTAGGATTGCCTCTGAGCAGTGATCCCACACAAACCCTTATGTTTTTATTGTTTTCTTTATCTTTTTTGGAAAAGACTGTGAAACAAGTATTAATTGCCTATCCTGCAGATATATACACTTGAAAAGACTTACTTGGATACCTGTATTATCAATATTTACAGATGACACCCTATGACATTTTCCATCTGGATTCCATCACATTGATGCTTATATGATATTCACAAAAGCAAGAATGCAGGTAGACAATTCCTCTTCTGCATGAGCTGTATTTAAATGGTGGGTCACAAAATATAGTTGGATCGACTGGAAAATTCGGCCAATCCCATCTCTTTTGGGAACACAATGTCTAAATTGTGCAAGACTTTATATGGAGTTCTACAGGGTTCAGTTTTTGATCCTTTGTTATTTAATCTTTACCTACTTTCAGTATGTATCATCATAGAAATAATACAACTAAACACTATGTATGATAATAATATACTTAATCTGTTGTATAATAAACTATATTTTATCTATTACAATTATTTGGATGACAATATACACATGGGTATAAACCTGTAGTATTAGTATATCCTCATTCCTCTTCAGGGAATGAATGTGTGTGTGTGTGAGTGAGTTTATATGTTTGTGTGTGCAGGACACATTTTTATAAATAACATTAATTTTGAATTTTGATTGCCTTCAATTTAACCAATATTTGATCCGTTAAAATATTCCCATATCAGCCCCGATAGCATTCATTTGGATCAGCACAAGATCTCTACTTAAAAACCAGCTCTAACAGCCCACTGCATCATTGTCTAAAACTGACTCTGTGCCCTAATCCCAGTTCAGACATTGTAAAATGTCATTTAGCATGGCAGGAGCTCTACTGAAGTGCAGGACTCTGCTAAAGAGACTAGCAGTTGGGAATTTAAAATGGATATTTCTGTTTTTAGGTTAAGCTACGTGTATCCCGCAGCCTGCCTTTTGGCAGCAACACTGTGATCGTGTCTGTTTGAGGGTGATTTGAGAGTAGCTGAAAGGCATTGTTCAGTACAGCGCGTCTGCATGGAGAGGTTTAAAATGGTAAGAATGAAACTCCTGCACTAAAGCAACAGCGCAAATGCCCAATACATTATTTAATTCAACAGTCTGCACGGTCTGTAATTACATAATAGTCTAACCTGTAGTTACTATGTAGTATCATTTTTGTGTAGCAGCTAAACAATGTAGTTTATGGATACAAATTTCCTATATATGCACTAATTTGCTTGATTGTGTGTTTATCCAACTTTCAATGGGAAAGTATCCTAAATAACAACAAAGCCATTTAGCACAGCTCAAGCTGTGGTCTGGGTCAGAACATCCTCACACAGCAAGGTAAAGGTGAGTTTTGCTGGGAAATATGATGCAGAATCACAGAGCACAAAGCAGAGGAAAAGCCCTCTGTCGCAGTTATTTGAGTGGGTTTCAGCAACACTCAGGTCATTGTTGTTGGGTTAGCTTCAGTGAGGGGTTTTCTGTGGGTGTGCGACCTCAACAGACTGTGCTCAGGGAGGCAGGAAATGTGAGTCATGCTGGCAGTGTGTATATAAACACCTTTACCCTAAAGTCATAGTGAGATGTCACCTTTGCCTTCACAGCCACATGGACTGACTCTTGCACAGTGTAACATACTGTTTATTCTCCATTTACTGGAGAGATGAAGGATTGGATTGTACTTGTTTGTGAAACATTTTACGTCACCGAAATCCTCATCTTATTTATTCCATGTTTTCAATAAGTTGTAAAATTCTGTCCTAAAGAACATTTCCATAATATAAGACATTACTTTCACTTGTTGACATCTCAGAAATTATTTACTACATGTATCAAATGGCTGTTGTCAGCATTTACTTTGCAGATTGTGGTTTTGTAATCAATGGCCACTTACGATATTCATATAATGCATATAGATACAAGAATACCTACCACACAGGACATTTTTTTAGAAAGAGAGCTTTTCCTTTTGACATTGAAGTACCCTTTATCTTTACTTCACAAAAAGAATCTAGATACTTTTCCACAGCTGATCCTCAGGGCATCCTGTCCTGCAAATGTAATATATATTCTCCAAGTACTTTGAAAACGTACTCATCCTCTGCTCAGTCCACTTCTTAATCAACCTCAGCCCCAAGATCAATAGCCTGCGAAGGACAATCCAATCAACCACTCATAATAACAGACCAATTAAAATATAATCCATTTATCCATCACCTTTAATAAGCATATTTAATTTTCAATGTGATTCTCGAGCATCCTGACTATCCATAATGAAAATCCTTCTTTCAAGGGCAACGTGGCATAGGTGGTGACAGCACGAACCAAAACCCCCAGAATAAGAGATGTACCTTTCTCCTCATTATGAACTCAGCAGCATAGTGTTGACCTGTGACAGGAGCAGCCTCATTGAGATGCTAAGTGTTCTTTCACCTTCTAGGGAGTGAGTCTGTCGACCATGTTAGGGCAATGAGGGAGTGCCCGTCAAACACAGCTATCTGAGCTTTGATATAGTACTATGTGCACACATCTTTAATGGCCCTTGGCTTTTGTATGTTAAGAAAAGAATGAAATGTGACTGCCTTCACTGGATTAAGAAGAAAAAGAGATGATCACCCTACAGAATAGGCAGAAATCACAACCTTCTCAAATACATTAAGTAAACTGTCCGATCACCTTGGAGAAGCTCCCACACTTACATGCAAAGTGATGAATGGACAATTATTGATGGTTTGACAAAATTGACAGGAGCGGAGATAAATATGGCCTGCAGTCTGCCAAACACTGTCATAACCACTTGGCCCTCCACTTGTCAACTGTATGCATTTATGCTGCTTAGGCAGGCATTATAAAAACAACTTCCAGACCTACAAGTTCAAGAGTCCTTTTATGACAATATAATAGTCATCAACCTCTTTTGACCTGCAGTAGACCTATTGTGTAGTTATTACACAGTGAGTGCATCGTTTCTGAAATCTTTAGAAAAACCAATAAGCGTGCAGAAAGAACACAGCCAGGGAGTAATCACATTAAATTGATTAAGGTTTAAGTTATCCCTCTGCAACCAACTGAAATTTCAGGTAAATATCTGATTGAGGTGTTAATATGAGTGTTTTTATTCTGCTTTTAAACCGACTATAATTAGAATATTTCCTGTAAACATGGATAACGATTCTACCTTTTCAAATGTGAGGATTTGCTGCTTTGTTATTTAATTGTAAACCCAATGTCTTCATGCCTTACTGATAGTTGGACAGCAGCTGAAGCAATTTGAAGACATCACTTGGCTATAAGATATTGTGACAGACATTTGTTTTTACTATTTCGTAGTATTTTATAGAATAAACTGTTAATTAGTTAATACAATAAATCACAAATCAGTGAATTAGGAAAATAACTTAACTGCATTCCTAGTTTATTTTTAACTGTTGGCTAATTTGTTGCAACTGGTTATGGAAATGGTTCACTTTTTCTAACCTAAAAATATGCTAAGTAAACATAAAAAGACTCAAAGGGAACCTTTGAGAACCTTGGGATCCTTCTTAGATATGGCCTTTTTGCCTTAATTTGGCTCTTATTCTAAGTATTATTTAGATTAGCATCTTTAAGATACCAAATTACTTAAATTGCACTCAAACTGTAGTAGCTACTTGAAGTTAGTGGTCTGTGTCTCCAACCTCTTTCCCTCTCTCTCACACACACACGTGCAAACACACTGTTATGCAGAAGGGGTTCTCTCTAAATCCTACATCTCACTGCACTCTGGCATCAAAGCCCTTTGTACGAGAGGCGACACCTGGTCCCTCTCTCCTTGCCAAAGAGGCCTAGCGAGTGGGATCAGATGCCTGGAAGAGCTTGGAGAATTTACACCACCCACCTCCTGCTCAACACACAACCATTCACAGGCCTTTGGAAGTCCAGGCAAGGACAGACTCTGCAGCCCTAAGTTGCCCCCCTGAATTGCACCCTACACACCTACAGGCAAAGAAACACACACTCAAACACACACGGTAAAACACACACAGCACTGTACACATTCCAGCTGATTCATGCATGTTGGACCAAGTGCCAGACAGAACTGACTATACTGCTGTGATAGCATGGTGTATCTAATGGTGCTAAATGAACGTTATGAAGGTCAAAGAGAGAGCATAATCAGTTTTGGATATGGCCTACAGTAGTTTTGTCTTTGTCACTTGAGGGGTTCTGGCTGGAAATTCCAACCATTTTCTGCCTTGATGAACCAAATAATACCCTACACACAAGTCTTGATCCTAACCTTAGGCTGTATATTTAACTCAGAAAATGGCTTCTACTGTTTTCCTGTCATATTCAAAATAAACCTAAGCCATTTTCTTGCTGCAATGTTTTTTTATGACTTACATTTTGTAACATTAGGCAGCTTGATGTACTGTACAACCATCAAACAAGATGTTGGGCTGTCACAAGGTCTTACCTTCAGCCCGATCTTTGATGTTGTGGGGGGAATGCAGCCTGAGACATTTCCCAAGACCTTTCAAGACTTCACACAAGCGAGAAGCAAAGCGTAAACTACATGACCACTAAACCTCAGCAGATATTTTTGACAAGACATCTTTTCAAGTAACTGCATCGGCAATCTTTCAGTCTTAAGTCTGCTTATGACTAAATTCCAAAATTACATTAAGGTGCTACAGTAAATCACACAGCCTTCAACAAGAACATGATACATCCCATTTAGCATATTTTTGTCAATGAATCCGTGGGATTTAACAAAGTAATCTTTCATTCTATAAAGTGTCACAAAATAGTGAAAATGTCCATCATCAGCCCCCAGGGCCCAACAGTCCAAAGCCCAAAGATATTTAGAGGCTGGAAACAGCAATTGATTTGCCTTTTTGATTAAATCATCAATTATCAAAAATGTTGGCAATCAACTGAATAAATACTTAAGTAAATGTTTCACAACAGATCATGCATGTGAAGAACCTGCCACGCTCCACATTATGATTTTTACGATAATGTGTAGGCACAGGCTAAGGGACGTTGCAGATTCACATTTTGGACTACTAGTCCAACATGACACTCATTTAGGGGCAGTCATTCTGGCTGTTGATTTTGCTGTCAACTTATGCATTCATTCCTCAGCCAACACAAAAGTGAAACTTTAATCTAGGTTGTTTTGGTAGATTAAGAGGTTTGCTGGAAGGATGAAATTTGATCACCTCATCCCTCATCACTTTTTTGTTTTTTCGTATAAAACCCGACCTGCACTGTCACATCACACCAAGAAGGTTCAGGTTGTGTCTGTGGTCCAGGGCCCTTCTGTATTCTGTAGGAGTGAATGTGAATGGTTGTCTGTCTCTATGTATATAAAACCCTCGAACCTATATTTTTCCGATACACAGAAGTTTCCAGGGACTCTCACCAAACTACATAGATGTAATTCCACTGCATAATGCCTGTTAACAGGTCAACTATGGAGCATGCGAGCCATTGCTACAGAGGAGCTTTAGGTTTCTTATTTTTGCATAACTGCATTCAAAAAATGGGGGTGGAAGATGAGCACACAAATGTTACGATACCAAACACTTACATAGTATACTTGTAAACTTTTGTGAATGCTAAACTAAGACATTTTAGTATGTAACTATGGCGTTTGAACAAAAAATGTATGTGTATGATGCCTGCTGTCATTTATAGCTCAACAGCTGGCTGATGGGCAGCCGTGGCGCTACATCCCTGAAGCTGCTGCTACTGTAGCTGATGAATAGCCACAGTCGTCACTGGCTGCCAACCTACCTCCTCTCTGCTAAACATAATTCTAGTGTACAGATCTCCCTTGGCTCTGGTTTTTTATGTCACAGATGTGTTCTGCTCCAGACAATGTAACGTGATCATCAAAGTTTGGGTGTGTGCAGCATGTGTTGGAAGAGGGGGTAATGCTCTGTCTTTGAGTTAATCTAGACTTTTACTTATTAGTTCAAAACTAATGCTTATCCTATGAATTCTTGAACAAATTGCATTGACACAGCAAGCTTTTTTTTTCCTTTTTTTAAACAGTATAAACTGATAACAAGAAAACCATCACCTTTCTTGGATAGAAGTTTTTGCTAAACCTGCTGTCTCCTTTGCGCTTCACAGAACTTCAGGTGACATTTTCCCTTAGGTGTCAAGAGGGTTGCCATTGTGAAGCCCACTGGAGGCTCTATCTGGCTGAGGGTTGTGTGAGCTGGAATCAATTGGATTTTTGCTGCAGTTGTGGGCCACCTCTGGGGTTAGCTTGCCCACAGGCATGGCTATGCCTCCTCAGCTGTACGGCTGGGCACTGGGCCCTCTCCATGAAGCAGAGTGGTGGAGCACAATGTTAATCTCCCCTCTCTGCTGAGTCCCAGCTGTGGCCCAGCATCCCCACTGGGGCCTATAATGTGGAGAGGGGGCAGCATGGACCTCTGCTATCATCACAGCCATGGCTACATGCACAGCACAGTTACATATCAGTCTAGAATGATGTTTGGTCTTGTTTTAATGAATCCAAGTTTATTGTGTAGTGTGAACGTTGTGTTAAGTTTCTGTAGAACTGTATGTGCATGGTCTAAACCAACAGCTCTCACTAGATGACATGACAAGCTCCAACTTGTTCTTCAGTTCTTTTAAAGTAAGTGCACTTCTTTGTATGAAAACAGTGAAGGTTTCATAAATATTTAGAGTACACTTCAAAAACCCTTCAGAATTTATTCAATGATTGCATACATGGTAAGTCTTACATGCTGTACATTGTGTTTTTTCCATCCTATGGCATTACGTCAGACATTTAAAGTAGTTCACATTAGTTAAACTTTGCACTGGCCAACTCACAGAGAGACATAAAAAGTTTCTTCAAGTCAGTTCTTTGGTGTCATATACACAGCAATTACAGTGAAGCTTTCATTGGCAATTAAATTCTTGGATCCCAGGCTGTGTTCAACAGCACTCTGAAAGATATAGAAAAACATACATAAAGAAAAATCCCATATGTGGAACAACTCTAATCAGAATCTAAGACATAAAATAGTGCAGAGGCTAAAATAAAAGAATATACAATAGTATTAAATTAAATATAAAATACAATACTGTGGTAGACTGGTGGCTGTGGACTGGAAACTGTGGTATCCAGATGAATAAAATGTCAAACTAATTATCCAGCAATGTAATAAATTAATATACACAGTAAGAACAGCTTGTAGGCAGGTATGCAAATAAATGTACTGCACCACTGGGAGTACGTGTCCTCCATGGATGGCAGCTCCATCCTGGCTGCGCAGTTTTCACCATCCTCTGTTGAGCGTTACAGTTGATGGTGGTTCAACTGCCGTACCAGGGGTTGATGTAGCCACTCACGATGCTCTCAATGGCGCACCTGTCGTAAGTTGCAGAGTATCCTTGAGTCCACGTTGACCCTCCTCAGCCCACAGAGGAAAAAGAGCTGTTTTCTCATTGTCTTTGTGATGGTGTCAGTGTGATAAGTCCAGGTCACGTCCCTTCTGATGCGAACCACAATGATCCTGAAGCTGCTGACTCACAACCGTAGTCCGATTGATGGCGATGGGGCGTATCCTACTCCCTGTCATCAATGCTTGACAGCAGCCTTCAATAGCAGAAATTAAATAATTATAGGATCTTCCATTGATCATTGTTTGTGCTCTCTGTACTCTCACACGGAGGTCAGAGCTGAGAGTCAGGTACCAACTGGCAGAGATTCTGCATTTTTCCACACAGACACATCAGTAAGAGAGATGCTTGCCAACAGAAGGGCTTAAACTTTTGTCCTCTGTTTGGATAATTGTCTCCCTTTTCACAATGCTACCGTCCTGCCCCCAAAAAAAGCAACTCACCAGGCAGCTGATGAGTAAGAGAAAGGAAAAAAATGAAAAATGATTTATTTTTATTTTGTGATTGTTCTATATCTGCACCATAAATCAGCCTCCAGTTTCCAGAATACAAAGAAAAAAATATCAATAATAAAATAACAAAATTTATTAGGAACAAATAAATTCAAGTCTTGCACCTGAGAAACATTATTCTTTCTAAAAACTAACACGGACTGTATAATATTGAGTTCAGTATGCAGCCATACTTATGGGATCCAGTGAATTTATACATAGGACGCCTGTGGAAAACTCCTCATTGTTATCTTTAGTAATCCATGAGGTCTCTGAGCTACAGCATAGCATGGTCTGAGGCTTGGTTGCTAATCGTAAATTCACAGAAATCTACTTAGAGAAAGGCAAATATCAACAAGTCCTTCACTGGCTTCTCTATTTTCTCATTAGGCAGATAGATGGAAGATAGCTAGCACTGGGAGAGGTGGAGGCAAGAACAGATTAGTCTCCCTTCACAAACAACCACATATCCTTGACTTTTAATTAAAAATGCCATCGCAATTAGACACGGTAGTTTAAAGCACTGCCGAAATAAAGAGTTCAGGCACTGCTATAAAGGCAATCCGGCGCAGTTCCAGGAGAATAAAGCTTTTCACTTTTCTCATTGTGAATGTGTTCTTTTTTTCTTTTTTTAAACGGAAACTTAAATCCGCTTATAGGTTTTTCGCAAAAGCACTGCAGTAGGAGCAAAAGAGGAGCCAGAGAGGAGAAAATA
Source organism: Pempheris klunzingeri (assembly GCF_042242105.1). Classification (NCBI taxonomy): domain Eukaryota; kingdom Metazoa; phylum Chordata; class Actinopteri; order Acropomatiformes; family Pempheridae; genus Pempheris; species Pempheris klunzingeri. The sequence continues at coordinate 17,419,403 of NC_092016.1, read as the reverse complement.
GAACTCAAAGTCATCACAGTGGTTACAAAGGACGTTGAAGATTGAGGTCAGAGGAGGAGGAAAACTATTCTGTCGGCACAATAAATGAGAACAATTAATCAACAGTTAATGTGAATCACACCATTTATCCATCTAAACAATCTGGTTTCACCAAGTCACATTACTGAAGTAATGAATCTGTGCAACTCTGACTTTTGAAATACTTCAGAGAAGGATAACAGCCTGTAGCAGCCAACATAAAGGCATCTGCTTAACACAGGCAACCACGGGGCTCTAAGTGGCTCCATCTGAGTCAACCACACACATGCAAGTCCTGATCCTTGAAATAGCAGTAGCGTGTATTGTGAAACAGAAACTAGGTCTACTAGTATGGCCTACTTAGGTTTATTTTCTGGTTGCGCTGCCTTATTTAATGGCACTATGAATAAAACAGCCCAACACTGATTGCCCAAAAGATTTCAAACCTTGTGGTGTTAGAGAATGTACATTGAAAAAAGCTATTTCCTTTCAAGAAGAGAAGACAACTCTGGGTACATATGATTTAGCAGGTTGTTGTTGCTCCACTGCCAACTACCTGATGTGTGCAAATGTGGTTTTATCAGCTTTTCCTGCAAACCTTTTCCATTTCATTTTAACTGTTTTATATACTCCTGTTTTTAGGCTGTTCCTTTTGTCACTAGGTCATTCTATTGCATTATACGCTCTTCCTTGTAGTATTCTCGGATCATGTGTTTTACCTGCATGTGAACAAATAGGAACACATTCCCACTCTTATCCAGGTTTTTCCACTTTTTGCAATAGAATAACAAATCGGTCTCAGTGATTTAGTATTCCCCTGGGTAATTGGTTTTCTGGAGTGGTGACCATGTGGAGATGAAAAACAATCAGCAAAGCTCTTAACAGATGCTGTAATTACCTGAGCAGACTCACACAAGCGCTTGAGCACACCAGAGTAGTAGATGCACCCTCTGTGATCTACCACTTACAGAGAGGGAAGGGCAGAATCTACTTGAACACTTGAGGGTTTCATCTTGACAAGCAATGTAATGCACCATCTAACCATACTGTGGAGCCATAGCAGACACAAGGAGTGGATACAATCAACTGTTAATAGCATAATACGCTTAAACAGCATCGCACAATACAGTGACGCCTCCAGAATGGCCATACAGTTGAACTAGCATCTCTCTAAAACCGTTTCAACAAAAAGAGTACATTAGCTGTAGCTAGCTGTATCTAATAAAGTGGTTAATGAGAGTAAGCTTCACAAATGCAGCATTCAGTCCATTGCTCTTGTACTGTGTGATTTTATATGGTTTGTAGTGGATTGTACTGTTCATGCTACTATGCACATCTTCCATAGTGCTTAATTCTGTACCTATCAATGTATGGTCCTGAATAACGGAGGGACAACAATAGTTTGTATATGTGACACAATACATTTTCTATTTTTTCTTACAATAAGAGAAATTGAGAATATGAACTTTCTGTTATGACCAGAAGCTCACACAAGACGACGGACTCAAGGTCTTGACGCGAGACAAACAGATGATGGTAAAAGGTACAGTTTATTGTTGAACAAGATCAACAAAGACAAGTCACCAAAAACAGACTAAATCCAAAAAATACTTACTGACTAGATTCTAACACTCTCAAGATATAAATACTGACTAGGATGCTCAAACACTCGACACTAAAGCACAAGACGATCTGGCACAGGACAGGGGAAGACACAGACAATATATACACCAGGGAAGGGAGCACAGGTGGAAACATTCAGGGTGGGGCAGACAATCACAGGAGCGGGAAACACTCAAGGGCAGGAAGTCAAGGGGCCTGAAACGAGAGGGAAAAGTTGAATGCCACAATAAAACAGGAAATACAGAAAACACATGAACAAACCTAAGGAGACATAACACTTTTCACTGAAAAGCAAAAAAGTGGGCCAAAGTAAAGGGCTGGCATACGTACACTTTCAGCTAATTACTGTCAGCTTGTGTGTGATGCTATGATGTACTAATATGAACGCAAAGGTGTAACCTCTCGACAACAGCAATCTGTTATAATGACCTAAATTAGTACTAATAATAGACGGATTTAAACGCACTCCATCCTTTGTTTTCAAACTGCTGAGGAATATGTTCTCTCGCTGCTCAGCTTGATCTGCCCGTAGGGATTCATCATTTTGTACAGCAGTGTAGATGATTAAAGGCTGAATTGCTTAAAGGGTCTTGAAGAAAGGGAGAACATAAGAGGTAGATGTTAATGTTTTAAGGATGTGAGGTTAATGTGGTGCCACGCTGAGAGAACTTGTTCCTTCCCTTCAGCCGACTCTGCAGTCCTGATTTCTTGAGCTCCAAACAACCTTTACACACACACACATTATTATGGCTACCTGGTAGTAGCAGTACCTCATCTACTCCAACCACCACCAACAAACCACAACATGAGGTGACTTGAGACACATGCCAACAGACATAACTGCAAGCAGCAACTCCAAGCAGGGGATTGTCTAGAATGTTTACAATAATAAAAATTTTTTACCTTATTTTTTGTCTTTTTATGTTGGTAGTTCTTTATTGTCACATGCACAGCAAATGGAGCGAAGCAGTCACTGGCAATGAATTTCTTGTTCTCAGGCTCCCTTCAACGTTGCTAAAACAAAATGCACAAGTCAAATAGAGATGAGTAAAAGAGAATCTAGGACATAGTGCAAAAGTTGAAATACAGAAATATAATATGAAATAAAAAGATAAAATGCTGAGGTATTAGTAGTTTTAAAAAGCTTATAGTAATAGACAGACTGTGCAGCTTTGTGTTGTCAGGACTCTGATATTCTGTCTGTAGTCCATTTGTATGTCACCAGTGATAAGGCCGGTGATGGCCATTTCATCAGGATGATGGCGTTGGAGCTGTGGGTAGCCACGCAGGTGTAAAGGCAGTACAGGAGAGTGTTGAACAGCAACTTGCTCCTGAAGCTGTGTGTGAATGTGTGTGAAAGAATAGTCTCGTCCAACTCAGATTCCTCCTGAATGACGGATGCGTGAATAAGGATGTGATGTAAAAGCACTTTGAGTAGTCGAAATCACTAGAAAGACGCTACACAAATACAGACCATTTAACATGCAGCTGTGAGGGGTGCCTGTGTTGAGGGTCAGAGTGGAGGATGTGGTGGTGTGTATCTGCACACTCTGGGGTCTGGCCATCAGGAAGTTCAGGATACAGTCACAAAGGACAGCGTTGGGTCCCAGCTCTCTGAGCTTGATGATGAGGTATTGAATGCTGAACTATAGTCAACATTAGAGCAATAGCATCGTTCATAGACGCTTCACAGAGGGAGGAGGTGATGAATGTTGTGTCTTACCACTCAAAGCACTTTGTGACGGTGGTGTTGAGTGATACTGGGCGGTGGTTGTTCAAGCAGAGGGCTTTAATCTTTCTGGGGAGTCTTTTCAATGGTGGTCTTGAAACATGGGAACAACAAACCAGAGCAGTGAGAGGTTGAAAATATCTGTTAAAATACCTGCAAATTGATCTGCACACACTTTACCAGCTCAGCCCAAGATGCCTTGTATGGATTAATCCTTTTGAAAGATCTGCACACCTCAGTCCTGGAAATAATAAGGAATGTAAACACGGTCAGCTTTCATAGGACAGCTGATGTGTCGGTTTTATTTTGGACATTGTTAAAATCTCCAGCCGCAATAAAAGCTGACTTGGTTGGTGTCAGCTTGTGGTGAAACGTACACTGCAGTGATAGCAAACATTGTTAACTCCCTCCGGAGATAATAAGGATGGCATTCAAGCATAAGGTGTTCTCGGTTATGATAACAGCCCATAAAATTGATCTTCATGTCTGAGCGTAACTGGTTGTTTAGCATGAAGCAGAAACCGCCTCTCCCCTTGCTCTTCCCCTTTGTTATTGTCCAGTCCTGACAGTAAACGCAGAGCCCCTCTGGAGCAATGGCCAAGTCTGGAATCGAAGGGTCAAGCCAAGTGTCTGTGAAAACCATAATCCAGCAGTTCTTAGTGTCATGTTGAAAAGCCATCCTGCTACTGAGGTCATCCACCTTATTATCAAGTGGCTGGACATTAGCCAGAAGAATACTCTGTGGAGAAGACCAGTTGTCAGGTTTCCTAAGCCTGACCAGGACCCCAACCTCCGGGCCCCGTTTCCTTTGTTTCCTCCGTTCACCATGTACGGCAGTAGGTAATCCCAGCCGTGGATAATCAAGACATGCCAAAGAAATAAATTAATTTAATTTACCTTACTTGCTTTTAGACTTTTGGTTGTCAAGTCAGTTGCTGTGAATAGTTTATCCCCTGGTCACCCATATCCTAAAGACTTACTTTTACATATCATAAAATCAAAATGCATTTCAATTTTCAATGGGTTTTATTGACTTGGATTTGGACTGAGAAGAATACTGTGTTATGTATAAGGATTCAAAATCTCTTTCCTAAAAAATTGCACCAGATGGTGATTGCCCATGGTGGTGTTTACTGGCATAGATGTGTAGTGGGGATTTGTGTATCTGAGAAATTTTGATCATGATCAAGTAAAGCAATACGGAAAAACATCAATGTTTGGCACACAAAGGCCAGTTTGGCATAGAATTTTGGCAGCAATAGGCTTCATCCCAAAAGAGATGGAACAAAGCTTTTCTCTAATAACACACAGCTCACAGCTTTATCCATCAAGCCAATTTCAAAGTGACACTGGGCGAGTCAGCAATGATAGCGCCCCTCCTTGGTCATACGCTCACAAGCTTAGCATCAGTTTCGGACCTAGTTAGTGTTACTTTAGGTAAACTTATACCTTTTATCCCTCCAGAAACAGCTTTCTTTACAAATTTGAGTAGAATTTTAAAGCATATGCTGTGAATAATACAATGTAAATTGAGGCAGTTGGTGTTTCAGAAATCTGTAAATGTTTCTCAATGAATATAATGGCTCAGTTACTTGCCTTAAACTCTATAGTAATGTTTCCAGTGCAACTTGAATAGCCATTTTTATGTTGACAACACTAGATTATTTGCATTCTGCTACATCTTGAATTATTTCCTTAAATTATCTCCACATGTCATCTTAATTTCTAAAGATACTAAATCTATGTCTCTGACGAGACCTCATGCTTCAATTTTGTTCGCCACCATTAATGCATTTAATTGTGATCGAATTGCACTTACGAATTTAAGAATATACAAGTTAAAATATCTGTTAAAACTCACATAGTTGTTGCTATTTTAACAACATAAGAATGGTCAAACAATCACCTCCACGCTCCACGAATATTCAATACGTTCATTCTTGTTGCAGAAAACCCTGAAGCTACTGCATGCTGTTCACCAGTGAGCTTTTTGATCCATTCTTCAGAACTGTTGTGCACACACCGCTGTGAATATACAGTACAGTGCACGTACTGTACAGTAGCACAAACAAATATCAGCAAGACCTCTCCTCATTCAGCTGTGAGGAGCTGTCAGAAGTTGAGGTGCTAGTGTTGCACATCCTTTAATCACAGGCACATCATGGTGACAGAGCCTTGTGTAGTTTAATAAAGCCTCAGGAACAAAGACATTCTCCTCTAAACTATCTTTCTCACATAGTGTCTGCTAGCAGGGTTTAGGAGAACTGGTTATTACCATCTCATTGAAGAGGGACCCCTCAACAGCTTGTAAAGTTGCTTGGCATCATGTCCCTACTTCACTGTATGTTGACAGCCCAACCATCAAAACTAGACACTTTCCTTTTGAGGCTGTTTCAATTATTCACTCTTCTCTTAAAGTGTCAGCACCGTCTCTCGGCTGACACCACCTCTGCCTATCTTTTTTTTCCCTTCTTTCTTTGTCATTCTGGCTCACTTCTCTCTTTCTGCCTGAGATGGACAGGTACCACACTCCAGGTAAAGCCCGCAGCCAGAGAAAGAGAGGAAAATGGAGGATGAAAGAGCGGTACATCAGGGTCGCAGCAAAAGGCCCTTAAACAAATCTTATCACAGCAGAGAGCCCAAATGAGATACCTAACCAAAGGGAATAATTATCTTTCGAATGAGGCTAATCTAAAGCTATCAAATAAAAACAAACTTCACAGTCAGTGTAAGGAAATGCAATTATTCAAATGGGATGGAAATGCAAATGTGTGGTCTTATGTGGAGGAAACAAGGAGCCAGGAGCTAGTGTCCTCTAAGAACCAGGCTCCCTACTGGCTCATAATTTTCTGTAATGGATGTCAATGTCCTTGTGGACATGAGCCATTTCTTAAGGCCAGTAGAATTGTGGGGAGTCAGCTAATCAAGGATAATGTCTCTAATTGTGTTTATTTATTCCCTCATCCAGTAAAAATAAATTTTCATTATATGTAAATCTAATAATAACAGTAATAATAATATATGCCAGGGTGTTAAATGCATGATAATTATAAGACAGTGACATGCATTTATTAATGGCGCCTATCTAGAAGTGCTGTGGCATGAAAAGAAAATATTTTGCATAATATACCAACTACTACCATATACTATACTATATTCAAATATACTGGCTTAAATTTGGAGTCATTTGTATTGTATTCATTAAATCAATGTATATGCGTTGCTTTGAAAAGTAGAGTTCAATTTTCAAATCTACTTTTAGTAGAACACAACTGATAACAGATGGTTTATGACATGGTTTATAAAGAGAGTTTAAAAACTTGAAAACTGAAAATGGGTCAATAAAATTTTTTCACATTAATGCATAATATATGAGGATCCCTTAAATTTGGTTACTAAAAAATAGTAAGCAAGACATGTACTGGGTGAAGTATGACTAAAGCTAGCTGAACAGGTATGGTAATTGGAAACAGCAGTGCTTTGAGAAAAATAATGAGATCAGCATGCTCACACAGTCACTGCCAACATGCTGTTGTTTACCAGCTTTGTCACAGTCACCATATTAGTTTACCGAGATAGCATGCTAACATTTGCTAATTAGCAATAACTACAGCTGAGACTAATGAAAATGTCAATAGTTTTGCAGGAATTTGGTTTGTGCATGAAAATGTTGACCTCATGATGGGGCTAGATGAACAGCAAAGTGTTCACCAAAAGTGCTGCAATTCATCCCGAGGTTAATATGAATGTCTGTGCCAAATTTGGTGAATAGTTGTCAAGACCTTTCACTCAAAATGACAAACATTAACGTGCCGGTGGCGCCAGAGGAAAAGTCAGAGGATCACCAAAGTCATTAATGGTTCTCTTTACAATATCTCAGTATCTCAGATCCTCCCCCATCCCTCCTTGCCTGGTCCCTCCTTTCATTCTGAGCACAACCGGTGGCTGACAAACTCTCTTAGCTTTAGTGCTACCGTGTTAGCTCAGTGGCCGGGACTACAACACACACATTGAGAGTGTGACTTCATTCTTTGCTCAGGTCGCACTTCTGCGCTGTATCTTTACATACAAAAGAGTTGTTTAATGCTGTATTAATGATCTGAATGCTGTGTAAGAACCCTCCACTCAAAGGCAGGCATTGCCATCCCTAGAGCCAAAAATAAACTTGTCAGTGCTCTCTGGTGGACAAACTTTGTACTAGCGAAAAAGTTTCTGCTGAAATTATTTACTTTTTACTAGTTTTTACTCAGCGTTATTGAGTGCAAATGGTTTCTTATAAGAGAAGAGTATATTACTCTCTTGTCAGCCACCGGTTGAAGCACTTCCTCTGGAATTTGCACATTATCTGTATCCTCTGTATTGCACCCCTACTACACACTCACACACACATACACACCTGTCCTACTGTGTCTTTTCAGTTTGCCTGTATTGTCCTTCATGCTGTCATACAAAACACACACACAGGAAAGAAGAAGACTGTAGAAAGTAAGCGAGTGCGTATTTTACCAGCAACCACAAGTCAAACAAATGAAGTAAAAACATGGCACTAGAGTTGCTCATGATTAGCTTTAAAGTATTAGACAAATGGGAGAAATAAGAGGAAGAGTCCTTGCATTATACCAGCAACACAGAGCAGGCCGTTCCGTGACTGCAGGGTTTTATGTATTATGAAAATATTGTGTATTCTATCAATCTATCAACACTTTCATGTCATAGGAGCAGTTACCCTCAGACCAGAAGCCCAGAGAAAGCCCTAACTTGAACTAAAAGGATCTGTATCCTCTGCTGCACCGTGTTATCTGTTTCATATACAGTATACTGCACACCTGGTGAAGTGCTGCATCTGCAGGTTCTTTAATTTATTACTATTGGTTGCAAGGTTGCTCTAATCGAGTCACAAAGACCCTTGATTGGCTTCCAGTGCCACGGCAGGATGATAGTTCCTCCCTCCCTTTAGATTACTTTGGTCCAACAGCAGCGTCTGAATGACAGGAGGCAGAAGATGAGTTTGGAAACAGGAGCCCACATGCTCTGTCAGCATGGCACCACATTAACCTCACATCCCAACAACTCTCTGAGGCTTTTCTCCTTTTACTTTTGAGCTCTCCCCCCTCTTTCCTTCTCCGTTGCTTCTCTCGTTTGACATTCATCACAAGCATCAACATAAATACTCAATACACACGTTTCCTTTAAAGATAAAAAAAAAAAAAAAAAAAAAACTGAAAATGCAAAGAAGTTGATTTTTAAATATAGTTTCTTGGCTCTCTTCAGTACATAAATAATTGATCACAGAAAAGCTCCAGGGGGAGTCGTGTTTGCAGATGTGTTGATTTCACACCAATTTCCTCACATATATAGCCCAATCTCTGTGTTTACCCTGCATAACACATACTGGTCAGTATCTCCAGAGCTCAGTTGAAGACAGGAGCTGAAATATAGGAATGACAAATAGGGCCTTCAATAAGTAGCATTTGCCAAATGTTAGGAGTAAAATGGCTTGAATAACGAGACAGAGGAGGCTCTCATATGCCGACAAGACAGATTCTGTGATCCATATCTCTCTGAGAAATCACAGGGCAGCAGTATAAACCAGAGCGTGGCTCTGCCATGAGATTAAAACAAATGTTAAACGTCAAAAAACTCAATTGGACAAGTGAAGAAATTCAATATAATGTTCAACAAAACAATCAATGTAATATGCTGAGGTTTCTATGACTGTGCAAACAGCACAAATCTAGAGCAGAGTGTGCTGCTGGCAAAACAACACAAATCATCAATTATGTGTTCTACAGAGAGGAAAAAAGTTTAGAGTTTTTCAGCTTAGTAATACTGACAACACCTCAAATATTTTACTGCGTGAACCCATGAATAAATATGCCCAAAAGTTTTGTCCAAATACACTTCTTAAAGGAGTTGAAAAGTAATATTTTCTGGATATTTTCCCAAAATAATGACAAATAAATGAAGGTGGAAATGTATTTATTGTAAATTTGATCTCATCAGAATAACAGCTGACAGTGTGTGTGTGTGTGTGTCTGTGTGTGTATGTGTGTGTGGTGTGGGTTGGCCGGGGTGGTGGGGTTGATGTGAAAGAGTGAAAGAAAGCTGAGTCAATTCAGATACAGCAAAGTAAAGCCACGTTGTGCGACGCGGCTCTCATTGTGCTTGGGATGTTGACGTATGAAATAGTCCACTCAGACCCCCACCCGTTTTCAATTTTTTCTTTTTCAGTTGTAAGTAAAGGATGCCTGGCTGCAATTTGTTTCTGTCAGCATGATTAATGGCTCTCAATAATTTTACAGCTTATATGGATATGGGAAGATGCATCTCTACAGCAGCCAATCGATAAATCTGTGATCCTCCAACCACCCACCCGCATCGTGCCAAGAGATTTAGAGGCCATGTGAGCAGCCTTGAATCCCCACACACTAAGTCTTACACAGATTAATAAAAATGTTCCTTAAATGTGCAGTTACTTTGTCTAATAAAACCTTAGGTATTAATTTTTCAGGCTGACAGCCTGTGAGAGCTTTTTCTTGTGTGAAACCAGTACTTACATCGTGTAGTTCATGCAGTAAAATGACATGTAAGCATGCAGTATGAAATTACATTTGTTTAAAAACTGAAAAGTTAACTTTAACTTTGTCTGTGGCTGACAACTGATGTTGGGAGTTCATGGATGATGGGGAGTTCAGACGTTCATGACTTCAGAGCAGCATGGCATTCAAAGCTTTGTTGTCTGGAAAAGACAAAAACACAAAAGTACTAATAATAATGTCCATGTTCTTCAGACTATGGATGCTAATTTATAGTATTTTGTGGTTGTTAAGCATGTGAATCACGAAAAATAAAATTCAACCAATGGAACCACTGTCGCTAGGTAGACAGCTGCAGCATGTGAGCAGAATCTAGCAGACACCAGACACCAAAACATGACAAGCTGTGGAAGAGCAGCTCCAGCAGTGTGTCAGCTAACATAGCCATCAGAACAAGCAAGCATACAGCAGGGTTAGACTTGCAGCAGAGTTAGCTGAAGAGCGGCGCAGTAGGAGTAGAGATGATGTGGTCAGTGAACAGTTATCAAGCTACTCATAATCTCCTGATTTAATATATATTGACTATAACTTCAAATTTCCACATGCATGTCAGATGACAGACTGCTCTCAACTATTTATTTATACTGTATTGCCACAATTCTCAGAAAAGTCTAGGTTCTTGAAAGACTTTTCCATTTTACTTTTACTTTTATTCGTAAATAATTCATAATATAATGTCTTTTTACAGTATTGCATTTTTCTTAGCTTTATGTCAAAAGGGTAAAATCTTATTCTTGAAAGCTAAGATGTTTATTGTTTTTTTTACCCCAGAAGCTTGAATACTCATAGTCTTGAGTCTTTGCAGTAAACTGTGCATCCTGCTGTATATATGGCAGCCTCAAAAGTTTTAAATGACTTGGTGAGAAGAATCCAGTGTGAAATGGGATTTGATGCTGCACAGAGGTGTTCCAGTCCCGCAGGCTGTTGTAAAGCACGACTGGACTTTGCTGACTCCTGCCCACCTCCCAACCACCTCCTTTCCCGCCGTCTGTCTTTCCCTCCTTCTCTCATTTCGTTTCTTTGTCCCCACCTGGAGAAAACCGTCATTTTCTCTTTATAACACCCACTTTCCTTTGGCTATCCTCCCTGTGAATAAAACTCTGAATCATGCTGAGAATTTGCTGATCTTAATTATTGCGTAGTAATAAATGAAGTCTGAGCTCCAACTCTCCAGAGTAGCTCATGCTGATCTCCACCAGAGAGCCGAGTGCCTTACCAGAGGCATTGCTGCTCACCCACATCAGTCTCATCAAGCACTGTGGTTTCGCCTCACTTACAGCTTCATATATATGAGAGCTTAATAGAGACTGATTCATTGATATTCCAGCCAAACTGCCCAGGGACTTGGCAGAACAGGCAGCAGCAGAGGAAAGAGGCAGAGAAAACAAAGTGAAAGAGAATGAGTGGGAGGGGAGGGGAGAGAGTGAAAAAGTTACACCGGATTTGCAGCCACACGCTGAGATGCCAGGGATGATAAAACCATCTCTCTCAGACAGGCCACTGTGATAGACTTGATTCGGTCCACTCACCCACCTCCCCCACCTCCCTTTATTCTCACGCTGGCCTCCCACATTCTTCTTCTCTTATTCACTGACTCAAACACGATGAACAGGAGCAGGGGAGAGATGAGCAGCTGGCCCAGTCTCGACGGGGCAAGGGAACACATTTGACAAAATCAAATCAGGTCAGTCAAAGGTGAAGCCTGTCAGTTTCCCCACGGAGCAGCGAATGGTATCATCACAACACAGATGACCAGAATTCTGTGTAGCTCCAGATGCAGTGGTGGGCCGTTCATTTTACACCTGGGCCTTCAGTGGCATCCTACCTGAATCAAACCACCTCTTAATACCATCATTATGACATCACGGCAATAGAAACCATCAATATTATACAGAAAGGCAGTATAACAGGACGTGGCATCGCAGACAGGTTTCTCATGCTGGAGAATGAATGTCATCACTAAAGCAAGAAACCCAATTAAAAGAATTCAACAAGTCACCAAACACTCTGACCACCGACTCGGCTCCAAACACAGAGTCGTTCAGTTGCCAATACCAGACATTCTCAGCAACACAATTTGCTCCTCGGAGCCTGTAAGCCAAGGGTACCGCTCGTAGTTGCTGACCTGAAAGTGGCGGACGAACCCTTTTCCCGGCTGGGACAGGCTTGCTAGTTTCGGGGTGGGCCGGCATTTCCTCAAAATGTCGAGCTTTTCTTGGAAAGTCCGCCTTACAAATGGATTTCTAAGTAGATCTGCAACCAAATTAACATCTTCTCCCCCGTCAGCCATTGTGGGTTAAAATTATGAACGATTATGATAAAGTTTTAGCTCGTGCAGGTCGTTACAGATAAGAATCGCTAGCTTTGGCTAAGCTCTCTGACCAGCCAATCAGAGGACGTGAAAATACTAACGTCATCGTACGCCTGCTAGAAGGCCCTGGGGTCACCAACTCGAAATCTGATTGGTTAAAGCAACAGTTTCATTGCGATGTATTTTAAGCTACGGGCGGCTGCACTTTTGATTCTGAAGGCCTCAGGGCAGATTTCTTTGACCCTGGCAACACATGATGGCTGAAATATGATTGGATAAAAGCTCTAACATAGACATACACTGCTGGAAGCACCCCAGTCCAGAGACACAGAGACACGCTATGAAATGAAGAGCATAGACTATTAGGAATAATCTAAAAAGATTAATGGGAAAATATTAAAACGTAAATCAGTGATTCTGAGTTTAGGCCAGCAGAGAAGGCCTTGCTGGCCCTGACGGCCCACCACTGTCCAGATGAAAATGTTGTACCTCTTCCACACTGAAACACTCATGCTCCTCTATACTGAAAAGGCCACCCTAATGAGTCAGTTTAGACTCGATTAAATCTTCTAACTGCTTTTACTATTTAAAGTCTATCAGCGATGTAATTATAATGTACAATGTCCATTAACACAGTTGCCAATGAAAGCTCACTATTTTTATCAGGCAGATGAAAGACATGATTGTGTGGCTCCTCATCTCCATTGTCTGTAGTGAGAAGTTGACATCGTACAGGCCTTTAATTTGCACTGATCCACCTCCTTGCGGTTAGAAGTCAGCTGTCGGTGTATTTCAGCAGCTAGCACTTTGATATGCAATACCTCATAGAGCCAAAGCACCAAATGGAGCTATTATACAGTGTTCAGCTCACTAATAGATTTATTAGAGGGCTGGAGCCAGCTTGCTACAGAGGGTCTCAGGAAAAGAGGGGAGGGAGTGATCTTTGCATCTGCATGCTATGCCATCCTCAAAAAAAGAACCATAAATTAGCGCCGTAGGCTGAGAATGTGAAAGAGATGTCTAGCGAGAGTTCTCTGTTCTCAAACCCTGGTGATGGGTGAGGTGGCCTCCTTCAATATGCATAGTCATAGAATCAGGATCACACTTCCCTTATCAGGGCCCATCAGAATGCCTCATCCTTAATCATCTGCAGCAGATAAAGGCCATTAACCAACTAAATTACCTATTTAGCATTTGATTATCCACTTTTTTTTGCTCTCTGGAGGCTGCCTGCAATGTACGTACATATCCTTCTACATGTTGACCTACACCATTTCTAATCCAAACCACTATATATACCCTACTCACCAGGGCTATGCTGCAATACACTGTCGATATATACACTGCAGCTTTGCTCAGAATGAATTTCCACTTTGAGCAGTTTTCAATTGTTTTTTGTTTTTTTTTCTCTTGTCTTGAAATGGTCTCCATTTCTTCCCTTCTCTTCCCTCTAGCCCTAATGAAGTATCCTAAAAAGATGACATGGAGTGAAAATGGTGAAGTTTCAGGCTGCATATTTGCATTTACGGAAAATACTGAATGATAAAGCACTCTGACAGTCCAGTGCACTTAGGCAGCACACACCGTAAAACATCTGTTGAAAGCTGGGCATAATTCATTCCCCAAACACTCATGCACGTACGCTAATAAAACTCTCTCTTCATTTATCTGTGTATAGATGTGTGTGTGTGTGTGTCATCTCTCACTCGCTCTCTCACACACACAGACACCCTAACACTGATCAGCCCATGAACTTACATTGTATGACATTTGCAAAGAGCATGGTCCAGCCAGAAATATCATAAAATGTTAAACTTGAGAGTAAGATAAAAAAAAAAGGAATTGTCACCTTTGACATTCAGCAGCCACCAGAAGTTATGAATGTTATCAATTTATGTGACAGGTGTAAAATTAACGGTTAGGGTCAAGGATGAAATGCTGGATTTTAAGGTCTCAAAAATAATTGTATAAACTAGCAAGTAGAAATATCACAGTATATGTCAAAATGTTACTGTACAGGCAACAGTCAATGCCCTAAACCCCTCCCCCAAACAGTGATTGTCCAATCATAGTTTAGCAATCGTAACTAACTATTTATCTATTAAGGGTACTTAGTAGAGTGCAGATCTCCATCAGGTGTGTCATTAGCTTAGACTGAGTCCTTCCCTTCCACAGAATTCACCATGTTGCACCATAATGTTCCTACATTAGCGAGGGGTTTTCACATTTTTATGTAGAATTTGGTGACGTGAATGCAATGGTTGGAAGAAGAAGGTGACAACCAGGGCTGACCAACCATTTTGTGTTGTGAAAAGTATGTGAACAAATGGAAGATTAACTTATTATTCACCTGAGGGCAACTGTTGTTTCCTCCAAGGGAGGGGTCAGGTGAGGGGTATTCTGTTGGTTCCAATCAGAAACCTCATGGCTAGATGCCTCTAAATCTAACACACTGTTCTTTTAAGAGAGGCGAGGAGTCAGTGATGGCAGTCAGTAATGTAGGTTTTTCAAAACTTGTGAATCACCGCAACCATTAGAGGTCATTCAACATACAGACATGTATACAGAAATAGTTATATTAGACTGATTGGTCCAGAAGTGTTCTAGATTAGACGCGGACAAACAGGTACGCAAATCCATTTAATCCGTTTAAGATCCTTTTGCAAGTCACCCAGAAACCTTAAAAAGAAAGAAGAGGATGGAGTTTTTAACCAAGTCACAGAGTAAATTTTAGTTATCTAATAAATGATTTAAATTTGATCAGCAATAGTTTTTATTTCGGCTGACTAAACCATCAACCAATTGTTTTAAAAAATGACGATGAATTTTAAGCATAAAACAAGCCTCAGTAATTATTGTGAATTCTATACAAGCAGTGCTAGATCTTGATAGGTGTAATAGCGGTGACTTCGTGTCGTGTAGTGAATGGTTAATTTAAAAAGAAAAAAAAAGCTTTCTCTCCATCTATTTAAATGTTAAGATACATGGATACAATAATCTGCATGTTCGTAGCTTTTTCAAATCGCAGAGTATCTGCATAATGTAAACAGACAAACACAAGCATATCTTCACACCTGCTGCATTTAACCCCCCTCTTCCATATGCTGCAGGTCAAGTATAGGTTTGAATCACAAAACATTTGATTGTTCTGTGCAGCTGTTGAATCTCTATTGTGCACAGCAAAGCCTACAGTATATCAGTGTTCACAGGACATATTGTAATGCAGAGAATTGGCTTGATATTCGCTCCCTCCTCCCTGTCTTCCAAAGATTACTGGATACTTACAGCTCTGAGCATTTGTCATCCATTGCCTTTCTCATCTACCTCACTGGACATGCAAGGCCAAACAGTAGTAACCCAAAAGCCAGTGGTGTATGTGCACAATTTCCATCTCTCCCTCATTCTGTACATCTCCCCCAACCCTTTTGAAATGGTGGCTATGAATCTTCATTGCATCCGGCGGTGTGGAAAGCGGCCCTCTCCTAAATGACTATTGATGATAATGCCACACTGTAAGGAATGTGAACACAGTATGGAAATGGTACGGCAAGCCTGCAGGACTGGAGAGAGGAGGTGTGGGGTGGAGTACTGAGAAGCGGTTCGGATAGCCTGGGAGGGGATACAATTGGCCTACAGCCTGAATGTAAATTTTGTCCAAGGGGACATATTGTGTTACTTGTAAATAAATATGTCTATAACATACATGTGAAATAATAGGCTTCAAACCTATTAGGCAGATGTTTTTTTAAAGGAGCGAGAACTTCCTTCGTCCCTGCCCTGCCCATCCCCAAAGGCCATCTTTAGTGTTCTGTGGGAAATTATAGATGAGCAGAAAAATTAGGAGGCAAATATGATACTTAATTCATACGGCTGTATGAAACTGTGAACTAAAAAGGTCAATAATAGAGATATAAATACAATGCAGTCACGTACATGCACATTTCATATGGTCTGATATCTATACTTATATTTGGCTAATTTTGAATGAAATATACAATAGAACTCAAGCTATAGTGCTTTTTTCTCTCAGCTGCTTGGTCTTACATGCGCTGGTGATATCCACTCCCCAAGGGCCTATACAACTTGCCCTTGGTTGCGAGGAACTATGAAAAGTTAGCCCAGACGGCACAGTTATCATCTGTTCACAAGCCTTGAGAAAGACAAGGGCCGCTGCCTTACAATACAAATGTCATCCATCCAAAGCAAAACCACCATGAAGTGCAGCAGGCGCTGAGCCCAACACTACACCAGGTGAGCTCACAGATTAGTCCCTTCTATTTGATTGAAGTTAATCTCAGAACTCAGCTATGGCCCAATGTAATCAATGCACATGTACAAGAACATGCATACAATATGCAATTTCCCACATGTGAACAGACTATGCAGCTCATACATACTAACCTACTATAGCTTACATACTACATGTAGTATGCAACATTATTTTATATTATTTAGGTGACATTTTTGCTGTATTCACACCTAGCAGTTAAAATGATACCAGTCTGCTGTGCACTCATTTGTATTGTTATTATATGCAACCTATCAATATATGGTGTTTTCTGTGTTTCGTCATTTTCCCGTTTGCATGTAATTTTTATTTTATCCTTTATTGTGAATAATTCTGTTGTAATTTTGTTGTATTTAAATCTAAATTATTACTGATTACCTTTCCAAGGTGTGATGACAATGATTGAGATACACTATAATTGCCTCCGACAGTTTGCAGGTGCATGTGTAATTAACTAATGAATAAATGACACGATGGGTGCTATAAATAACCACAGTCATGTGTAATGACCATAAGTAAGGATCGCTGCTCTGGCACTGGTAGGGGACCTCACAAATACGATTCAGTCACAATGTGATTGTTCTTTTCTGTTTTGTTTTTTTTGTTTGTTTGTTGAGTCAGTGACAGACAGACCCTCAGACACCTTTTGCCTTCAAAACAGCATAAATTCTTCCAGGTACACCTGCACACGGTTTTTGAAGGAACTCGGCAGGTTGGTTGTTGCAAACATCTTGGAGAAGTAACCACAGATCTTCTGTTGATGTAGGCTGCCTGAAATCCTTCTATCTCTTCATGTAAATCCCAGACAGACTCAGTCAGAGCTCGCTTCCGGGACTTCTTGTTCTTCTTTACACTGAAGATAGTTCCTAATGACATTGGCTGTATGTTCGGGGTCGTTGTCCTGCTGCGGAATAAATTTGGGGCCATTCAGATGCCTCCCTGATGGTGTTGCATGATGAATAAGTATCTGCTTGTATTTCTCAGCATTGAGGACACCATTAATCCTGACCAAATCCCCAACTCCTTACAGACACTCATTATTGTACCACTCTTCAGCCCTTCAGCAAACAAACAGCCTTCTGCTACAGCCAAATATTTCTTTAAGTTTCCTTGGCCGACCACTGCGTCTACGGTCCTCAACTCTGCATGTTTCTTTGTGCTGCTTCAAAAGAGCTTGAACAGCACATCTTGAAATCCCAGTCTGCTTTGAAATCTTTGCCTGGGCGACACCTCGCTGATGCAGTATAACTACCTTGTGTTCCTCACCCAGTTTTAAGCCTCCTACACAGCTGTTTGTGTTTCAGTTAATGACAGTGTTTCAACCTACGTATGAAATTGATGATCATTAGCACCTGTTTGATATAATTGGTTAATCATACATCTGACTATGATCCTACAATACCCTTGACTCCATCTATCTGTCTATCTATCTATCTATCTATCTATCTATCTAGAACAGAGGTCACTTATGACAGCCACCAAATGGAACTATGATGCATTTTAATACAGAATTATTTAGATGGTTCCATAAAAGTATGCTAGCTAAACCAATTTGTGTATATGCTTGTTTTCCTCTAATAATACAGAAATTACTCATTTGAAAGTACATATTTTTGTGAAAAAAGAGCTTTACATTTAACCCCGGCTGTATGTACAGGTAATATGTCTTGTGATGTATATTGTACAAGATAATTATTTTTGTACTATTTTATGGGATTATCACCAATGCACAACATCGCCCAAAGAGACAAATGTGAAAATCTGTCCACAGACTGCTCTTTCTGCAGCTACTGCTGCAAACAAGATGGTCAGTTCAGTTTCTGCTCAGCCTCCACACCATTGAAACCAATCTTAACAGAAGCACACAGTGTTGCAGTTCTGCCGCCATGGCCACAAAGTCAACCACCACAGAGCATTACAGACTCTGACAGGGAATACGAGACCCTAATCAAGAACGTAATACACTCCCAAACGCACAAATCTTCTCATGCAACATGAAACACCGCAGGAAGCGCCTCTGTTTTATCTTTCTCCCAGTCTTCTGTCCTCCCTTGGACTGTTGATGTGGAATAGCACAAAAAGGAAGGCAGTGGTGTCACAGAAGATTTTCTGGAGGCCTTGACAGAACGGATGGGTCTCCATTACTGTAATGAGGCTACAGGAATGGCCGCCACGCTTCCCTCATTTACGCCATCTCAGCCCGCACCTCCTCCAGGGGATACACTCTTTCCTCTATAATAGCCTACTCAGTCTTCTTTTACTCTCTCTCTCTTTTGCTCTTTGCTCTCATTCCCTTTTTACTATCCCAGAAATTTACAAGAGGTGTGTACATTTGTGTGCGCGTACGAGGGAGAAATGTGTCACATGAGAAGCTTGAGGTTAATGAGAATTGCTGGTGTGCAAGTTTGCCGTTTTCTTGCAGTTTACAAGTCATTTGCATTTGATCTCACTACCAAAAGAAATTGTCCATTCAATCTGTTTCTCTTTCTGGTGCCTCTGTATGGAAGATTTAAGGCATTTTAAATCTTCTCTTTGGGGTGCACAAACACCAAGTATGTTTGGAGGAGATTATTGAACACTTAAATTTTTACTGATTCGGTTCAGTATCTTTGAGCATATGCACCGAATGACTGCAACAGGACCATCCGAAAATACAAGTGTCTGTTCTGTTATCCTGTACCTGCTGTGAGATTTGTAGAGTAAGAAAGAATGCACGCTATTTAGAGGAAAGACTGCGAAAGGGTTTATCTAGATAGGAGATTCTGAAGCCAGGCATCACAAGAAGGCATCAGTTAATTAATCAGTCAGCTTTAACAAATGAGAGTGTAGTTTTATTTGTGTTCTACAGGCTGTGATATCTTAAAAGGTCAAGATTGCCCCCTCAAAGCGGCGACAGTGTACGATTGAGTTTTTGTCATTTTAGATTTAATGTTGTCTTTAACTTTTGAGCTTTCCCAAGGTTTGATTTTTGAACCTGTTACATGATCTATTTATTTTTTATTTTTTGACTACTGCCTGTAGTTTTTGCATTGCTCATCATGCCTTCCAAAGGTTTCCAAGGTCTAAAAAACACTTCTTCTCTTTAATGGCGTTGTCTGTGTGTCAGTGGTCGTGCAGTTTAAAATAAAAGAAGAGATCCATAAAAGAGCAAGTCTGGGCGCAGTGCTCCCTCTTGAAGCAGTTAAGAGTTCCAAGGCTGCCAGAGCCAGAATAAATTTGATGGTATTGAGGTGCTTTTTTATTTGAATGCCAGCTTGTTTAAAATTCTTGCCTTCTACAATGTCAGTGTCAATGTGATTATGGCTACTAGGCCATGGTTATGGGAGACTGTGCTCTCAAGAACAGCACCAGTCTTTTCAGTAAGTCCCCCCAAACGACATGTGTGTAGATTCAAGTGACAAAGTCCTCTCGCAGCCACAGGAATTATGATAGGAGCACATCTAGGCTTTAATTCAATACAATCTCTCATTCAGCAAAAATTTTTATCAGTCTTGTAGAAAAAAATGAAAAATCTGAGATTTTCTTTACATATTCAACAGACAAATCAGCAGCCATTGCAGCAACTTGCAAACAACAATTATTTTGTGAGCACAGACGTAACCACAGTTCCCATGAAAAAACTATAAGCGCAGGTACTAATATCATTGCAGCTTGGTTTTCTCCATATTTATAAAACTCACCAACACTCTCTTCTTAAGTCATTCAGTTTTGTCACTTTCTAGCTGTAATTTCTGCTGTCTGAAAATGACTCATAGACTCATCATTTGACTTGCCACTGCTTTGGACCTGTTTAGCCTGTGAAACAAAGATATTAAATCATTATTCAAAAAACTACCTGTAGGCAGGAGGTCAGGGTGGATGGTTGAATCAGTCAGACATTAACATGCTTCCTTTTTCCATTCGACAGTCAAAGTTGTTTTTCCTTTTAAAGCACGACCTCTATCGTCCCCTGATTTTAGCCTTGTGTTTATGATTGGAACTATGATGACGAAGCTCCCCTAACTTAAAGAAAGTATTAAGGTTGACATAAATCACGATCCTTCCTTAATCCAAGCCAAGCCATTTTGGGCACACTACCTGCTGCGCTGTCACTGAGCACAGGCACTGGATGTAAATGTTGAATGATAGATAAATATGGTTAAACTGAAATATTAAAATATCACCCTTAGCAATGTAATTTTATGTTTTTATTGAAGATAGGACGTGAGCATTCAGTCTGGGCTGGAAATCCCATGAAAGCCTCCAGGCTCCAGATTCTATGAAAGGTTGCAGTTTGTATCAGGTAACCCAGTCCATGAGATATCTTTCAAATATGTTTTAGAGTTGCCCTGCCTTCTCAAAAATTGATTCACCACAAACAGTCTGCTTCTCTCGGCAGAGGTGATGCCCACCATGAGCAGAAATCTCTGGCCTTTGGAGGCCTTGGTCAAAACAAAACAAAGTTCTTAGAATCATGCTTGAATATCAGTATACTGTCCAAACGATTACATTTCTGTAACACTTTTATCCAAAGCGAGGTTTTTGCCTACCGGCAGTACCCAATTTGCCACACAGGGTGCTGGCGAACCATTGGGAGCAATCGTTGGTTCAGTGTCTTGCAAAGCACACGTCAGCAGTGGATGACCCTGCCCACCTCCCTGATCTTAGTCACCCATTGTTCACAGATTGTTTTTCACCTTTTTTTGTCTGCCAAGCGAACATTATTTCTCTTGTGAATGATGCACACTACCAGTCGCTCTTTTGTACAGTGTTGATGCAAAACTGTGTGAGTGGTACTTTAATTCACTTCCTTTGTTGCAGCCTTTTTATGTGCTCTTACGTGGCCCCAAAGAGAAAATCACCCTGAAGAAGGAGCCTAAAGCTTGCGACATGTGTTTTCATTTTAGTTGTTTTAGACAATACCCATGTTCACGAAGAGTAAACTCCTGCTTTTACTTGCAGTAAACTTTATTTGAAAAGCAACATTTGAGTCCTTAGAAATTAAAGCTTTACCTGATTTCAGTTGTTTAGGTTTAGACCTTCATCGCATGAAGCTTTAAATAATTTCGATTTAAGGACCAAAGCATTACATTTCTAAAGTTTATTGCAAGCATAAGGACAGTTTAAAGGAGCTCCCTCTTCTCTTGCACATGGATATTTCCTTCAGCACACATGTCTCCAAGAAACTAAGGGTGTGCATGTGTCTTTACAGTCAATACAAAGCCCCATGTGAAAAATACTGGTCAAACACTCTCTCTCCATTAATATAGAATTTAATAAAAGGGACTATAGATGCATGACATTTCACTTTGAGAGTCCTCAAATCCCAGAAGTCAGGGTTTAAATGCTATTGATCTAATTTTAGAGCACACAGAGGTGGCGAGTTGCCCAGCTAGAGTTACTAAAGTCCTACAAAAGCATGCCTCTCAGCTAGCTTTTCAATAGCATATGAAATCCTTCCCAGCCTTTTCATTGTTTGCACACACTATAACAGGTAGATGAATGCAGGCCTTACACAAAGCGATGGTAAACACGCCGAGGCTTACAGTCTATGTTTGCTCATTCCTCCTAAAGAAAAGAATAGTGTTTGCTATGTGTTTAAGAATATTGGTTTTTTAAAGCACATCCACTGTATTGTGATTTTATAAAATACGTATTTAATCTCAATCATAATGTAAATTAATGGCACATGGTAATTTCACCCTGAGGTACAGGGTCTCCTGAGTAAGATCAACTAATTAACTCATTGCCAGAAGAAGTCCTTTTATCAAATTTCTCACTCTAATTGGAAGACAGGATGTTAATTTTCGGTGTCTGCATAACGAGCCCAGCACATACAGTTCTAGTAGTGATTGCAATGTGGTGTCTTTGCCAAACAATGAGTGCACAAACTGAAGGATAATTATGGAAAAGGTCTTAGTTTGAAACGTGTGTCTGTGACAAGTTAAATGATAATACAGTCTGTTACAAGTTTAAAAAGAAGGACATGCTCTGTAATCCTGTTCAAATCTGTAATGTGGTCAAAAAGATCATACATTCATGAGTGACAATCGATAAGGTTTGACTAAATACAAATTGTTGTAGGCAGATGCTATTTACACCGGGGTGTCAGGAGCCAACTAATTATTTGCAACCAGATTTGAGTAGTCAATGCAGCTATTTACACCTTGATGTATCTTGGAGAAGGTATGTTTAATACAACCTAACTTTTATGTTTGTATTTACTCATTATTTTAAACCAAACCATGATGTTTTCATAAAACTAACCAAGTAGTTTTTGTGCCTAAACCTAACCAAACTGCAACTGAAAAATGATGATAATAGATAAAAATGAATAAAGTCAACTAAGTCTAAAATAAATAAGGTCTATTATCAACACTTGGTCCTAAACATGCCCATCCAGTCACTAGATCCTCATCCCTTTATGGACATGTCTATATTCCAGTACATCAATGGGCCAGGGGTAATTAACCAAGTAACTGCTGTCTGGTTTTCTGGCTTATCAGCTACAAGTAGACACTCAAAATCCAAAATCTCAAAATCTACCATCCACTTTAAAATGGTTAAAATGCTAAACAGGAAAAACTGGTTGGCATGTCAAGAGTGTCAAGATTGGGTTTTTTTAGAGAAAGTTGTCAGTTGCAGTGAAATTTAATGAGTTTTGGTGAGATCTGGGAGAGTTTGCTGAGCTTTAGCTGGTTTGTGCTGCACAGTTATAGTTAGGATTAAGTCTCAGTGAAAAACTGTGCATATCCATCCATCCATCCATTGTCTACACTGCTTATCCTTGAGGGTTGCAGGAGGTCTGGAGCTAATCTCAGCTGACTGGGCGAGAGGCAGGTTACACACTTGGCTGGTCGCCAGTCAATCACAGGACAATACTGTGTTTATTGTAACCTAAATATCTACAAAAATATATATATTCCCTATAGATGTGCTTATTTGTAAATTTCATTCTTTTGAGTAAAGGTAAAGGAATCATCTCTATCACTCTTGCGATCTTGACAAGCATGCCATGCATGGTATGTTTGCCTGAGCTCTGACAAATAGCTTGACCATTGTGCTACACTGACCATTTTAAATAGGCATTAGTGAACTTATTAATCTGCACCATAAAAAAGATGAGGAAAAGGTCAGAGTTAATGTACGTAACTTACACATTGAATGAAGTATTGGGTAGTGGTTGATGGCTGATAACTGCAGACTCAAACTGCAAAACTCTAATAGATAGAATATATACCTGCTCTCAGCACTGATCTGACCTACTGGACACTACACTGCTAACATGCTGTTCAAAGCATCCACAAAGCAGCACCTGGCTGAATCGTTTCCACACCAAACACCTGTTTCAACAGTGAGCCAGTGGCATGAAAGACCATCTGACTTGAAACAGCAAACTCAGCAGTTAAGAAACTGCTTTGTTTTAATGGTCACAGATTATTGGGGCAGCTGACCCCTGGGGGAGAATGGTCTGCTCAGCAGTTCAGAATAGACATTATACGCTCACACCGAAGACTTCAAAAATAAGCCAGGAGCTGGTGGTAGAGTGGTGACTAACCAATTATAATAACAGAGAAGTTATTCATACATAAGAGGACGGTTCTTTTAGAGGTGGGGTTTTTCTAATGATTGGTTTATTTGTGTGTATTGAATTTGATTTAACTGTGCTGCAACATAGACTCTAATCTCTAAAATTGATTGTTATAGGGAAACACAGCCAAGATCAAGTAGGAGATGGTGGACGAGTAGATGGTTGACGATCATTTTTCTTAAATTAAGTGTGGTCTGTGGTTTTATGATAATACACTTGGAATCAAACACACGTCAAAAGCATGTTCAGTTGACTGTGTATCCAGTATCCGACATGGCCACTGTCAATGTGGTCCATCCTACAAATCCTACGGTAGTACTTCGCTAACATGTAATCCCTTAATATTGGTGTCATGTGGGGTCCAAACACAAGAAGCTGCCCATCAAAAAGTAGTCAAAAAGACACCTCCAGAAAGCAAACACGTCTCACTTCACTTTTTCGTTGGGATCCTGTCTTTACTGTATTTATTTGAACTACCTTTTAGTCTACCAAGGGTTTGTGCAATTACCAAGAGCAACTCAACATAATGGAGCAACATTGGACTAATTATTTTTCACTACTTTCTGTAATTGCTGGTGAGAATTTAGCTTTGGTGTTCTGTTTATCTACGAAGGTGCCTGTCTGCTTGACTGAGTGGGAGTTTCTTGTTTGAATGGGTTGTTTGGTCTTCCCTGCTCAGCTGAAAGATATTATCTGTGATAACCAAAACAGGCGACCTTGTGACCTTGACCTAATGTTACTACATGATGAATTTGATGATCATTCTGTTTATTTTTAGCTAGTTTCATTTGATTTTAGTACTAAATCTCTGTTGCTGCTTAGCACCCAGTGCCTTCTCTGACTATTTCAGTGCAGATATTTCTCCCTCCAAGGATTCTTACATTTTCTTAATAGATTTCTTTTTATTCTTATTCTCTGTGAAAATCTTCGGTTGAGGGGCACTTTTGCTCTTTTATCATTCGCATTTCTTATCCTATAACATGCATGTTGCAGAGTCCTTTGATAATGATCTATGATTACACACACACACAGAGAGAGAGAGAGAGAGAGAGAGAGATGCAGCGCACTACTTATACAAAAGTGGTCAGGCTTTGAGGTCTTTTTGACAAGAAGCCAACGGAGAGGCTTTGGTGTTTGCTGTGATCACAACATTAATTCAGACATTTCTGAACCACTATCCATGATGTATCCACATGTATCTTCACACATTAACAAATGTTAGACATTAATCCTTAAAAGAGATGCAGGCCAGGGTTCAAAGCAAAAGAATATAAGTCAAACGACAAGTTGCCAACTTCGCCTATTTCATCTTAAAAACAGCATGCATTTTCACACTGTTTAATCTACCAATCAACTTAACGCATGCCTTGAGATGAATGGAATCCATTATCTTTCCTCCACTTTGAAGGTCAGCCAACTAACTTTTAAAGTTATTGTCCAAAAAAGGACACAGCGGTGGTGGGAAAACATTTCCACTTTCAAGAGCTACCTCACTGGATGTCTGAAATTTCTCATTTGGACTTGACAGGGTGCTGCTGGGAGCAGAGCAGCATCACTCAGGGACAGCTCTCTGGCTGTGGCTCCTATCTCTCATTTTCTCTTCTCTTCTCTACAAATACGCCCCCATACCTCCTCACATAACCCAAAGACAGCCAGGCTGCGCAGCAGTGTGGGCTCCCCACTCACAACAACACAGCATGCTGGCAGGCTCACAACAGAGAGGTAGTATAGCTGTGCTTCACCACAGTATCATTGTGCCAAGTGATGTACATTTGTTGCCGTAAAGCTGTGACTACAAGGCCCGATGTTGGTGATTGTAGCACAGCCATGATTGGTAAAGAACACGGTGTACCTCTACAGTTTTATCAACACAGAGACCGCCATTGAAAATGGTCTTAATCAGGAAGCAAAGTAAACAAGTTAACAGGATGAGTGATGCAGCGCATTAAGCTTGTAGGATGTGGTTCCAGTCTTGATCTGGTAAGGATTTGAGAGAAAGGTTTGGTAAATTTTTGCTGCAACCCTAATGACATTTCCATGAGCCACGGCCCATGACAATGCCCTTTAGTCCTCAGACATTCATGAAGTAATTAATAGCTGACTTAGAGGGATTATACTACATGAACGTGCCTTTGTTTTGGTGACCTTGGAGAGGTTGACTAATCTCTCTAATTGAGTGGTTGTAAACACTATTGTTCCCACTCTGTTCCAATGTCAATTTGTTCATGTTTGTTGATGAGTTCCCTCGCAGTATCTTCAAGTGTTCACACCATGGGTGAAGGTATTATGACAATCTATTTATCTAGAAGCTATTTGGCACCACGAGACACCGCTTTCAGTGAAATGCCTCAGATCAGGAAGTGGTGCTTATAATTAATGCATTCAAACCAAAGGAGGGAAAAATAACTTTGCTTGGAAGTCACATGTAATATTAAAATCATGTTTTCAGCGTTCTCTTGTCTATAGCACTCTGCACAGCAGCAGGAAAAACGACACTAAATATTCATACTTTAATAGTATTTCTGCATTTTACAATGCGATGATGGATTTCCCTGTCTATGCCCTCCTTGAAAACCTAGTTTCATACATATTTAATAAGGTCCTCTAAACAATTTTTACATTTTGTCATCTTCAATGATGCATGCCATCAAACTCATAGGAAAAGTGCTTCACTCCACCCCCATTGTCTGCAACACCACCACCACCACCACCACACCCAGTTTGTTAGACTGCCAACTTACACAGACCTGTATTTATTACCAAATCTTAACCCATCTTAACCTTGGCTCAAATGGATGTCTGCAGTCCCAAAGCGCCTATAATAAAGCATGTTCATATGATATATAGTAAACGGAGGCATGAATTTGAATGATATGATTGCACCTCTCAAAAAAAAACATGTCTAGAGAGTGTAGATGTGCCTGAGCTAAGTGGGATACATTAATCACAGCATCCCTGAGGCTGTTTCAGTGCATGCTAAAGCAAATGTTCCTCTTCATTGACAGCGGTAGAAAATTAATGTAGATAAGACACACGTTATGGAAATTAATCAATAGAGAAGTGAACACTATGCTTGCAAAATAACTCCCACCGCATTTAGTGACACACCTGCACATCTTAATGTATATGTATGTACTGTACAATATTCTGTAGGCGTGGAAAAAAATGGATTTGTTCACCCATCTCTACGTGTGGAAATGAGAACTGAGGTGCAATGATGTAAGTTGACAGCGAGGAAAAATATGCAACCCCCTATTTGTGCTTCCTTTTGAATGTGTGCATCCTTATGTATGATGGCCTGAGACACTGTCCGGGACCCAAATTAACCTGTGGTGTATCACTGAACAGCTTGTGACAGTCCATTTCATCCTGAAGGAGACACCATAACACTGCAGGAAGGGAACCAACTGAGAAAACATGGAAATTGACACTTAAGATACAATGACAGTCAGCTTTCACACCATCACCTCTCTCTCTAACTCTCTCTCTGTTTCAAACACACACACACACTCTCAGTTTTGTTTCAAGCGCTCAGATGTCCTCCTACAGAAAACTCGAACGATTAATTCTGATAATAGGATTTTGCTTCCCCTTTTCTCCTAAATTTATCTTGCTACATTGGTCACAGGAAACGATAACCTTTGATAAATCAGCTCTTACAAATCATACAAACACACAACAGAGACAATATTAGATAGTAAATTATCATTTGGTCTCTTTCTCCATCTGCAGCCACAGGCTTTCTAGGAATTCATAACACACAAAAATATTATTTATCTGGACAAGAGTATAAAGCAACTGTTTAAACATGTTCAATGGAATTCCTGAATTTCATATTTTGTTATCTAGTTACAGAAGAAGCAGGACTAAACCCGTATATTTATATGTACTTAAACATTTGTCATGACCTGTTTTATTTCAGATATAACAATTTATTTATTTTACTCCCAGTTGCTGTATGGCACTATGTCACTGTTCATTAGTTACCTTGTGAATCCTTTAGATCTTCCTCATTGCCTGCGATATTTAACTGACTGTCAATATCTCACTATTTAGTATTGATTTACTGAGGGCCGGCTCTGGGCAACAGGAGGCCCTAAGCAAGATTTCTTTGGGAGCTAAATATATATATATATATATATATGAGTATATAAGATATATGAGTTTCTTGAGGACAACATGACAAGCTTTTGATATTGTACAACCACGATGTGGCAAGAGCATTCAATAACAATTATG
Organism: Pempheris klunzingeri; assembly: GCF_042242105.1. Classification (NCBI taxonomy): domain Eukaryota; kingdom Metazoa; phylum Chordata; class Actinopteri; order Acropomatiformes; family Pempheridae; genus Pempheris; species Pempheris klunzingeri. The sequence goes on along the minus strand of NC_092016.1, from coordinate 17,391,029 downwards.
CCAGCCTGAGACCTAAAATCAGAGGTCTCAGCAACATCCTCAAGGTACAAAGTCTTTTTAAATTGTCAACACAAAATGAGGGTGATGCCATTCTTGACAGCAGGCAACACTCAGCAGCAGTCATGCCATTCAAAATAATCTAAAATGACAACAAAACTCACTCAACGCATAGAAAAATTAATAATGTGAGGTGTGAATTAATATATACACTAACAACATGAAAGAAACACCTCCAATGAGCTGATTTACCGATTGTTTTGAATGCACAAACAGGAGGTTTTGCATTGCATTGGAAAGAGACACGGGGCCCCCCACAACTGCATATTTACTGAATAGGTTGGTTTAACACAAGACATAAAAAAAGTGGAGTTTAGAATTTGTCAGGAGTTTAGAATTTTATTTAGTGTGTTCAGGCCCACGGTAGTGTGTGATATGATCCTTTATTCTCGATTTCTTCCAAAACAATGGAATATGTCTACGAAGTGAAATTTCATCAGCAAGGAAGCTGTCTATCGAAACACAAAGAGGGAATTTCATACTAAAAGGACCATAACTTTGACAGATACTCACTCGATTTGGCAAACTCAGACTGTTGAAGCTTCAAAATGATTTTGACTGAACTTCAAAATGCATTTTTTCACAGATTGAGGGCTGTCAATTTTGTCCCTCATTTCTTGCAGTGAAGTCATGTTAGGAATGGATCTCTTCACAGCTGCTATGCACAGGAGAAATCACAGTAACCGAAAACTCTCTCAAAGTATATACAGTGGGTACAGAAAGTATTCAGACCCCTTCACTTTTTCCACATTTTGTTATGTTACAGCCTTATTCCAAAATGGATTAAATTCTTTTTTTTCCTCATCAATCTACACACAATATCCCATAATGACAAAGTGAAAAAAGTTTTTTAGAAATTTTTGCAAATGTATTAAAAATAAAAAACTGAAATATCACATGTACATAAGTATTCACACCCTTTATTCAGTACTTTGTTGAGGCACCTTTGGCAGCGATTACAGCCTCAAGTCTTCTTGGGTATGATGCTACAAGCTTGGCACACCTGCATTTGGGGTATTTTTCCCATTCTTCTCTGCAGATCCTCTCAAGCTCTGTCAGGTTAGGTGGGGAGCGTCGCTGCACAGCTATTTTCAGGTCTTTCCAGAGATGTTCAATGGGGTTCAAGTCTGGGCTCTGGCTGGGCCACTCAAGGACATTCACAGACTTGTCCCGAAGCCACTCCTTCGTTATCTTGGCTGTGTGCTTCGAGTCGTTGTCCTGTTGGAAGGTGAACCGTCGCCCCAGTCTGAGATCCTGAGCGCTCTGGAGCAGGATGTCTCTGTACTTTGCTGCATTCATCTTTCCCTCTATCCTGACTAGTCTCCCAGTTCCTGCTGCTGAAAAACATCCCCACAGCATGATGCTGCCACCACCATGCTTCACCGTAGGGATGGTATTTGCCAGGTGATGAGCGGTGCCTGGTTTCCTCCAGACGTGACGCTTGGCATTCAGGCCAAATAGTTCTATCTTGGTTTCATCAGACCAGAGAATCTTGTTTCTCATGGTCTGAGAGTCATTTAGGTGCCTTTTGGCAAACTCCAAGCAGGCTGTCATGTGCCTTTTACTGAGGAGAGGCTTCCGTCTGGCCACTCTACCATAAAGGCCTGATTGGTGGAGTGCTGCAGAGATGGTTGGCTTCTGGAAGGTTCTGCCATTTCCTCAGAGTAACGCTGGAGCTCTGTCAGAGTGACCATCGGGTTCTTGGTCACCTCCCTGACCAAGGCCCTTCTCCCCCAATTGCTCAGTTTGGACGGGCGGCCAGCTCTAGGAAGAGTCCTGGTGGTTCTGAACTTCTTCCATTTACAAATGATGGAGGCCACTGTGCTCTTCAGGACCTTCAACGCTGCAGAAATTTTTCTGTACCCTTCCCCAGATCTGTGCCTCGATACAATCCTGTCTTGGAGGTCTACAGACAATTGCTTTGACTTCATGGCTTGGTTTCTGCTCTGACATGCACTGTCAGCTGTGGGACCTTATATAGACAGGTGTGTGCCTTTCCAAATCAAGTCCAATCAATTGAATTTACCACAGGTGGACTCCAGTCAAGTTGTAGAAACATCTCAAGGACGATCAGTGGAAACAGGGTGCACCTGAGCTCAGTTTTGAGTGTCATAGCAAAGGGTGTGAATACTTATGTACATGTGATATTTCAGTTTTTATTTTTAATACATTTGCAAAAATTTCTAAAAAACTTTTTTCACTTTGTCATTATGGGGTATTGTGTGTAGATTGATGAGGGAAAAAGAATTTAATCCATTTTGGAATAAGGCTGTAACATAACAAAATGTGGAAAAAGTGAGGGGGTCTGAATACTTTCCGTACCCACTGTACATATAAGGCATGGCTGCTCTGTATTTAGATAGACTTGCAAAAAAAATCTGAAAATATTAGAGGAAGGTTGGTGACAGGTCACTTTAATGCAATTTATGTACATATTGCTGATGCATTTAGTTTGTTTAGTGAGGTTTTTTTTAACAGCTGTTATCAGCACAAACTGGGCGTGCTCAATGAAGCGAACCTTTATGCGAAATAATACACATGGTTGAAATGCAACTTTGACTGATTAGACTGCTCGGTTGAAACAATAAGGTGAATGACTTTAAAGCTTACGCAATAATAAAACCGCTCAAGTTCAAAGTCTGTCCATCGGCACATTAATTAACTGAGGTAACACGAGGTAACTTTTAACCTCGCTCAAACTTCTAACTTCAAAAACAGAAAAAGGTCATTAATTGCTTTTCCTCCCACCCATGTGGCTGATCTAATTTCACATAAGGGTCTCCTCTCACAGAAACTCTCTTCCAGAATCATTTCAGTCAAAAAGCCTCTCTCTCTCTCCCTCCATCCCACCCCCGCCCACGCCTTCCCCCCTTTTGTTTTGCAACCGTTAAAAGTCCCTACTTTTATACTATCAACAGGAGCAGCAAGACGCCCTTATTTATATCGCACATTGTGTCCTCTGCCAAACAAGCTGACTGTAATACATTTTAAAGGAATTATCATTAGGTAAGTCAGATAATGAAGCTCGAGATTATACAGATGGTACTCGCGCTGCCAGTGCCCTGATGATACATACTGTAAACAGACCAGGATTCAGAGGACAAGGACTCTACTGAATGTGTGTCTGCTATGCTATAATCAAGTTCCAATTCCATTAACCGAGCCCTGTCTTCAGCAAAATTTCTCCCTCATTAAAAGGTTTAGAGACTGCTCCACTTTCCTGTATCCACTCCTGCTCGAAAACATGCTCTTGCCTAATTCATTTACGCATGCTTCCTATACACACCAACTGTATAGCTGCAGTGATAATGAACGTGCAAAAGCAGCAAATTGGGATGTGAATAACATTTGCAACCCAGCAACGTAACGCAACCTAACCACCATCTCTTGGCACATGCAAGCACGGACACCCCCACCCCCAATCCCACCCACACACACCCACACACTCTCTCTCACACACACACACACGGAGGAAACTACGACAAACTGATACATCTGCTCTAGCAGCACAGCTCAGTTTCCTGGTAGGCCTGATGATTTGGGCAGCTCTTTGCCATTATGCAGCTGGCACTGCTGAGGCCTAAAGGGGGTCCACAGGGATCTCTCTACCCTCTGTTGTCAGCTATGCAAAGATACAGCTGAAGGTCACACGGCTCAGGTCACGTGATTTAAGAAAAAAAAGAATAAGCCCATTACATGTTTATCAACAACAGAAAGAAAATAGGGGGAGCTTTCAAAAAGCAATTACCCATGATATTCCAAACTTGCATAATGGTATTCATTTTCATGGAGGGGTTAGAGGGTGATATTAGAGCCAACAAAGGGAGCAGTTTTGATCAGAGGCTGAAATGGATAAATGGGAGGAGAGTAAGAAGGGATGGATCAACAGTCCAAGCCTTCAAGTAAATGCATTTCAAAGAGACGAGTGAATCACCCCAACATTATAGAGACAGGAAGCAAAGATTAGCACATTATGGGAGTTTACACTTTAGACTGTGCAGTTTTTGAATCTGTGCATACACTGTTTTGAAAGTTTAACACATAATGTATCAGAAAGTATCACAAGGTCTACAGTAAAGATTCTATAAGGCCGTCACCATGCAAACATGCTCACTATGACAATGCTATACATATCAATGTTTAGCAGGACTTATGTTTGCCATGTTCATTTTCATAGTTTAGCATTTGCTAAATAGCAAAATGGAAATATCATCAGCTTTGCAGGTCATAAACCGAGGAACTGAACAATTTAAAATTTTGACCTTACAGCTGCACTCAGAAAGGTCAGGGAATCAACAGCAACCATCAGATCAAGTGTGAATTTCATGACTCCGTAACTCTAACCCAAGGATATTTGTACCAAATTTCATACCAATCCATTCAATAGTTGTTGAGACATTTCACTAAAAAGCATGTGAGATACAAGAAAAGTCAGGGATGAAAGCACTCACCACAGGAGCCGAAATGCCCAAGACAGGAGAGTTTAAGATTGAAATTATTATGTAGAATTATTGCATAAGTAAAACTATAATCACTGAGCCACACGGACATAAATCAAGACAAATTAGTGTACAGATCTATAGGAGACGAATACCTTCAGCACCTTGCTCACGAGCAATATTTTTGGTAAAGGTTTTCCACCAGTGATCCCAGTTGCTTTGGATCAAATATGCCCCAGTTTTTTTTTTTTGCTTCTAGGTATAGCGCTCAGCTCCTCTAACCCAATTAATGTTACGCATTTTGCATGTAATGAGGCAACAGCCCCAACTTCATGTTGGCTGGCATGTGCTTCTTTCTCAGAGGAGGATGCAAGGGCAGGGATTAAATTGCATTAGCCGCATAATTATTTCCCTTGAAATGGATCATGACAAAAATTAGCGTCTTGGGCTGTGTGCAGTTATGGACTAGCCTAATGTGAACATTCCTGTGCTCTGCATATCCTCATATTTTTGTTTTTTTTTCTTGTTTTGCTGTTGTTTCTTCATATTTGGTACAACATGCTTTTTGTCTTTTCATATTAGTCTGTCTGCCTGTCTAAATCTGCCATAAGCTTTTATACCCTTACACATGGTGTAACGTAACATACTGTGGGAATAAAAGCTATTTCATGCATGCATGCTCTCCGCAGCCCATTCACTATAATGCAATGCAGGAAGACACTGTGAACTATGATTAATGGCTGTTTGCCTCTTGCATTAGAGATGAAAGAGAGGACAGTGCATTTGCTGTAAGAGGACCAGAGACCTTGTCTACCAAAATGGTTTTATTTTACTGAGTTTTTTGGATTTGGAACTAAGTGTCTGGCAGCAGCTCTGAATTCCTACTCACCCAACCTTGAAAAAATAGCACACTGCAGCATGATTACGCCTCTCATATTTTCACAAACTGTCACCAAAACAACAAGCAGAGGACACACATTGCTTCAGGGAAAAATATGCATACTAAGATATTGTTTCCTTTGAAAATACATGGGAGACCTTTAACTTTGGTATCTTGCCTTCTAAATGTTGTTTATGCAATGCTAAGCACAGTAACATGTCTTGGAGTAGGTTAGAGTGACACTGTCAGTACTGACGGAAGAACATTAGTCAGCTATCGCTCACAAGTGACAAAGTCAATTAGGATCACCTAGAGAAATTAGTTCAAGGCTTGAAATTACATATGCTTGATGAGCATTATTACCCAGGCAAGGAGTTGAGTGTGTTTGTGCATGTAGAATCATCTTCAAGGACTTCTAACATGATTCCTATGGTGGGGTTGAAGAGCCGAATATAAATGTTCTACCTGTAATTCATTTTCAGGCACACATCTGCTGCCATATCTAAAGACAATCACCTCCTGATTGTGAAAAATTTCTCTCTGCACTTCAAACGCCAGTTTAAACTCAGTATGTAGTATGCCTTTTACCATAGAAAATGTCTTTGATATGGGCCTCAGAAATGTACTAGATAATTATACGGTGTCAGCTGCTTAATTGGCTCACAAAACTTATAACAATATATGTGCTTGCGTATGTTTGATCTCTTTGTCACTTTTCCACTGCTCTCTTTTCACACCCAATATCTGATAAAGAGACACACAAACTCAGCATGAAGCATTCAAGGGAAACTGGTTGCCATTACTGAGAGATGTGGATTTAATGCAAAATTGGATTTCCTTGGTTGTGCACTTAAACTCCTAATGTTACTCCTCTCCAGGAAAGTAGAGTGCCATACTGAAACTACAGGAATCCACTTTAACTAAGAAGAGTATTTAAACTAATTACTCTTAGATGGTTGCAGCCATCTGGCAAATAGTGAGTTATTTAAGGTAACCCTGCAAACAGTAAGAGTTTCTTTTGCCAAGTCCATATCAGATGTCGAGCAAGGAGGAATGACAGCAGTGTGGCTGCTTGTTTTTCAGGCTTAATTAAATTTGTTCATCGACTCCCTCAGTAATTAAACTCTAGTGTATTTTCTTTTAACTTTGGATCATCTCGCGGGTGCGGACATTCAATTAGGTTCAGCAGGATCTCCAATGGAAGGATGTGTCCTTGTCAACTTGACATGTCTCAAGAAAGGTAGCCCAGACATCTGAACTCAAACAAGCACCAAGCACTCTGGTTGGGTGTCACCAAAAAAGATCTGTCTGAACTCCAGATAGCTCAGAATATAGCTGCAAGGCTCACCCTACCCTGTCCGTTAGGTGTGAAGCACAGTGCAGAGAGAAAGCATGCCAGTCTCTCATTGCAGAGTAGAGGATATGTTGGCATCCAATCTAATGAGGTTCTTTCGGAATATCTGCTATAGTAAACAACCAAATTGTCTGTACTCACAAATAAATAGTCACAGTCATAAATAAAACATAGTTACACTACCAGGCAGGCTACTAGGGGTTATCTAGTTAAACAGAAACCCAAAACAGGTGCAGTGTGCAGATCTGTAATATATAGAGCCATCACAATGTGGAACCGGTTACCAGCTATGACCACTGAGGCAGCAAAGCGAGTATTCAAAGATACATTAACAATAACCCCAAGGTCTTAACTTGGACAGCTATGAAGGAAAGCAGTGACGTGTTGACATGTTTTTTTCTTTTTGAGACATGTTTTGTCACATGTTACATGTTTTTTATATGTGTGTGGACAAGGATGTACTGGCACTGAAATTCAGCCAAGGGTTTCGAGATAGAAAGGCCTTTTGTCCAAGTATATAACTCTTTTGAACATGCTTTCTACCTAGTGCACACAATATTGTCAGCCATACCCAATGGTGCACATCTTTTTCATCTCATGTTTGTTTCTTCTCACCATTTTTGCTAATTACTATTTTAAATGTCATGTTTCTGAAAACTTAAGACACATGGAAACTCTTAACAATGAAAATGACTGAGCCAATGACATTTCAACAAAAACAAAGATCCAAAGTCTAATGTGGGAAGGGCTCGTATCCCCCTTCAATATTGTCTCTGATGTCTGTGGCTAGCGGGCCAGGCCAGGGCATGCCGCTGCCAAGGACTATACAGTAACTACTGACATCAGAATTTGAAATAAAAACTCAGTGATTACTAGTAGGTTCAGGAGTTGTTCCAAACTTCCTGTCGGCCAGCCTGCTCCATTGTTTGGACCCCAAGGAAGAGTAAGTGCTACCCCAGTGGCAGCTAAATAAAAAGTAAAGACATCTCAATTTTTATCCATTTTCACATTTCCATGGTTACATTCACAGAATGTAGACCAAATCAAAATTACTTTAGTAAGTAAGTTGGTTAAGTAAGACACAGGTTCAGATACTCAGTGATACTTGCACAAAGCTTAAAGTTTCTAGACCTTATTTCCAGGTTTCCAGCCCATAACCTTATGATTGGTGTTTCTGTGTAAGGGGTCACTCTTAGTGATGATAACCACAGATAATTATCACCAACCTGCTGTACAGCCACTAATTGTTTGGGTTTAACCACTTCACTCTCATTGGCGCTGCTTCTAGACATAACAGACAGCCGATTACACAGAAAAAGCTCTCAAAACTCATTGTGCTCTACCTGCCCAGCACCACACTGCAGACAAATTTAGCATCTAGCGGGTGAACATAGTGGTTAAAATGCCTCAGGAGTTGTTGACGATCCACAAGAGAGATAAAAGTAGAGTTAATCTTTGACTTAAATTGGTCAGTGGACAGAACTGCGACTCAAAATGAAATAATGTGGCTATTTGTCTGTTGGATGTATAAATACACACTGTTAGCATTCACCATATCAACTGAAACAGTGATGAAATGTCAATGTTGTGTTTACAGCTTCTTTCAATTGCCTGACTAAAAAATCAGTTTATGGTGGTTAAGCCATTCTATAGATACTGAGAATTGGAGAAATGTTGACACTGAACATTAAAAAGCAATTTCCAGAATTGTTCAACATTAACTTTCTCATCTGGCAATATATGAAAAACACTCAAAGAAAAAGATACCGAAGGTGAGCGTGTAGAAGGATGTGTGGAACCTGAAGTAGCAAAAGTATGAATATTTTGGCTTATCTTGCCTCCTCCAAACAAATGTTTCAACCAGTAAAATGAAATTTAAAGAAAATTGAAGTAAAACCTTTTATAGTTTATCATTTTCACAACTTCTGTACTACTAAGGATTATGTGTGACTACCAACACAATACGAGCTGCAAATGCTCTTTAATTATATCATACAATTATGTTGAACAGAGAAAGCACCACATTTCTGTGATTTTCCCATACCAACATATTTTTAAGTCTGTGATATGAACTTGACAGCCACTCTGCTGGCTATGTACTTAGCAAGAGAATATGCAGCAAAGGAAAAATCATTTTAATCCCATTTGGGGTTCCATGCTGTAGAGTCTTATTAATATGAAATATTGCTAGATCACTTGGTCCACAGGCAGCTTTGTTTGTTTGCTCAGAAAAGGGTTATCATCCATGACAAGCAGGTGTATCTGCCAGTCTCCAGCTTGCTACAGCATTAACAAGATCCTCATCTGGGAGCCAACACTGAAGATCAGACATAAGGAAGCGAGGGCTGCTGTTGTGACCATGTCATTGCTAAGACAAATGATGCACGACATGTGTAAAAACATATGTTTTGAAGGCTTTCATCTTGATTTTACAAAGGTCAAACTGCTTTAAAAGGGAACAATGCTTGTCTATGTGTGTTGAAGGCAGCAGGCATTTGAAGATGACTCACATTGTCACAACAGAAAGGGGGGACTAGAGCAGATGTGCAGAGAAAAGAAGAGAGGATGACAGTTGTATGGAGTTTTTTTGGCATCCTACTAGTAGCCAGGTGAGAGTCCTTTTTCCCTTTGTTGATATTTGTTCCATGTGCGTACCAGTGTGCTGGAAGTTCAATTCACCATTGATTAAACTCCAGTGTAGAACAGATACAACACAGCTGCAAAAGTAGTATTTAATGAACATCGAGCGCAGTGATTCAAACTGGCTACACATTATCCCTAACAGTCTGCAGCTTAATGTATTTCAGTCCTCTCATAGCCGTGTATCAGAACTTGGTATTACCTTGAGTGTGTCAGTGAAAAGCCCTCTTCCTGGCACCATCAAAGGAGGGCTAGGACTTCTGAATCGTGCCTGTCAAAATTCAAATGGACCCTTTGGGAGCAGTGTCATTCATCTCTCCTCAGTCAATAGCTGGCAGCTCCATCCCTCCATTGATTATCAACTGAGAGGGAGGCGAAGAGGGACGACAGGCAGGCCTTTTGTTCCCTCTCCTGAAGGAGGACTGCCAGCAAAATAACTCGCCACAATTAAAATCTCAATACATCAGCTGGAGTTTACTTCATGGTGGAGCCCAGCTCTTATCTAAGGCACTCAATGAAACGTAGAGACAGAAGACGTCCAAGTGCATGGAGATGCTTATGGTGCCAAACATGGTTACCTACTTCATTTTTTGTTGGTTCCTGTCTTGTTTAGTATTTCCTCAGTCTTCTTTCTCCTTCGTTTTTGTTTTGCAAACCTGCTTTGTCTTTTATCTAAAAGAGAAAGACTTCAAGTGTGGATTTTTTTTCTTTTTTTTAATTTGTCTTCAAAACGGAAATCACTTTCAGATATAAAAGATGTGATCATTCCACGTCAACAGAGGAATTGCTAATCTGACCAAGTGGAACCATCATACAAGGGTTGAGTTCGAGGTTATAGGTTAAAGACAGCTCAGTGGCAAAGGCCATCAAAAAGGTCAGTGCACTTGTTGCACTTTAACCCCACAGATGATTGCTCATCATGATGAATTAAGTCTCCTTGACAAAGCAGGGAGCCAAGTGGACAAGGGTAGAGCCTGGAGACATGAACTTCAGCTCGCTCTGTCAACTCCCATAGCCTCCTGCAGAATGAATAAGTTAACAAGCTGTCATAACATTAGCAAGTGAATATCTGGAGATTTGGATTCCAAATGCATCGCCCTGATTTGCCAGTGTCATGCTGAATGTGCCAACGGTCCCAGCAGTGTGATGTGAACACAAATAGAGTTGGTGAAAACATTCAAAAATTCACTGTCCGGTCTGTCTGTCCAGTTCTACAAGAAGTCTTGAGACTATATGAATATAACATTTCAATCATACAAAAAACAAACGGTGATTACCTCCATAGCAATGAGCCACAGAAAAATGGAACTGGGAATGAGGTCAGAATTCACCCTGCATTCATCCAGCAAGGCACAGTACCTGTGTTTAATGTGAGCAGTATACAGAAAGAGGGACTTTAATGGATAGATGCAGCAAGTAATTCAGGCACTGCATGGAACCTAATGAGGGATAGAATTCAGAGAAACCAATCTTTTTTTTTTTTTGCCCCTGTTGATGGTGGCACCAGCTTCTTCCATGGAGCTACACTGCCCTCTGAAAGGTGTAAGAGGTACTGCAGCAAAGGATACACTCAGGTTCTGATGATGTCCCTTTTTCCTAAAAATGTAGATGAAATAAAAACCTTAATGTGTTAGCACCACTGTCCATTTCACCATTTCACTGTAAAGGCAAAATGGTAAAGTTGGATATGCCACACAGCACAGTCCTAAAATATCAGAGAAGGGAAGCCAGGAAAGCACAAATGTGAATTGATCTCTCCAATCAGCATGATGAATGAGGAATGCCAGGCTTTCTCTCTGCAATGCCAGGTCTCGCTCTGCGGTGTTGTTCATTCTATGGTGTTTTGGGGGAAAATCTGGGTTTTGTAGTCAGATTCACCTTTAGTCATTAAATGAGGCGATCTATTACACAGATCAAGACAGTATTTTTACATATATGTATTTTCAGATGTGTTGCTCCAATCTCTCATTGCATTTATCTTGTGAAAACAGTGAGGAATGCAATCGTGGTGAAATAAAATGTTTTCATGACACATTACCGAATGTGGGTAGTCTGCAATCATGCATCTCAGTGTTTCCTTTCATAAATTTTTTATGGACAAATAATGCAGCGACAGAATATGGGAAGGCATGAGCATTGTGATTGTAGTTGGCTTATTTAAAACCTGGGTTACCTTTTCAAAACATTTCAAACTAATACATAAACTGAACTAAAAAATAAAAGAGAACTTAAAACACAAATGAATCCCTAAGCTATGTTTTCCTTACCTGCAGACCAAATATACATCACATACATAATTTCTTTAGGTTGCTGAATTATTCTTGCCACCTGTTCTCAGAAATTCACAGTGTTCACATCAAAACAGGTCAAACACAGTATGAGGTTTGTTTTCTAGCAACATATCTAAATTTAATACTTGCACCACTTTTCCTCTCCAGTCCTCGCACCTCTCCAGACAACAGGGTAAAACACAGCAGATGGTAACATCTGTAAACTTTGCTTCAGATTGCGCACCAGTGGAGGATCAGATTATATGTGGGATTCATTCATTACTTTTAATACTTTACATAAACACAATATTTAAGTCTTTGGCATTATAACAGCTTCTCAGAGCTCCGGGTTGTGCATCAGCTATATTTTTGATCATCATTCATTTTTATTACAACATTTCTCTCAACATCACTGCAGAGACTTTGGGCAGCAATAACTAAACTATTGAAAAGGTGAGAAGAGGTAAGAGGGAAAGTGAATACACCCAAACTGTCCAGTACAACCAAGTGCAGCGTGCACGCTCAACTCCCGCTTGCTTAATACTGCGCAACCTCAACAGTGTTTCACAGATCAACAATAACACACAATAACATGAAGAAGTTTGTTTCAACAAAATATAGAATAATTAGGTTGAATATACCGAAGATTTCTGATGAGTTACAGGAACATTTTGTGGTTCTATTTAAATATTTGTTTTAAAATATTCTAGTGATTCTATCAAATACACAAAAAAATGTAAAACAAGCTTAATATAAGTAATATACTTTAGAAATCCATGTAAGAGTTATAAGCATATAATCCAGGGCGATCCATGAGCAACGGTCTAATTAACAGCAGTATTATAGAATCAGAAAGACTCATATTTATTTATGTGTATTCATTGATTTATTCATCTGGAAACCTGGAAGACATATTAGAATATGTCTTGGCGCCATACTGATTGCCCCAAAGACACAAACATAATAAAGAAGGTGTTAACTGAATTTCTGATTTTATTTCTTTGATATTATTTTGATTCCAACGCTTTATGTCAAACTTGCAAAACAAACCTCTGCGCTGCAGATAGACATTAACATTTAAACTGGAAGTCTTGTTAGAATATAAGCTCATTAAATAAAACCAAGGGAAGAGAAGTGTGTTGTGAAGTGGCAGTGGTTGATCTGTTTAGTCTGTATTCTTGGATAGGAAGGTTGATGCATATATGAGTAATGCTGCACTATTGATTTTGTGATTCAAACAGAGCAGAAGCAATCGAAGGGTGTCCTTTTACCTTGTCAGATGTCAAGTAAACAGAGTAGCTTTTCTCATACGGTTTGTCTCTACTTCTCAAGGGCTAATGTCACAGGGAATGATCCTTTAACGTTGATCAATTCTGCCACCTGACATCATCATGAGAACAATTAACTCCTGTTCCAGCCCTGGAAGGAGACATGAGGGGAAAGCTGGTTATGTGGACAGATAGGCTTTGTTCTGAGTGCTGGCTTGTGTGCCAAAATATCCAGTCTAAGTCCTATTCTGCAGCCCTGTGTGTAATGTGTCTGGCACTGTTATCAAGTGGGCTCCAGATTTCTATCCACCCCACTAGAGTGGCTTTCAAACTTCTCTGGGAGCCCTTTTGTTTTGTGACCCACAGTAATTTAATGGACTATTGTGCAGGCTTATCGAGCAAAATTTATCCCATTTTCAGGCTACTACTAACCTGTTATAGTGTTTTATTCAGCTCAACACACATTTCAGTGACCAGGGAGCTCTTTGGCAATGTAACATGGCCATATTTTTGATATAAGCTTATACAGAATCATTTCCTGACCCAGTTTAATCTCCGCATGAGTCATCTTTGGGTTTCTACCGACATGCTCTGTAGCATGTTAATTTTTTCGTGCAGATTCTGATCACAGCCAATTGTCTGTGGTACATTAATTGTTGTTTCATGTTACACACAAGTGATGCCACCAAACAGAAGCAACTTTTACTCTTTTAGTCCCACATCTCCACAAATATATCCAAGCATTCACACACCATTATTTCCTAATACTCTCTTCTGTGTGAGCTTGGCTAGACACATTTCTCCTCTGCGTGGCATCTTCCCATAATCATCTTTTGCTCTCCCACTCTCTCTCTCATACACATGGCAATGTGTGCGCAGACTGGCCTGGAATATAGGAAAACCACAACTGATGGAAAGACAAAATGAGAGAGAGAGAATGAGCTTACTGATCCAGGCCATCTCTGCCAAGACAAAACAAACGCAGAGAGTGGAAATCATCTTATCAGGACGATAGCAGACAAATAAAGGGAGACTGTCAAGAAATTATCGCGTTGGTATTCAAGCCATGACTTGCTGTGTCTTGTCACAATAAAACAGAGGGAATGCAAGCAGAGCCTGAGAGAGAGAGAGAGAGAGAGAGAGAGAGAGAGAGAGAGAGAGCAAGAGAGTGGGACAGAAGGAGAGGGAGAGAGAGAGAGCTGTTGATCTGTTTAGCCTGCTTGCTTCATGCCACTGCGGCGCATCTCCTCTGAAATGGCTGTATTTGAAATCAGCTTTATAGAGTAGAAGACACTGCCGAGCTCTGTGTGCTGAGGCATGCCTGTCAGACCCAGGAAGAGTAGACTTCACGGATGAACTGTGATTGCTTACATACACAGCGACACAGTAAACATTAATCACAGACAGCGGTCTCTTTAAAGAAATACTTAAAAACAGTAGAGGATCAGAGACAGGTGGAGATCTGTATTGAAAGACAAAGGTCAGGGCAGGGGAACACAAAGAGTGGGTGAGACCTGGAGGAAATTATGTGCAGGTTATATGTAGTTTAAGGGATTTTACCATTTTTTTGCCTTGTAGGGAGAAAGAGTGCCGTGGAGAAATCGTGCGGTAGAAGAGAGTGCTGCTTGCAATTTTAATGCAAAGCACGGCTCTACTGCAACCTGTCTGAGACAGCAGGGACTCTCTCAAGTGGCGCTGACAAGGACCGTCTGTGAACCTGCCTGTGGATCATCATAAACCCTGCACCTGCTCATGACTGTATCACGGTGCCCCAACACTTAAAATGCACATTGCATACGGCTCAACACATGCTGAATATATGCACAATTATGGACCATAATTTATCATGTGTCCTGGTGTATTGATTATGTGCTCAGTGATAAGGAAGTGGAACATGCTTATTGAATATGGATAAAACATGCATTTGCATTAATTTGTCCACACATCTAATTACTAAGCGGCGACAAATAATCACAAAGGAAACTAACAGCTTTAATTAAAAGACTGGAAAAACGTAAAAACTCAGGAGATGAAGGGCAAAGTAAGCTAGCCTGCCAAGCCAAAGACATTTTTAGATGAGAAATGTGCACGCCCTATCACTTTTCTTTGTTTGATACAGACTTTTTGCTGCTTTTCGCTCTAATCGACTTTCATGGAAGAAGTGATTTGTAATTAATGGTGGTTTTGTAACTCATCTATATCCCTGAACCTTGACGAGACCGATCGATAGCTCTGCCTGTGGCCCGCTCTGTGAGCTCGCTCTCTCTCTTTCACTGCAGCAGAACCTCACAGGTGGCCACACACATTCACTCACAATGACAGCAATGACAATCCATAGGAGGCAGTTATAGTCAAAAGTTTAGAATAACCTTTGTGAGCTTTGTATAAGATTAACAACAGAGAAGACTGTGTAGTAGAGGGAGGCAAAAGGCCATGTTTTTTGGTGCTTTTTGGAAACGACAAGATAAAAGAGTTCTGCGTAAAGCTGATGGGAACTGCAGGGTCAGGTGATCACTCGCTGTGGGTTCAGCAAGCAATGCCTTTCACATTACACATTAGGTTGGTTATTGCTTTAAAGTCGCCATTCACAGACCAGAAGATGTCCGAGTGCAAACACATTAAATGACTATTGCCGAAAAAATAAATACCATAAATACTGTTATAAATGGGGTTTGATGTGCCATTGCTGTGGGTAATGTAAGCACTAGGTGCACAAAGCAAAAGCATGTGCTGTATTTGTGCAACATTGTAAAATCTAACAATGTTATAGATGTGAAATGAATGGATTATAAATTCAACACTGACATCAGGAAATGAACCAGAAATAAGCTCTCTTGACAAAACAAGAAAAACAAATATTTGATCAAAATTGAGTCAAGAGTAAGAACCTGAATGCTTTCTCTCTTTCCTGCCATAAAGAGATATTTACTGTTGCATTCCACCGCTCATTGCACTGCTGCTCTTAAGTTCATATAAGTCTCTCCTTCTTCCAGCTCACTCCCTGGGCTCCTAGTGAGCTCAGGTCTTTATTTGATTTTATGTCTCTTTCAGACAACTGTCTTTCAATCATTCCTCTTGGGGTCATACCCCTGAGTTGTTCACATAAAGAACACTGCACCACCAAATGTACGCTCCAGTAAAGAAAGAGGAAAAAAAAAAATCAAATCCAGGAAAGAAAGAAGAAATAAGATGGCCAGATGGGGGGATGGGGGGGTTAATGATAGACACTAACCACATTTTTCCTGAAAGGTCACTTCACAGACAGATGGCAGCCCTGTGCTGTTCTTTTAATGTTCCCCATCATAATAGGTCCTGATTTTCATCTTCCATTTCCTTTATTTTGGAG
Source organism: Pempheris klunzingeri (assembly GCF_042242105.1). Lineage (NCBI taxonomy): Eukaryota > Metazoa > Chordata > Actinopteri > Acropomatiformes > Pempheridae > Pempheris > Pempheris klunzingeri. The sequence continues at coordinate 17,374,775 of NC_092016.1, read as the reverse complement.
AGTCACCCATTCATTTAGCACAGGGAAACTTTCCCCTCGCCTTGACACAATATCAATCACGCCAGTGTCACAACCAAACAACGCAGGCAGCACCAGTGTTATTAACAACCTTATCAGATAAGTTGAAGAACAGACCAGCTGCATCTCCAACATGAAATGACATGAACAGGTGCGCAGGGATGACACAAACAAATTAGAAGAGAAGGAATGTGTGACAGGACGTGCTATCACCTTGTGTTAGGTCCAGGAGGAGTGGCACTATATTCAGTCGTGTCAGCAATCCTACAGCTCTCACACACACACACACACTCACAGACACACACTCTGGATGGCTGCTAAGGAGCCTGAAGAGTGGGATGAGGTTGCTGTAAAAGCAATTTCCTCATGAGAGAAAGGTCTCATAATTCTTGTGAGACAAAGCATCTGGGATGATTGGGGACAGATGGGAAAAACTGTATGAAATTCAGCAATGTCCTCATTCACTGCAATTGTGTTTTTCGGTAACCTTTCTCTTGAAAGTTTCGCTGATGTATTTCCACTGTTTTTGAGGGACTTCACATTAATCATGGTTGACAAGCAGCAAGGCTTTCCTGTTGACGGCAGTGTTTCAAATGTGGAGTCTGCCTACAGGCATGATGTATTGCGCTAGAAATAATGCGTGTATTTAGTCATCTCGTCCACAGCGAGCCTTCTTGATCACTTATCACTAATTAGCATAAGTTCAAATGCACATTGCACATTTTTGTATTTGCGAGATATCCATCTTACATGGAAAAAAAACATTTTCTGTTATGCTTGTAGCTCACATGCCTCAACAAAGCATATTTCCAAACCCTGAAAAAAAATGGGCTTATTCTGCAGTATTAAGGAGAAAATATCCAGCCAAGCGAAAGACATAAACAGGAGCTTGACTCTACTGTTTATGTCCAAACATGGGAATGGTTGGCCTGGCTGAGGCATGACTCAGTGGTTCAAAAGATGGTTGTAGCAGGTGAAAAGCTGGAGCAGAGCCTGAGACTATGCTCTGGGGCGGTGATATTTATGCCTCCTCCTTGTCTCGCACTCCCTTTTTCTCTGTTTTGGTTGCAAAACTTAACACAGACAAACCTGTCACACTTTCACTTAGCTGATTTCCCAGCTGTGCCGTTGGTTGTCATTGCAGTGCTTTGAAATTAATGGTTAATATTACTGACAATGTTTGGTCTTTTAATTCTCTACTGAGTAATTTTATCTCTTTATACTGTAAAAAAAAAAATATTCATATCCAGCCAATATGTAGAAATTCTCCTCTATAGAAATTAAAACATACACACATGCTCATGAATGTCTATTTTCTTCATTTCAGTTACATTTAAGCAATGATTAATGCAGTATAAACACCGCACTGGCTGTGACCATGTACAGTGCAGCCATAGAATGCAATGCTGAGAATAGTATAGTTTTGCAACTTTAGTCATATCTAACACATTCAATTTATGAATAGAAAGTCAAGTGGATTAAGACCTTGGATAAACAGAGTAAGTGTCAAATATTGTATTCAATATCTGCAACAAAACATCCACAAACAGATGCGAACAGACAGGCATAGTGTGGAAAACTGCCAACATTGACACTAGAAAGAAGGTCACACACATGGAACAATGGCTTAAACATGTCTGAAAGAAAGAAGAATGTATTATTTCTGATCACCAACCATCAGCTCAACCACAACCTCCCACTCTCCTCCACTCCTCTCCATTTATCTTCTCTCGTGTTACTGTGTACTTCAACAACCCCTACGTCATGTCGACAACAACCATTATCAGAAATGAAATGTTCCTTGAAAAGAAGACATTTTTAAGGACTTAGGAATTTGTCAGCAACCAGTGTGTTTGTACAGTGGTACAATGTTGCATTTTATTTCAGAATAAAATACACATTTAAATTATTCAAAGCTGCTGGAGCATTTGTGGTATAGCAGCACTTCTCATTTAATGGGCCATCTTCCTGATTCATCTAGATGACTGTATTATGCTCTATCTAGTATAATATAGCCATTATTTTTTATTTTTTTATAAAACACTGATCACATAAAATGTTGTTATGGCAGACATTAGCAAACAGCTACCTAGTGACACATTAAGCAGACATATATGCAACATTAGAATTATTTTGAAGGTTTTCTGGTCATCCAAAGAATGTACATTGAATATACACTTTTCTTTTAGCTCTAGTTTGGTCACCACCAACTCTGCTAACTTTGTCTGTCTGCTGTTTGGTGCTGGGCAAGTGTTTTTCAAGCTTTTCCACACTGAATGTGTGTGTAGAAACGCTGTTGGTGAGAGTAGTGAAAGTGAATCAAAATAGTAAAGTTATGGGCCATAAAATTAAAACAATGAGCTGAAAGATGCTAAAATGCTCAGTAGAGCTGAATGGGTGATCGGTAGGGCGATAAATCCATGTACAATGTACAATATGTAACTAACGTTACCTCTGTAGCTCTGTTCAGCAAATGCTTTCTACTTTGCCGGGATCTTTAGGTCAGTTCAAGTGTAAATGTTAAAACAAATGTAAAACAGAGAGCATGTTTAACCTAACCTAACTTTATGTGACAAGTATTTAGATAACATAAGCAGTATTGACCTCAGGCAAACATCACGGACAACTTCAATCCTTGATTGTCAATGTTGTTCATTTCTCCCTGATTTTAGAAGAGGGCTAACGTGCTGTGACGGATATGAAGGGGTTATTGTGGTTAGAGCAGCTAAACTCGGTTATGGTAGCCTCAGAGCTCAGAAACAAAAGCAGTGCCGATGCTGAAACACAGAGGGCAGTGCCTCCTCAGACGTGCGGGAGCCGACCAATCAGACTGGGCTTTTGAGGAGGAGTGCCTTAAAGAGACGGGGAGCTAAAACAGATTTCAGTTTCAAACTTGGGGTGAAAATGGGTGCTGCAGCAATGTACAGTATGAGAAAAATAATGTTTGAACATCAAACCGTTAAAAGCTATTTCAGAAGGACCCTCAAATAAAAGTTTAAATTTGAAAATTAGCAAAATAGGTCCTCTTTAAAAATTCACTGATGCCTTATATTTAAAACTGAGAGCAATTACATAAAGCCGGACACAGTATTGTGCACACGTCTGCAAAATCTAAGTTTTGTCGTGTTCTAAAATAGGGGAGCGCTTTTTTTTTAAGTGTTGATGAATAATTTAAAGGTTTGGGATGACGAGATTTCAAAGGTCTGGTAGAAATAGATGAAAATGCAAAAACAAATTGGTGATGAACTCTTGAACATGTGAGCGTGCATGGGAGGGGAAGGGAGAGTGGGGAGGAAGCTGCTGAGTGGGACAAGCCGATTGGAGTCTCTGCGCTCTTGCACTGTCAGATCAAAACGCCTTTCTGGGCATCAAAGACACCTGCAGCAGCAGTGTCTCCAGTGATAAAGATGCCACTCTCTCTGCCTTCCCCCTCCGATTTTAATTACAAATATTTATAAGCAGCTTAACTGCATGGACAGGGGTTTTTCTTTACCGGGCGAGGGTGTGGGGGTGTCTCGGTTTCAACGCAGCTGTTGGATACGATAAGATTATTTCGCCTTTTTTTGTTATTTTATTTGTTTATTTCCTGTTAATTATTCATACCCCCACACGATCATCGATTCCACTTTCTCCTCAATACGTTAAATGGGGGATAACATAAATAAATAAAAATTATAAATAAATAAATACATTATGCTTGGGATAAACATTCTCGGTGAAAAACTGGAGGGTAAACTTGTCTCCTGAGAAAATTAGACTCTTGTCTTGTGAGTCTGAGAGAAGGTTTTGCATGTCAATTTCTTCAGGATGTTAAACTCCTTACTTAACAACTTTCATACCTTTTAAATTTTTCATTTCCCTCGGCACACATTGCATTAGGCATAATGCTGCCCGGCTCAAAACTGCTCACCTGGCAACAGGTTTACTTCAGGATACGTAATTTCACCAAAGGTTTAGAGCCTATAATGAGAGGAACAGCGAGACAAAGGAGGAGAAGGGGGGAGAAAAAAGTGGAGCACACTCATCTTACACCTCACTACTTTAACCTCCATCGCACATTATAATCCTAGGGAAGTGTGGAAGTCACCTTGTACAAGTGGAATGTAAAAGGGAGACATGCGGCAGGAGTGTGTGAGAGAAAGAGATAGAGACAACACAGGTGTTTTTCTGTTTTCAGTGCACTTCAGAAACTTTAGAAAGCAAAATATATTGTTTTCCAGTGGAACAGGCTGACGGGGGTTGAAGGAGGTTGGGGGGCATTTATCTTATTTGGTTCAGATCTCTTCTGACTAAGCAGTTCAGAAAACTGAGTGGAAAGTTTCTGTGGGATACTATTAGAATGTCAATAACTCAACACCTCATGTTATTCTCTGTTTTTTTTTAATCAGTTCATGGATGTCAGGAAGACTAGCTATCAGCTAATGGAAATCCTAATGAAGAGCGTGATCACAGATCTAAATAGTGACAGGAAAGCCAATTGTAGGACTCGGTGGTGACGTGAAGAAGGTTTATTCTTGTCCCAGTGTTCGGAGCCCCAAATGTGAGTGCAGTGGGGGTTTATTTTGTTTTCAAATTGGAGGTGGACAGTAATTACATTTAGTCTCATTAGTCGTTCCCCCTTGACTCTGCATGGTCATCAAGGTAATGTATGTGGCCCTTCCTGTTTGGGCGAAAATGGATTTGTGCTGCATTAGCTGATGAGGCAGGTAAATTATATTATGTCTCCCAGTGTTATCTTAATGTCAGTGATTCTGGGATAGATCAGCCTTGTGGACTGTCTCAGACTGGTAAGCATGCGCTGTTTCACTGCCACCCTTTCAAGCGATAATATGGAGTAAATAGGAATGAGGCAGGCTGCTCTTCTTCAAAATCCTCATTTCAAGGAAAGTATTGCAAAAAAGTTTGTGGAACAGCACATATCCAAACACAATAAATCCCAGGTGCTGGAAGAAGGACTTGTGCCTGAAACATCACATGGCCTGGTGTGCGGACTCTATTTTTCTAAAGACCCCAAATGAGTCACTCAGGACTAATTTTTCAGTCCTGACTTATTTTTTTCTGCCAGATAGGACTATTGTTGGGGTATTACAGAGCCAAGGAAAATGTGGCCAGTGAATTACCCACTAAAGAACAAAGTTGTGTGTCCCACTCAAGCAGGGGAGGAGGGAGCAGAATGAAAAAGATGAAATCTTCAGCAGGTTCATAAGTCTGCGGCCTGTTGAAACCTTGCTGTGCCCTCCTGCTACCTTTCAGGGAAAAATGGATTAAGGTTTGCCCTTCTACATTTGTACTTCTTCTGTGTGGGAAGCTTGTCATACACTAAGAAAATAAAAGCAATGTGTAACCACTGAGCCATATTCTGCTATCTTGAAATCCTCTGTGGGAAAAAGTATCAGCTAATTTTTAGCAAGCATACCAACAGCAGCAGCTAATGGACTTTGGTCATCGGCCTGACATTGACCAAGACACGGATCGCTGCCCTATCTGTCAGAGTCGGGTTTTAGGGGGTAATTTTGAGTTTAGCATTTATGCAGACCTTTTAATATTATTCAGGAATATGCGAGTCAGTTGTGTGTGTTTGTGTGTGTATCTGTGCATGTATGTGTGGGAACAATATAATTGCTTTGTGTCATTAGTATGCATGTGTCCAACAAAGGTTACTGAATTACCATCTATATGTCTGTGTTTGCCATTACAATATGGTTTAATGTCAAATTAACATAGTCTGTCATTGTATACAGTATAAATACTATGTTTACCATGTATACTTCAACATGCCATTAACCCAGACATGATTAAAAACATGACAAGTCCAAGACTCAGAGCAGTGAAGTCTCAGTGGTACCAAGAGATAGTCAAGCTTTTTCCCTTTAGCCTGGAGAGGTTCTGACATACAGTATGACTGGACTATGAAATAATCCAGATTCACTCAGAGCAATTTACTGGAGCTAAAAGTGTGATAGAAGGTAATAAGTGAGATCACTTCTGAAGTGGGCAGAGTATCAAGCACAAATTCTCTGTTTATTCTCTAAATCAAAGTGACTACAGTGTTCAGGCTTGTTTCCAGGTTGGGGACCCCTGGAAATCTACTTACCTATTGGTTGCACCTAATGTTATGTTTCACGGACAAGAGCATAAAAAATTTATTAAAAAAAGAAACAGTTCCAAGGCTACTGGACACCTCATCAGTGCTCTAATTATGACCAGAGGGGTCAAGATGTCTGTTTTAGATGTAATAGTGCAAAAGACTTGTAACAGTAAAATATCTAAAGTATAAAATATGAATCATGTTATTGTAATACTATATATGTATTTGCATATAATCAGTATTTTAACGTGGCTGAATTGGATATTACCATGTATTGGGGTACTTTTATTTACTGAACAGTTTCGCATTCATTTCCATAACTAGTAACAACAGCTAGAAAATAAATAGCTGAGTAAAAAACAGTGAAATAGTGAAAAAGTCCCACGTCAGATTTTGACTGTGTGTCCAATAGAGGTCTCCGAGCAGACATACACCAAAAAAGTCATGTATTGCCATGCAGCCATATTCTCCAGTGCATAAGTCCAGTGCATAGTTACTTTCTAGTTGTTGCATTCAGTAATTACACCAAAAATGCTGCTCCTCTCTGGCCTTCGGTTACTGAAGGTCTGCCCAGACAGCGGTAACCCTACTGTTTGATTCTCACAGAAATCAAGCAGAGATATTTGCGAGTTTTGTGCTCCCCAGGGGAATTATAATGTGTTTGGCATCCTTTGCTGTTTTGTTTGATTTACATTCTGTTACCTTCAAGGGAAACGATATGGGGATGAGCAGGAAAAACTAGGTCACCAAAAAAATGGACCCTTAGTTTCCCTTAGTCGAGACCTAAGATTGTAATATGTGAGAGAAGACCTGAGTTAATGTTTTGTTTCAGACCCAAGGTCCTCATTAGAAGCATGAGACACATAAACGCCAGAACAGCCTTAAACCTTGCCTATCTGCCTGTATTGGGGAATGATTTCTTTCTACTGAACAAGTTCAGAAACCCATCTGCCCTTAAAAACGGTCAAATATAGTAGAACTATGTGAAACTACTGGCTACAAGAGTTTTACTGAGACTCTCAAGGGATTACAATTGGTCCCAAAGTGTTCAGCCACAGGTTTTCGGAGCAGTAATGTATCAATTGGTACCAAACCAATGAAAACAGCTGTTTGGGAAAAAGGTAATTCCAAGAGAAAATGGCACATGTAGCCCTGGGTCCTTTCACAGTTTTTCTACACTGGATGAGGAGCTAAAAATAATAATTCACTAGGAGGTAATATACAACTCTGTAAAGTAAATAAACACCAGGAATAGCAGCGGAAGTTGAGGTGTCACTAGTTCTGAATGGAGCGCTGTTAGAAAGAGCACTAAAGCACAAGTGAGTATGAGAATAACGTGAACAGACACAACATCGATACTGATGTGACCTTTGGCTTGAAATACTCTCATACTCAAAGAGATCTGCATCATAGTTGTGAATGTCTATTTTCCAGATACACTGTTGAGTTACATACCAGCCTGGAACTTGTTTTGTGGGCTTATGAGGGCTGGTATGAGCCAAAACACATCATCTTTTAGTGGATTGGTATGTACCCCCAATCCTTTTCTGATTCTTTTTATTGTTGTTATCGACTATCAACAATACCCCTCTGGAACTTGCAGTAGCAAGAACAAACATTTTGGGATTTTAAAAATGTTGTAAATTTCTTTGACATTTATAGGTGGACCAGACCTGTAAAGCACTGCCGATTGCTGACAAACACAATTCGCATTTTGGTATGAATGATGAAGAGATGCTGCCCCAGTAAATTTGTCAACAGGTTCTAATGAAAATCTGCTTTAACCTCTTAAGACCCGAGCTCTTGTTTGATATGCATTTTTTATTTCTCCTTGCTATTTGGGCTTATTGGACCCTGTATAAAAGTATAAAACCTAAGCATCATCTTTTTACATGGTGTAGTTTTAGAGAAAAATTATGTCCACATATGTGGACAATCGGTCTTAATTTCCAGAAAACACAATAAAGTCACCTTTGTGCAAAACTCTTTATTTCCACCCTGAACATAGCAGTTTTTTTTCCTGACTGCTTTTGCATGTATTTATAACACATACAAAACATATTTTGAACATGTTTTGAAAATCACGGTGCAAAAAACAATATGAAATATCAACAATTTTGCCCACATACATGTCCATACGGCCCCAGCTAAGCAGAATTAACTACTATGGTAATATAACCCAAAATGTGATGTCCACGCATGTGTACGTCAGGTCTTTAGAGGTTACAGTGATATCATGCACAAAACTGGAATACTACACAGAGACAGCAAAGGAAGCCATCAGCTGTGATGCAGGTGTTTATTACAACTTGGATCCATTTTTTGTAGCAGGGGACGTCGGTATGATAAGAATGTATTTCCCAAAGTCATTGCTTAGATCGTGGAACATACCAAGGAGCTTACAACAGCTCCAAACGGGCAAAGGAGAAGTCACATAATCATGCATCTTTTTATCTACATTTATGATTGAGGGCGGAAAGAATTCGCACATGCCAAGTATTTATATTATGCAACAATATTTTTTCTGTAAACATAGCTGTCAAAGTCAGAATAGTACATACCATCAAGTAATTTGTGACTCCTATGGATAGTTGCGGAGTTACATAACGCTGACACTATTTGTGCCTCCCACAGATGTACAACAATAAGTTAATTATACGCATGTCATTTCTTACTCATGTACATGCAATGTTTTGAATGTTTGCTGTCATCACATACAACATAATTGCTGACAATAAGTTCAGAAAATTATGGACCAAAATTGACAGTGACTTACAATGGTGATAAGACGACAGAAATAGGTCTGACCAGAAGCGGCTGAGTGTGACACACAATCTACGAGTAACTTTATTACACGGTCTAGAGCCTTTTCAGAGACTGCTATTGTGAGTGTATATGTGTGAGAGGGGAAGACTTCAAGAGGTCCTCAAAATAAAACAACAAAATCTATATTTTTTGCTATACTGCCATTAATATGGAAAACAAAACTACGAAGACAGGAGTCATACCAAGACCACATGGATGTAAACATGTCATTTTTTGGGATTTCCTGAAGCGCCTGGTGCTGTGTTTTTTTCCTGTGAAGACAGTTTCTGAGATTTACGAGTAGATTTCTTTTGAGGCAACATTGTTTGGACTGAGAGTGTCTCCGCACAGAGCATCTCCTGTTAAAATTGATTAAATGGAAAAGATGGCAATTCCTTCATCTGACTTTGTCCCACAGGTATAGAGGAGAGGTTTGTTTTAAAGCCTAAATCAACTGTATTAAGAGCTTGGAGATAAACAAGCCATCTGTATTGTAAAACTACTCATATTATTATTAATTTGGAGAAAGGGGAAGAACAGAGCCATTAAGTTTGTAAAAAAAAAAAGATAAATGCAGCAAGGCAAACATACAGAATCTAAAAGTGTATATTTGTCAAGTGCTTTCTGGAATTGGCAACACCGATGATATCTCAAACTCAATACGCTGTGGCCAGAAAAACCTTTAGCACTGTTCCACACTGGACTACATGTGGATGTGTCTTGCAGAAAAGAGCAGAAAAGTCATTTTTTCTTTCTAGTATTCTGTTCTGCTCTCTCCTCCTTTTTGTCAAGCTCCAGCCAGAGGAAGAAACTGGCGAGTGCACACAGGAGGGCTGTAATGTGGTTTCAGTGTCTGGGCCCCTATGGTATAGTACCCTCAGGTGGAAAACCTCTCAGAGTGTGTTGGCACATCACTACTCCAATTATCAACAGCAGGAGTGCCCTTTCATTTCTATTACATCTTTCTTCCCTTCTTCTTGCTGCAGCTTTCTTCTGCTTTGCCTGTGCTCTCATCTCTGCCCCCGGCTCTTTCACCGCTACTCACCCTCAACACTTTTCTTCTAATCTTCTGTCTCTACAATCCTACCTTTTTTTCCTACTCACTACTGCGTTGTACTGCACTGATTGACTACCACTCTCACCAAAGAATTACTTACTTTCTCTAAGCCAAGCCAGGATTTGGCCGGGAAACGTCTCTCTAAATGGAAGCATATTGGACTCTGAAGATGATCAGACTGGAGAGGATCTGATGATTCAACTCATCTGTCACAGACACAGACTATCACTAAAACACTGCAATCCACAAGAGAACTATACTATCACATTTGAGTTGGGAGTCTCTAATCAGAAGACCAGTCTTATTGATTTCCTTCTCCCTACATTCACATCACAAGTATCCTCTTCTATTCCCTTGCTTTTTCATTGATTATTCTTTTTTTTTTCTTCTTTTTTCATTCCAGTTACTTTTAATCTGATCCGACAACCATGTTCAAGTTTTTCCCCTTTCTTTCTGCTCTTCACTCCTCATCTGTGCTGAAACTTTCTATTTATTTAATCTAACCTTTTTACAAATGAGCTGTTTGTGAATTAATGAATGTTGAATGTGGTAAAATAATATTTGATTTGTCATTACTTGTAACATCCTTGAAAGTCGTAGAAATGATTCATCTATAAATAAATCATTATCCCACATTTACGATATATTAAAGATTCAATAGTTGGCTATAAAATGTTGAATTTCAAGGCACTTGGTTTGAAGATTCTATTTGTTAGTGAGTAAGATTTAGCACTGATATAGTGAATGTGACATTTTTTCCTAATAGCAGATGAATATCAAGGTAATGCACTGTTTGGCGGCTTCCAAATCAGATAGCTTATATTTTCTGCTTCAGCAAATCAGATAGAGTGATTTCCAGTCATATTTGTTGGAAATATCTGCAGATTTTAGTAAATGATTTATTGAAGTATCCGTAAGTATGATGAGAGCTACCGTCCCCAGAATTACCTCCAGATACCTGTGACATTTGTTTCTATAACCACAAATTTCAAGGCAGAATTATCAAAAGAGAGCCGAGCTACTGAGGTGGAATGTGAGGTCCCTCTCGGATAAACGTTACGCTTCCTGTTTTTGATAAAGTCATCATGTCTGAGAAGTGCAATGATTAAAAAGTTCATATAATAAGAAAAAAAAGGTTGTTGAAGGAATAGTTTGATATTTTTCTTATTTGCTTTTTAGCAGTGAGTTAGATGAGAGGATCAATATCACTCCTATTTCTGTGCATTAAGTACAGAACCTGGAGGTGGTTAGCTTAGGTAAGCATAAAGACTGGGAGCAGAGGGGGAAAGCTCTGTCCCAGAATATGGCAACCAGCAAAGCTCACATTAACACGTCGTAACCTATCATGTTGGTTTAAGCCGTGCATAGACAGAAATGTAAAAATGAAAATTTTTGTTTTTACAAAGTGTTATGTGCTGCAAATGTTTCTTAGCTAATAACATTTTATACATCAACCCAGTACTTCCCCGCTGGTTCCTTGGAAACCCATCAGTGATGACAAGACTTCGAGAAACTCTATGTGTCCATTCCCCAAGAAATAGCTACACCACAACACTCCAAAATTCTCATTTCTAAATTTAAGCTTTGCTAATCGCCTCCTGTTTCTAGCTCCACACTTAGATATAGACATAGACATAGATATAAGACAAATTCATCATCAAATTCTCTGCAAGAAAATGTCAAACTATTACTACACCCTATCTTGGGGTGGCCACAGCCACAGATACAGATTACTGAAAGTCAAAAATGTATGGGTTTATTCAGAATATGTAGAGACATGTCTGGAGCAGAGGTTGACGCTCCAGGGTAGGCAAAGGCCAAAATAACCAACCCTACCTTAAAACAGCAAATATAACCTGAGGAAAATGAAAGAAAACAAATTTGAGCCACTACTCAGCCTAACTCAGATAAACAGGAGAAAAGATTAGCATTAACAGAAACGGCAGCCAATCCCTATTACCTACAGCACCAAACCAGAGATCAGTGAGGCTAAGATCTACCCTACACGTTATATGTGTGGCCGGTTGGGAGATGAGCAAGAGGAGCTTTTTTCCGTCTGCACAAATCTTGTCTCCCGGAGTAGAGGGCCATCTACCTAGGGAACCAATCACAAGCAAGAGTTGGCAGCGGCTGACCAATCCTTTTTACATGCACTCACTCACTCGGACACCTTACATACATCATGCTCGCAGAATAACATTAACTTGCTGACAAAAATACCACCTCTTTAATGTATAGGTCCAAAAACATTGAAAAACGTTGAAATTCAAGATCACTGTCTTGACTGTGTTATGTCCAAGCATGTCTGCTCTAGTGCTCCACAAGGCCCAGTGTCAGCATCAAACACGTTTGTCCCATGCCCTAAGGAAGACTTCGCTCGAATTGGTATTGTTCAACAAACACAACTTATCATTTTAGTACCAAATGACTGCATGCTGAGAGCAGTGAGTGATAAAATAATGAAGTTCTTGTAGCTGCGGAACTAAAAGACATGATTCATCATTTTGGTGATCCAACTATATTTCTCTTTACTTGCCCGCTGGGGAGACTTTGTCTTCCCATTATAATTAGCATCAAGGCTCCCTCTGTCTAGAAGCCAGCCAGCAAGGGCACTCAGGGATGGTTGAGTCAATATATCTTCTCTGCACTTTTAATACAGAAGTGCAGACTGACTGACAAGTCATTTCAACAGGGCTTGATTCCCAGATTCCCACCCCTTCTCACAGTGCAGTCTCTTATGGGGGCAACTGACACGAAGCAGCTGCTTCAACTTATCTTCAGCACATTTTCAAGGACTGAGAAAAACTTACAGAACTGATTAAAAAAAACAGACACCCTTTTCAGCCACAGTGGTGTGCATTATTACCTTCAATTTTGCACAGTTTTACAGTAGTTACAGACAGCTAAACTGGTTTAGAATAGCTGTAAATGCTGGGAAATATTAAGCATGGCAATATTAGGCAAATCACTCTGACATTGACAAAGACATTCTGATCATTTAGCCTGAATACTCACTAATGTAAAATATTAAGAATGGAAGAATTTGAAGTAAAAAAAAAAGCTCCAACAGAGGCTTCACAAAAGGCAAAAAATATATGAGCGGTATTGTGTTTCCTGTACAGAATAAGGGAAACATATAAAAATAAAAGATATATTGGTATATATAAACATATGTATTAGAGGTGGGACGATCTCTTCGATATTACCATTTGATACTGTCACAATACCTTGTTGCCAATTCGATATCTGTTGCAATTTTTTTTATTGCAATTCTATAGTTTGATTTATTGCAATTTTTGTTTTTTTAACACAGGACTATATTTCCAAAACCAACACATCCTCAACCCCCCTAATATTTATCTCATTAGATCTGAATCAGAACTCATCCTTTCTCATCAACAAACAGATTTAACAGATTTAAGTAAAAATAAAGAAAATTAAGATTAAAGTGTCTGATGTTACGGGGTATTATCAAACCGCATATATGACTCCACCTCCCTGATATGAAATTCTGAAACTGTGCCCAAGCCCTGTTTCCCTGCCACCTTTACAAAGATGGAGAGTTCAGATAATCACTCAGAAAGTTAGAAGTGAAATGTTAGAAGTGATTGAAACTGAACACTTTGCCCTTTAAGAGACGAATGTACCAAAATTATATGGGGAAAAAAGCAGCCCACACTTTTTTCAATGCCACCATTAGTGACAGAATTATTTTGTAGACGTGTTGCCATAAATGTGGCCACGCCTTGCACATTTCTGCTATCCTGCATGCTCTCCATGCCCTCTTAGTGCTGTACTGGGACTACACATGCAGCTACTGTAGTGGCCTATTGTTTTTTTTTTTCTTCCTCCACTCTGTTTTTATTCATCATGCCGCTGTAATGTATCTGAGAATATAATGAAAACAAATAACACAAAACAGCTACTTCAGTGGAGTTGAGTAATAAGAAAGTGTGGGTATAAAGGATGGATTGGTGTACTTGTTTAAAGGTAACACAAGTGGAGCATCTCTTTCTTTACCTCTGAAGGTTACAGAAGAACAAGATTAAAGGAGTGTCAGCCTGCAGCCTTAAATGGCTGGCAATGAATGCATCTCTGCGACCCAAATGAGGGAGCGACTGGGAAAGAAAATGGGAGGGTGTGCGAGGGATAGTTGAAGAGGAGGAACAATGGAGTGAAAAGTGAGAGAGATATTGGAGGAGTTTGGTGAGACATTTAGGAGGAGACGACAGTGTGATGATGGGTGAAGAGGCAAGTGATGGATGAGACGGAGAGAGAGGGGGAAACAGAAAGAGAGAGGGAGGACGGGGGAGAGCAATTGTGCTGTTCTTGACACCTCCACAGAAAACACCTTGGCAAGCTGTCAATCAGACAGGCTCACTTGATTGATTTTCTCCTCTTTTCAATCAGCATTTCACTTTGCGTCCCTCTCTTCATTCAGAATGTGTGTTTTTTACGTCCTTAATGCTACATGCCTGGGCCAAATGATGACTGTCATGTCAGTTGTCCTGAAGCAGGCAACATAAATTAGGTTACAAATTAAAAATATGGTTTTGTTGATATCACCTCTGCACAGCTATTCAGGGAAAATTTAAAGTAGCTTTTACATGGAGTATGTGCACCAGGGAAATACTGTAATTCGACATCCGAAAGGCACGGCAGCAGCTCACAAGCAGGAGGGTCTTCAGAGCATTTATTGATAATGTCTAAATACAGCCTAAAGTGGTGACGCACCTTTTAAATCACACAATATGGTACACACAGCAACACAGACACACAGTGCACAAAAGTTTGAGTAGTTACCAAGATACAAGAATGGAACAAACCAGGATTTGGTGATTTTTATACTGGGCTTTACTTGTGTGTTTGCATTAGTATGATTATGCTTTGTCTGTGCTTTTTGCTCTATTTTGGTCTCCACCAACTCTTCAGCTCTTCAGCAGCTCAATGCTTCTCTATATTTGCTAGCCAGTTGCTAACCTTGTCTGTAGCCACTTGATGCTGGTAGTGTCCAGTGAGTTTATCAGAGCTTGTTTGGTGAAAACAGCTGCCCACTTTATCTGGATACGATGCTAATAGGAGCAGTGAAAGTGAACCAGAACATTAAAGTTGTTGGCCATAGAACCAAGAAGTTATACTGAAAAGCTCTGAAATGTAGCACGAATCAGGTGATGGATTTGTCTCTACAAGCAGGATCTTTTACATACGCATGGTCATTTTATTATTGATATAAAAAATGATTAAAGTAGCTATAAGGAACCATTTTAAAACTCAGAGGCTACTTGGTTGTTGAATAAATAATGTGTATGCTGTCATCATCATCAAATAGTAACCAATATCTAAGTATTAAAACACTGACCACTCATTAAGAGTACAAATTATCTTGAAGTCTGCTTCCAATTCACCTACTTTGCAGTACTCGATCAAGTGTCTACCCCACTTGATTACCCCATAACACTATTACATTATCCCTTTGCATAAAATATTTTTCACAATGTCATCCACAAAATATACTGCGGAGCAATATTACAGCATGTTTTACTGTGACGAGGTGGCAGTCACCTTCTCTGGATAGCTTATAGCACAAGAAGATTGCATGTTAAGTGCACCTGCTTCGCCTCAGCAAATAAACATACAGGAAAGAGTAAACTTATAAATCAGAGGGGAGAAAAACATGAGCAGAGTAACCTTTTCATTGCCATCTAAAAGGTTAACAAGCAGCCAATAAAGCCTAAGGCAAAGCCACCAGTCCCATTTGGAGAGGAACAAAGGCATGCGGAGCATTGTAGCAACACATCGGCTGTACTGTACACCTAAATATGCCTGACAGCTGCCAAGCTATCTCAGTCCCTTCTCTTCGTACATAAACTGCTCTAATCTCGTTTCACATAAGTATTTCTGAAACTGTGGATGCTCTAAGAAATAATAGTCTTTTATCTGTAAATATATTATCATATCATTTGAATTTATGCAGACAACGAGTGTTTATTGCAACAGTGGGAGTCAATGGCGCTGCCGGTGCCCACTTTACACTACTGTAGCTGACTCAGATGGTGGGCAGAATTCCTGTGGTAAAAAAGTGAGCGTGGACAGTGGGGGTGTGTCTGACAGACAGAGCCCATTGATTTCCATGTGGATGGATGAATAGATCAAATGCTTTTGCTTTCTCTCCTCAATTCCCCCAGCATCCGCGAAGGCCAAGGCCAATCAAATAGCCACCAATTGTTTTGGTTTTTCAGTGAAATAGTGGGGCAAGTGGGAGCAGGTTTTATATTAATCAGAGAGACAAATGGGAGAGGGCATGTGGGAGGTGTCTTGGGAGAGAAATTCTGCAGTTATTACAAGCAAGTGGAAGTAAACGCCGGCAAAAAATAAGGAACAAAGAGGGGGAGTAAATATGAACTGACAGCACAGCACATGACAGGCGCAGGTTTTAATGTAAAGGACAACTCCCCATATAAAAAGCTGCTTGCACTGCCTGTATGCTAAAAAAAAGCATAATGTATAGACAAAATACAGGCATGGATTGATTTTTTTTTTTCTTAAAGGAAGTTACTCAAGGACGAGAGATGTGAAATTTGCCCCTCCGCAAGCCACAACAACGTAATAAGGTGATAAAATCAGACATCTTTGCTTGTTGGTTTGGCAATGACATCTATCCATCATTCAGCATGCATCTTCACAGCTTACTGACGTGTCAATCACTCCATCCTTCTCACATCCCACCAGTACTAAGAACGTCCAGAAAGTGAAATCAATTATCTTACCAGACCTTTTTTCCCGTGTGCTCTTGACCCTGTTGCTTTTCAGCATTTACCATGAATATGAAATTCATGATGTAGATTACATTCCTGATTACAGAACTGCCGTCTTCCTTTTGCAATGTGAATAGTAGGTGGATGTAATCGGGGCCCGGTGGCAAAGGGGTCCTTATTTAGTTTGTGAGTGAAGATAGCAACTGGGAAATGAAAAACCCTGTCTAATTTCCTGTCTGCTACAGCCGCTATGAGGTTTCAAAGCACAAAATGTTCCTCTGGTGATACATATCGCTCAGCCCTTAGACTGCAATCGTAAACCAAACACAAAATTGCTTTTTTCACTTTCTCTGTAGGCCACCATGAAACCCGTGCTGTGGAGGGTTTGTGAGGGAGCCCATTATGCAAGGAGCCATGCATTTCACAATTTCCTTTTGTCCTCAGCACACTGGCTAGGCAGTGAAGTCTTATGCAGCAGGGTCACACTGATAGCCATGACTCCAGGCCTAATTAGTCCGCAGGAAATATAGCAGCATTTATTGCATTTTATATCCTGTCTGCAACAGATACAGGCTTCATAAATATTATAAGTTCGAGATACCCAGACGCCAGACGTTTATTAATAATGAAAGGAATGCTTGACCTCCAAACACACCATACATTTCCCATTGTGCTTTGCAATGTGCCTACATGGGGCCTCCTGGGGAAGAGAAGGATGAGTGAACTTGGAGGAGTCTCAGCATCGTGTCAAAGATCCCTCGCTCCTCATTTTGCTCCGACAGACACAAGTGTTGATTGTCCTGAGCCCGCAGAAAGCCACCAGGGGAGAAAGGCCAGAGATTAAGGCTGACAAGTCAGCCCCCACTTGTGAGAGAAAACATGCAACTGGCATACAACAGTATCACATTAGACCAATTCCCCGATGTGGAAGGAGATTGCTGAATTGGTGAATTCTAAGGCAGCCATGCTGTTTTGTAATGCAGCAGGTTACTGGATGTCTGGTGTTATTGGGCAGGAACACAGCTGTGTCACACCTGCAGTCAGTCATTTAATTTCCCCTGAATGACAGCATAAATGACTGAGAGCCATGGAAAAAAAAGAAAATCGATGGGAGAAATGAGGGGTATCTAAAACATTCAAGAAACTGCAGAGAGGCACATAAACCTGGAAATGTTTTTGTCCACTAAACGTTGTTATTTAAAGCCATATTGAAGAATCCTGAATGATCACCTGCTCAGGCACCCATTCCATTGGCCTATTGTTGATTTTTCGACCAGTTTGACATTTCTGGTTAATGTTAATTAGCAGAAAGTCTGTCTTTGTATGAGGCATCATATGTGACTATGGTTCTGTTTACGTTTGTGGTGACAGTGGGCCAGAAGTTGTGTTGTAAGCCTAATTCAGTTCTGTAATGGGAGCTGTCTACTTTATTACCTCAGTATATTACCTGCTCTCACCCCTTTCCTGTAACATTCAATCTGGATTTCTATATAGGTGTTATCTCATCGTGGCACAATAGAAACAGGGATAGTTACTATGGGGATGTGACAATATGATCACATTATGTACTCCAGACAGATAAATGGCATCCAAATTAATGTTTTTTTCCCCATTTGTTTGTTTGTTTGTTACTTTGTGTGAACAATTCTTCCAATTTCAAGTTCCAAGTTCTTCCAAGTTCCAATGCAGTCTTTTCCATCCCATAACCCCACAGTGCCTCTGTTATCTTAACATTGAGTAGGTTGTGTGCATTAGAGCTTTTGGTCAGACCTGGATTACGAGGTCTTCTGTCGTAGAATTTTTATGATGAAAGTTGTGTTGTGTGTTTGTGTGCACACACTCATGCGCACACACACATAAGCAGCTGCGCACACCTCCAGTGCCACTGTCTTCCCTTCTGTCACTAAGCTCTTCGAAATAGAGTTCAACAATCTAGTGTCATGTGTGAATGATCAACAGTACTGGCTATTGTAATAGCTACCGCAAAATAGATGGTTTTCATGCAGTATGATGCTTGTAAAATATTAAAGTATATTTAAAAGTTAAAGTGGACTGACACTGGATTTTTTACACTAGTACCACCATGAGGTTGACACTTATGATCTTGTTTTAAGTGACAGTGTTAAGTGTTTCAGCGGTGGACTAAAACCTGGTACAGACATTCATACATCATCTTAGAATCCATCAATTGTAATAACTTTGGTTATCTCTTAATTTATCCACGAACATCCAGTACTTTGGCTGCAAAGCAACTGACATTTCCATCGTCCTCAGCTCAGTTAGCGTGCTAACATGCTAAGATAAGATAGTGAACATCGTGCGCAATAATTCAGCTTAACATCAGCACATTAGCTTTGTCATCACAAGCATTTTTGAATGCTCATTTAAGCATTTAGGTGCCAGTGTCCTAATTACAGAGAGCATAACTCTAGACTCTTAGTTTTGTCTGTTTTCTCCAAGTGCAGTTGAGAATATGTTGAGTACTTTAATCTATTACTACTAGTATCTGCATCTGCAGATAATTCACACCCCTGATAACAAGTGAAGGCTTACTGTTTCTGAAAAATACAGTCATGCGTGGCTGCACAAGGTCAAGAAAAGGTTGTGTCATATGTCATTGCAGCGAAAACTGTCTAATCTCCTCCGATCCACATTAACGACCAAACTTTATGCTTCGTATGTAAAGGTCAGGTTCATTAGACATAACATAAGCCGTAATAAAAAAAATCAAAAAGTTCATATCTCATTAAAATCCTACCTTATAAATCATCTGGAAACAGCATGAAACTGCCTTTTTTTTTACCACCTAGAAAGTTCTGAATAAATCACTACAGATGTTGACTTGAACTTGAAATACCCTCCCTCTGTTGCTTTTCTGCTGGCTCCCTACTGTCCCTGTCCTCGTCAGGATTCAAGCAGGTAAAGCAGAGATGAGGAGCAGTACAACCAAATTGAGTTTCCGGCAGTATACATGGAAGTATACAGTGGCAGTCTGTTTGTCCCCGTAAATCCCACTGATCCAGCACAAAATCCAGTCTCGACCACAGAGAGCTCTGTCTGGGGCCCAAGGCAAGCCCTGACAGGTGGTGCCGTCCTGAGTATTGGCAAGGTGACTGTCTGCTACAAAGGGACAGAGGGGGTAACTCCTAAAAATATTACTCTAGAGATCCAAAGCCTGCATACTGAGCCATGTTGCTCTCTCTGTATTTCTCTCTGTGTGTATTCGTTCACTGGCATGACGCCTCACTATTATATGTTTTTATAATCACATCATTACATCCCAACATAAAATGTAGCTGCCTGCTCCAAAAGATATAAATGTGTTTTGAGGGAGGTCTGGTGGAGAGGAAATCATATTACATAAACCTCTATGTTCACATACATATCAACAAGAGTAAAGGGACGTACCCATGAATCACCACAGTCCATTAATCTAATGCTTTGAGTAACATGATAGTCCAGAAAGGTCCATTATGACAATAATGCAAAGCTCGCTTACACCAGCAGGGCTTCTCCTCCATCTTTAAAGCTATGAAATGTACTTACTATTGCAGCTATTTTAGACCAATTGCTTGGTTGTCTTCCTCTGTTTGTCTAAGAAGTGAAAGCAAAGCCTAAGTTCCGCGTTAAAAGGCTCACGCATCTAGTGCAGAGCTCCCTGCTTTCCTCACTGCCGGGAGTGTGTGTGCTCACACGTATAGGGAGTGTGTATGTGTGTCCAGCCCATGTGTCTGAATGTGTGTGCCTGTTCAGTGTTGCAGAAATTTGGTGGTCTGTGTGCAGCCGCCACCATAACTCATTAGTGCAGTGGGACCATTGGACGAGGCTCGCTGCTTCAGATGTGGTAACAGTGACACCCGCAGGAGGAGAAATATACCGACCTTCCTGCCAGAGGGAAACAAATTCCCACAACCTTCACTGATTATACCCAGGGTGCAAACAGTTCATGGAGACATATTGAGCAAGGGTAAAATAATAAAATATTAATGGCACCATTTCTTTATCCGTATCTTAAATAGGCCAGGAGAAAACTTTCTCAGCAAGAGTATTACAAATGACATGATATGCTTTGACCGGTGGTTGCGTGTGCTCCACAGCGCTGTTTGTACCTCACAATGCTCTGTCTCTCTCTGCGCAAAGTAAATCCCGTCCTTCCTTTGGCATCGAGCTGTCTCTGGAAGAGAAAATTCCCAAAGGATGATCCCTGTGATCAGTGTCATTGGCACACAGGAAACTCTTAAAATGATCATCAGCTATGAAATATTTTTGGCCTCTGAAGGAAAGCCAGGGGTGCAGTATATGAGAGTATGAGAGGTGTGTTTACTGACGTGAGCTGGAGCTTTTTTTCATTTGTACTGACTTTATTCTCTTTAGGAGGCAGCATAACCAGAAATTATACACATGTGAACTTCTAATTAATCAGTACAAGTATTCCTGTTTTATACTACTTTATACTTGTATTTCACTGCACTGCAGTGATAAATCATATACATTTCACACTGTTTGTACATTGATACATAGATACTACTTACTTTGCATATTAAAACTTTTTATTAAGAATTATTATAACTATATAAACTATGACGCAGTGCTAAACATTAAAATAGTATATATAGTAGTATATACATATATATATATATATATATATATACTACTATATACATAGTATATTTTCTGACATTTTGAATTAGCTCTACCTCAAACAGCCTCAGTGTTAAAATGTGCATGAACAAGTGAAATGTTCATAATATAACATTTAGTCTGCAATCTGCAGACTTTTAATGTTTTATGTACATGCTGACAATACTTGTGTACTTTTGCCTTGGTAAAATTTTCAGTGCTAAACTTTTACATGTAATGGAGTCATTTTCTTTGTGGCGTTGCTATTTTTGCTTAAGTAAATGAGCTAAATACAGTACAGCATGGCATTGTAGATCATTTGTACTTGTTTGTGTTATTATAGATATCAACAGAGGACCTAGGATAGGATCAGGCACATAACAGCAAAGAAAAGATTAAGTAAAGTGAATCATCTGTCACTCTGGTTTCCATCTGTCCATGAAATGGACAAATTACTCTGCCCTCCACCCACCACATAACACTAATAACACCAGCCAGGTAACTTACAGTCGCCTCCACTGTCCTCAGTGCACATATTTAGGCTCTGTATGTCATCAGACACATCACTTTCTTAACTATTAACATGATTATCATCAGTTCCCCATCTGGCTAAGCTCAAAGTTATTTTGTTGTGAATGTCCTGTGAATGCCAAGTGTCGCCTGTACAATTTCAGCTGTGTGTTCTCCAGCTGCTGTCTGCTTGGCAGTACATCGAGCTTAACTGGCTAAATGGCCGTGTTGCTTGTTGAATCAGGGTGGTAAATATAGTAATGCGACAAGCCAAGGCCCAGTGTTTCTCAGTGGTGGTAAATTGAGCTGCTGTGGTTTATTGAAAAATATTCCTGCAGTTTCAGCCGAACATGGAAATGCTGCTAATTATATGCAAACACTGCTATTTTGCAAGAAATTTGACTCTTAATTTTCCTATGGTATATGTGTGTTGTTATTGCCTTTAACATTTGTGCTTTTATAATGCAACTTTATTTGATCATTTAGAATTTTCTAAAATATCTATGTCACTATGTGACTATGGGTCAATTTTATCCTACAGTGATCAGGAGGGACAAATATACATTTTGAGTAAATCTGATTCTGTACAGTCAAGGAACAAAGAGTACTAAACTATGAACAGCTGTGCCAGATGGAGGCTCCATGTCTCTCTTCTGTTAGATTTGCTCTCTCTCAGCCTTATCACCTGGGTGTTACTGTTGGTGCCCCACTAACAGCGCACCTGCAAACAGCAGTGGGGGCAGACAGGGGCTGGGGGTGCCCTTTTATCTCAATCCTCATCTCTCCTGTTGGGGTAGCACCAACTGAAAGGCTGTGGTCATGGCCCTTACTACTCTGCCACCGCAGGCAGTGGCACCACCTGGGGGGAGAAGGAGCCTGTGCTTTGCTGCAGGACTCCTGCAGCACTAAAGCAGTAGAGTCAAGCCCATACAAACAACAACAGGAGCATCTTTCTCAATAAAATGTGACGTTTTCAATCACAACAAAAACACAATTTATCGAGACTATGACTTCAATAGATATGTGGATGATCTTCACCAAGCATCTTTGTCCAGTTCGAATGTGAGTCATACATGGAAAGCACACATACAAAATGTCACTAAAAGAAATGTGTGTCAATGAAAGTTTAACATAATCCTGCAAGGGTCCTATCATTATGGTGTTGCAGCACTGTGCCATCCACCAATTAAATGCGAGGTGACAGGGACAGACATAAAAGATGCATCACTTCAGACTGAGTGCGCAAATGTGAACCTATTCCTCTTAATGTTTTAAAGTAAAGTAAACCAACATGCGTGCTGGAAAACGTGTTGCGATTTTCTGCAATGTGAATTCAAACCAAATCCTGTCACGCACGCTTAGTTTCTCTTTCAAGCACAAACATTTCATCACAAATACACTGCATACTGTATAGGCAGACACACTTACAGGTACATAAGAGAACAGCATCGGACGGAGACTCGTAAAACTGATGCAACCTATAGCCAGCTAAAGGAAAAAACTGAACCCCTCTAAATAATGACAGTGCTAAAAAGGTCACCGCAAAATCATGTCATTAAAGAGGCCCTAGCACACAAATATAACCTGCTATTTGCCATCCTATCCCAGATTTCCTTTTGTGAGCCATTAAGAGACACAGAGACATGGACTGTAGCGACATGAAATTAATTTCAGTGGCGCATGCTCACCCATTGGGCTACAAACACTGAAAAGCTGGCAACTGAGCCCAGTCCAGATTTTCATCATAGGTACACTTCAACTATGAGAGACAGAATGGGGGGGAAAGAATCCAGGAAATCACATTGTAGGATTTTTAATGAATTAATTGGTAAATTCCTCTGTAAAATAAGTATTTGGTCACCTGCAAACAAGCAAGACTTCTGGCTCTCACAGACCTGTAACTTCTTCTTTAAGAGGCTCCTCTGTCCTCCACTCTTTACCTGTATTAATGGCACCTGTTTGAACTCGTTATCAGTATAAAAGACACCTGTCCACAGCCTCAAACAGTCACACTCCAAACTCCTCTATGGCCAAGACCAAAGAGCTGTCAAAGGACACCAGAAACAAAATTGTAGACCTGCACCAGGCTGGGAAGACTGAATCTGCAATAGGTAAGCAGCTTGGTGTGAAAAAATCAACTGTGGGAGCAATTATTAGAAAATGGAAGACATACAAGACCACTGATAATCTCCCTCCATCTGGGGCTCCACGCAAGATCTCACCCCGTGGGGTCAAAATGATCACAAGAACGGTGAGCAAAAATCCCAGAACCACACGGGGGGACCTAGTGAATGACCTGCAGAGAGCTGGGACCAAAGTAACAAAGGCTACCATCAGTAACACACTACGCTGCCAGGGACTCAAATCCTGCAGTGCCAGACGTGTCCCCCTGCTTAAGCCAGTACATGTCCAGGCCCGTCTGAAGTTTGCTAGAGAGCATTTGGATGATCCAGAAGAGGATTGGGAGAATGTCATATGGTCAGATGAAACCAAAATAGAACTTTTTGGTAAAAACTCAACTTGTCGTGTTTGGAGGAGAAAGAATGCTGAGTTGCATCCAAAGAACACCATACCTACTGTGAAGCATGGGGGTGGAAACATCATGCTTTGGGGCTGTTTTTCTGCAAAGGGACCAGGACGACTGATCCGTGTAAAGGAAAGAATGAATGGGGCCATGTATCGTGAGATTTTGAGTGAAAACCTCCTTCCATCAATAAGGACATTGAAGATGAAACGTGGCTGGGTCTTTCAGCATGACAATGATCCCAAACACACCGCCCAGGCAATGAAGGAGTGGCTTCGTAAGAAGCATTTCAAGGTCCTGGAGTGGCCTAGCCAGTCTCCAGATCTCAACCCCATAGAAAATCTTTGGAGGGAGTTGAAAGTCCGTGTTGCCCAGCGACAGCCCCAAAACATCACTGCTCTAGAGGAGATCTGCATGGAGGAATGGGCCAAAATACCAGCAACAGTGTGTGAAAACCTTGTGAAGACTTACAGAAAACGTTTGACCTCTGTCATTGCCAACAAAGGGTATATAACAAAGTATAGAGATGAACTTTTGTTATTGACCAAATACTTATTTTCCACCATAATTTGCAAATAAATTCTTTAAAAATCAGTCAATGTGATTTTCTGGATTCTTTCCCCCCATTTTGTCTCTCATAGTTGAAGTGTACCTATGATGAAAATTACAGGCCTCTCTCATCTTTTTAAGTGGGAGAACTTGCACAATTGGTGGCTGACTAAATACTTTTTTGCCCCACTGTACAACAAACACTCCCTCCTTTTCCTGCAAGCTCACACTCTAGTTCCTAGTTATCAAAGGACTGTTTTAGACCGACTGATCTCATAGAAATACGTGGAACACCATATTACGTGGAGGCGGCACGAAATGTGTTAAAGTTATGTGTCGGTACCATGGAAGCAAAGTCTATAGAAAGTCAATTAGGGTTATTTGTCGTGGAGGCAACCTGATCTCACAGACATACACAAATTGACCCCGACCTCCTAAAACCGTGTAATGTGGTGGTGGTGGTGCATAATGTGTTAAAAGTATGTGACGGTGTTACTCCAAATTCTGTGATCTATTAGTCTGTGACCTGAATTGCAATTTCAGCTAATCCTGACTCCTCCCTCTGACCTTTTAAACTCCTATTCAGGTCACAGAGTTTGGTGTACAGTAGTCCCTCGCTATAACACGGTTCACCTTTCACGGCCTCGCTGTTTCGCAGATTTTTTTAGTGCAATTTTGCAAGCTTTTTTTTACAGTGTATGAACGCGCATTGTGTTCTGTGTCCTGATTGGCTAAGGGACTGTAGACCAATGTCAATCAATCTCCTCCGTGCCGTGTCTCTGTACAGTACAGAATGCGTATGGCTTGCCAAATTTTCATAAATGTTCAATCGCTAGCAGTGTGACTTTTAAGTGCTGCCTGTTTGCAAGACAAACAAACAAGTCAAACAAGAGATAAATGTGAGAAAATGTTAATGCCTGTCTGAGAAAAGTGTATAAACTGTATGGTGAGGGGTTTTACAGCCTTAAAATATACATAATAATTGTACGAATGCACAACAATTTCTTTAGAATGAACTGATTTTGGTTCAAAATTTCACAGAATTGTAAATAGTTATTTGTTTATTGAGCAACATAATGTAGTCATCAAACTTGTCTGAAGCAATATAAACAGGTAAATGTTGTTTTTTTTCATCGACTGTATTGTCATTGTCATAATAATCTCATCATTTCATGAAAGCATTTTGCGGCTGCCAGGTATCACTATTGGTATCACATGGGCTGTGACATTTTGTCTGTCCTCGGGCCCCTGGCAGTGAGGGTCAATTCCAGCTGTGTCAGGTGACAGATGCAGGTGAGTCGGTGCAAGATCGTTCTCACCTTCCTGGTAGGACACCACCGACTAGAACATAATAGAATGACAAACAAAGGACAAGTCATCCTGTGTCCTTCTTCTCTTACTTGACAGGGTGAAAGCATTATGGGTACATAATGTGTGCACATAAAATGTAAATGCTTTCACGTCAAATCACTGCAGGTAGATTGACATAGTAATGAATGCTGTCACCAGAGGACACTTAATTGCGTTCAGACAGGCACATGCTGAGATGTGGAAAGACAAAACCATTAAGTCTTTTTCCAGCTTTTCCCATTCTTGCGTTGAATGCTTCACTGGCTCAGCCTGATTTGGAATGACAGCATCTCTTACCTGCATGGCAAATCCTTTGTATTCCTTAAGATTAAAATAAGTGCAGCATTACACTGCAAATGATTATCTCATTGGCTTTGTTTTGTGTGATCATCAGACGCAATTCAGGAGTGTGACAATCAAATTAGTGGAAATGAGAGCTGACTCACTGTTCAATTAAAATCAGGCTCCAGTTGTTTCTGAAAGGGTTGCTTGTCAATGTAATTGAATTGTATTACCAGGAAACCATGCATGGAAATGATAATTTTGCAAAGTAATTATTTTACCTTCTCAAATTCTCAACCAGTGGTTGTTGCAAGCAGTATGTCTGATAACCTTTAGGAATGGAAAGTGGCAGAGAGTGCTAGCAGGGCCTGCCAAACATAGCACTTTTGTTTGCCGCAATCTGTCTCTCCGCTCCACCCACAGCCCAAACAAACAGCTCTGTCTCACTAAAAAAAAAACAAAAAATTCCATCAAAATGAAAGGCCTTATTAGTTGTGTCAAATACTGATATTCGCCATGGCAAAGTGCAAAGAATACAGATAGTATTACAGGAACATACAACAGGCCATATCAACAGCTCAATGAAAAGGGCCCCTGACAATAACTTGAGGGATGGTGTGATGGCAGGCATATGAAAGGCGTCATAGATGACGTCTAATCTGTATTAAAAGACCTGGGCTGGCTGTAATCACCTCTCTGTCACTGTGCTAATGGAATCCAAAGGCAGATAACAGACATAAGAGAGCAAGGAGGGTCAAAAACAGCACAAAAAAGACACAAAAAAAACCTATAATAGGCAAACAAAGACATCACAGCAATTGCGAAGGCCAAGACAGAGTAGGCTGAAAGGAGAGCACAAGGCAACTGTCAAAGACTGGCTGGGGTGGACGATTATGTAGTCCCCTGTGTTCATAAAAGGGAATTTCAATCAATTTGAAGGAGCCAACACTATTAAATATTGACACTCTCCTCCTCCTGCTTGCCTGCTAACCCTTCCCCTTCCTCGGTTTGTCAGTCACAGGCATGATGTTGATCATAATTACACATTACACTCTTTGCTTTTTGACTCTTTTGCGCCTTCAATCAGGCCACTAATACCGTCCACAAGTTCAATGCTGCTGCTGGAAGGTGTGACTAGTTGCTCACAAGCTTGCACTACAACATTGCATAACCATAATATTCATTCAAAAGCTTAATTACACATGTTAGTGAAACCCTGTTTAGACTTTTTGTCTCTTTGTGTGAGAGAACATTTCCTTGTTATTAGCAGTCAGGGGTGGTGGTCCTCATTTTAAGAGGAACATCTCGCTATAATCTGCATGACCTATTAAACATTACCCATTCTACTAATGAAGTCATTAGATAAACTAAATAACAAGTGCACAGTAGAAAACACAGCACAGTATAGACCACAGTCATCACTAACATTTGCCGACAGGTGTAAAATAACACCTCTAACAGCAATTGTAATCAGACATTTGGGCAGGACTGAAAAATGTTAAAATTTTAGAGAGCAGCGTGGCAATAATTCAGTGAATATACTAATTTGAAATTTTCTCATATACCGCAGCAAGGTGGACTGCCTTGGTGGTCGAGGCCCAGCAAACACACAGCGTAGCATCTCCTTGCTAGAACACCTGGAAAACCCCAGAAAGGGCTGGAGGAAATTAATAGGGAACAGGACATTTTGGATGCTGTGCTCTGATTGATGGATGGATAGATGCATGGGTGAATTGTGTCATGATAAGCTCAGAGTATATGCACCTTTTCACCTTGAAGTATGAAGTGTATTGTTAGTCTCCCTTGTCACTCCTCTTGATGAGCTGTCTACCTTAAAAAATAGCCTCCGGGGCTGCAGCATCCACAGAGCCACCACAGACAGAAGCAGAGATGAAGCACAGACACAGACGGTACAGTGATTTATCTGCATTTGATAACAAAGCAAAAACACCCCAAAATATCCTGAACATCTAAGACCGTACTGTAAAAACTGACTATTATTATTATTATTATTATTATAATTATGACCCTGACTTGACATTCAGCTCTTGACATGTTTTATTCTACAGCTAATTAGACTGCATGTTTAGCACCCACATAAACAGCTGGGGAAGTGGGAAATTAACAAGGGGGAGGAACTGGTGGGACTTAACAGTGTCAGGGTGGGGGGAACACCCTGGGGGATTAACTGCCATGTTAATCTATTTGACTAAGTGTCACGGGGCATCCCTCACCCTGTCCACCATGTAACACTAAATGGAATATCATTGTTCTGTCAGCAAAAAACATTATTTGGTTGATGTCACCCAGCTCCTTACATACATCTACATACATTATCGTAATGTTGCTATATATTATTTGTTGCTGATTCACTGTTCATTTAACATTTTCACTTTAAACATGCCTATAGCCAGTGTGAATTGCTTGAGGAAGTGTTCAGGTTTAAGTACTAATGAGAATTTAATGAAATAAAACATAACTCCTAAAACTTGGCCCAGATCTCCCCAAATAATCCAGACAGGCTGATTCATCCAGATGCCAAATGCTGAGCAGTCATTGATTGCTTGGTAGGAGGCAATTACAGGCCGCTCAGTGTCAAAGAGACACAGCCACTTTCCAGAACGCCTCCTTTCACTCTGATTTTACGCTTACAGCAGCATATTTATAATTACACATGCTAATCAAGGTGGGAGTTCACAGTAAGCCATTTCATTATGTCAGCATCTCTGAGTGGCAACTGAGAGTCAACAGCCAAATCACTTCTGTAACATTTGGCAGACATTACAGAGACGACCCCCAACACTCTGCGATCCTCGCCCGCCACTCCACTGTGTCGAATGTTCAACATCAAATTATACACATGCTGTTGATTGAGCATGCCTACATTACAGAAAAACATGTATGAGCTAAACACACACACAATACATCAGCATTGCTATGCTTTTAAGTCGGCAATCAAGGTTAGAGCTTTGTTGTGTAAAGTGCATTGAGAGTAAATGGGTGAAGCTGTACCCTCAATGCTAACAGCAGGACAGCTACTTAATCTGCATGTTGATTATGCAGAAAAATGGTAATACCAACTATTTGAAAGGAAATTACTTCCCTAATCACACATATAATATGCATTTAATATTATCCATATCCTACTAAATTTAAGGTTGACACATTAATGCCTTTTCATGGCTTACTGAGGAACATTTGACTTTTGTTAAGTTTTCCATTCTTTTTTGCACAAATTGTTGAAACTCAGTGAAGGTAATTTGCTGTCAGTGCCTCGATTAAAAGAACCATTCTCCGTGAAATAGCATTGTGGCCGTCTCAAACCTTCATATCAATACAGCATGGTAAAATTCTACCTCTCTAATTCCAGCATAATCAGAAAAAATGAGAATAAATTGATATTAATGAAGATCCATACGCACAATTAAACAACCGTATTTTCAAATAACAAGAATGTCATTACTAGGCTCTTCTCAAAGAACACCTCGCTTAATACGCTGCTTTTTGAATTCTGATAAGACAGGCAGATGGAAAAAATGGGAACAAATTCCTCAAAGGTGAGCTATTAACTGTTGGAGCCTGAAGTCAAACGAAATACTAAGCGTCTACAGCCACACTAGCAGCTCTGATAGCTGTACTTTGGCACGGCTGTGCTTTGAGCTAAATGCAAATGTTAGCATGCAGACATGCTTGTAATGACAATGCTATCACACTGATGATTAGCAGGTATAATGTTTACTACTAGCATGCTAACTTTAGCACCACAAAGTACAGCTGAACCTAATAGGACTGTTTTGCTTTTGGTCTTAAATCACAACACCTAGTCTAATAAAAAAAATGTAATTTGAAGTTATAAAACTTAATCCTGTGGGGACCACCTTTGGTTATGTCTCTGGTGAATGTAGGTCCAATATTCATTTTCCTTTTAGCTCTGGTTTGGTCTCCACCAACTATTAAGGGAATCATGGGGCTCCTAGGCTATTAAACAACTGGTTAAGATTACCAGTAAATTGCTAACTTTGTATGTTTGGTAGTGGGGGAAGTGGTGAACAGTGGGTTTAACATTGTCTTTTTCACTGAAAACAGTCACCAAACAAGGTTGATGAGAGCCATAAGACTGAATCAAAACAGTTCACTAAAACACTATGATAGGTGCCCTCCTTGTTATTTGAGCTATTGTCAATATAAAAAATATTGATTCGTGAAGCTGCCACTGACATACTACCACCAGAATAGTGGTAGTATGTCAGTGGCAGTAATAACAGTAATAACAGTAATATATATATTCCCGTTTCCTGAAGTAAAAAAATCCTGTTATCACATCTGACAAATGCAGAATAACTCTGAATTACATTGCAATTATTTAATAAGCTTAATAAATAGCTACACTGTAAATAATACCTGATGCAAAATCAGGACCTCCAGTCTCGCCTCCAGCGCTGTGGCATTAATTCCCACAGCTGCTACCTGTCAACCCAGCAGCGCCATCATTCATTACAATAAGATAAGACGCCCAGTGAAAGAGAGCTGTATGAAAGGAATATCTTTCATCATACTCTTATTGTACACTGTACAGTGTCTAGCAGCCCATAAAATTTAATCATGGTAATCAAGTGGTGTTATTGACTACAGTTGTTACACCCAGTGTCCGATGTGTCTGGACAGTCTGAAGCATCTCATGCTTAACTGTTTTTTATGCTAAGGGATCTTCTGTTCACTCAACTGCCTTTTAATCTTAAAAATAATCAACAGCATGATTAATTGGAAACCTAATATGGGATCCTATCTGGGACCATCAGTTTCAGTGTGCAGTTCAGTGATGTATGGTATTGATTGCAGCAGGGAGCCCTCTAATCAGAATCATGGTAAAATCAATAGCTGGCATTGCCTGAGGTCCTGTTCATGCTTCAGTGTACACATTTGAAGTAAACTCCGCTGCACTGAAACAGTCCAGCCATTTGCTTAAAGAAAATCGAGACTTACTGCAATAGGGAGGACAGCAGAGATAAACTGAAGGAGACAGACAGAGATAAAGGAGGAAAGCACAGAGACAGGTGAAGGCGAGGAGGGGTTATTCAGTGTGGGGATTCAGTGTGATTGAAAACTTTTCTGCAGGTTTTTTACTCAAAGCTTCACTCCATCAAGTTTCCAGAAGATCAACAAGCCCCTGACCTCAACCTGATCCACAGGCAAGATCCAGCAACCAGGCTGCCCTGCTGTTGTCACATTTCTCTCCCCCCTCTGTGCTCAGACCGCTCTGTTTCTCCTCTGTCTCTTGATCCCTTCATCCCCCTCGGGAAAGAGTGAAGTCGCAGGGCCGCAGTCATGTGTCTACTCAAAGTATTCCCTGTTGGGAGAGGGGAGAGGCAGGGTGAGGGCAGATCTAAGCTTATCAGCTTAAAACATGGCTTCAAGTTGCCTGTTCAACATGTAACAGTCACAACCCATGATCTGTGACTCTGTCCTGAACACAGCTGAATGAAGCAGACCCAGATGAGCTGAGAGCAGACTCTAGGGTTTCCACCAGCAGCTGGTACCAAGGTAACTGAGGCAGGTTGCACTCCTGGCATTCTGCCACACACCAAGGCAACCAAACCTTGCTGCTCACCTACACAGAGAGAGGACAACAGAGGAGGAACACATTCATTTGAGCAGGGAATCCAAGAACAATAGGAACACGATGAAAGAAGAAGAGGGATTTGGAGCAAAGGAACATTAAGCATGGAAACGCAACAGTGAATTCAACACTATTATAAAATTCCCTTATAGCATAGTGATTTTCTTTGCCAAATATGTTTTTGAGGAAACATATTCTACCTGGATTGCTGTGTCTCACACATTAATGGATGAATGAATGTAATTCTAATATCCACTGCTCTTTTGCTTCGTTTGCTGGCTGCAGGCCCATAAACAAAAGAAAAACTAAAAAACTAAACTGGAATATGCTAAAATGCAGGGGATGGTGACAATCATTGGCTTTGTCACTACGAGTGACTCCTTCCTCATGTAGTAATTATTTCCACTGTTTATACAAAAATATTGATTGCAGCAGCTTTAACCAGGACAAAATATTTTAAATCCCATTAACATAGCCATAACAACGTTAATTAACATTAATGCTCATTGCAAGGTACCAGGAGGAAATACTTTAGGAAAATACAAATCCCAGCAGTGAATGTACCGGCAGTGAACAGTGCTGTACTGTATACATTGCTAAAAATGTTTCCTCGTTATTTAACAAATGGCAAAAACTTGGAGGCATAAGGTTTCCTACTAAATGAATTTGTCAATGTAAATTAGCAGTGCGTGAACATAATTCTTAGGAGACAGGGTCGGGATTCAAATGAGTGTTGCGGGTGAAAACAATGCTTCTTGGGTATTTCAGCTCACCAGATGATACCCACCGTACTGCAGCAGGATTAACCAGAGTGAGGCGGAAGTGCCCCACCGGCACTCAGTACCAATCACCACAACGGGAGCAATTACCGTAACATTAAATAGTGATAAACACCACTGCACAGTGATCGTCAGAACATCAGAGCTATCACTGCGTCATCCATCAAAACCACGCTTCAGGGTAGCAACAGTCAGGTAGTGATACATTACAAGGGACAGAAACAGGTGCTACCATAGATTCTAATTACTTTGTTCTATCAATTATGTACAAATCCTTGCATGGCCCGGGGTCTGCTACACACTGCTGAGCCTCCTACTCACTCTCTGCACCATCCCATCTGCGGCTACATTGCAGTCAGTACTTTTCAACCGAGCTTTGTGTGGATGCCTTGAGGTGACTAGAAAGGTGTATTTTTCCAAGGCTGAATTCATACGGATGGAACAATTCTTAAAAAATAAAGAGGTGGAAAAAACTCATTCTGCATATCCCACCGACATCTGAATTCATGCGTTATATCCTCTCTAGTAACAGGAGTAAATTCTTTTCTCTTCCACTCAGCCCTGTAAGCATCAGTTTAGACACACAGGTGCTCTGCTGTTTTGTGTTTTCAAGCTGTAACGGTCTTCCAGGCACTTGTGGTTTCTGCCTTTGTTTTGCACACTCCTCAAGTTTTCTCTCAGTCGCTCAGCACACAAAAACATTATGCTAATGAGTTGGTAGACATCTGCTTCCAGCTCAATTTTCCTCTAGGTGTTCAGGCATGTGTGTGTGTCACTCATATAGGGTATCTGCTTTTACCGA
The DNA here is from genome assembly GCF_042242105.1 of Pempheris klunzingeri. Classification (NCBI taxonomy): domain Eukaryota; kingdom Metazoa; phylum Chordata; class Actinopteri; order Acropomatiformes; family Pempheridae; genus Pempheris; species Pempheris klunzingeri. The sequence goes on along the minus strand of NC_092016.1, from coordinate 17,341,019 downwards.
CAGTAGGTCAAATCTTTAAAACAGTGGCATTTTCTAAGGAAACACAGACTGAAGCAGCTGCCGGAAAGTATTCATCATTGTTGAAGAATGATGTTTTCTCTCTCCTTTCTTTTACCCTTCCCTCTTGAAACAGCATCATCGTATGATAATGCATTAGGTGTAGTGTACTGTATGAATTAATGGCTCACCTTCCTGGTACAGCATGTCACTCAGCGGTAAAGGAGAGTGTAAGGCAGGCTGCAACTAATGGCCATATTTGTATTTTTTTTGTGTGTGTGTGTCTGTACATATACATGTATGGGGCTTTTCAGCAAGCTCTAAGACCAACCAGACAATGTGTAAAGGATCAGATAAATGAATGAAATAAAAATGAATACGACCTTGAAGAAAATTG